>NW_024070188.1:40402890-40728549 GCF_014754425.2 Oryx dammah | reverse complement strand
TTACTCCAGGTGTTTCTTGACTTCCTACTTTTGCATTCCAGTCCCCTATAATGAAAAGGGGGACTGTACAGTAACAAATAGTAAATACTGACTTGCCTGAAAATACCCATTTTGCCATTGTTTTGTTTCATTTTCTTAGTTGAGTTGGAGAAAGTTTATCTTGGAGGAACTTTACAGGATCACATCCCCTGCCATCTCAGTAAAGCCAAAAACCCACGTTACAAATGTTAGAATATCTACTTAGCCTTAGATCTAAGGATGGTGCCACAACCACATACTAGTGTAGTTGAAAAGACCTTGAGTCCTTTACACATAATGAACATGTCAAAATCTGACTTAGGTTTGTAGACACAAACTGTTAGAAAATATTCTAGAGAATTGAAATGCTGTTTTTCAAATCTACACAAGCTTGTTCTTAAAAGGAATCTCTCATCTCTTATTCAGTAGCTGACTTGTGCTATTTGCCATTATCCTATCAGGTAATCAGATGTTGGCCAACACTGAACTATTTACAAATTTTTATCCTTCATTCAAAATGACTGAAATTATAGTTATGATATGTGGCTGCTAACTGGAGGTGGTTGCTTTGAATCTCATGATCTCGGAGTCTGAACAAATGTGTGCCCTTATCAACGGTCTAAACCAGAGCCATCCAATAGAACTGTTGGTGAGGGTAAAATTGGTTTTCTGCACTGTCCCATAAGATACCCATGAGCCACATGTGGCTATTGAGCACTTGAAAGGTAGCTATTGTGACTCAACAACTGATATTAAATGATACATGTATTTTTAAAGACTACTTTTAGAGCAGTTTTAACTTCACAGCAAAACTGTGAGGAAGATGCAGAGACTTCCCATATACCCCATTCCCCACACACATATAACCTCTCCATTATCAATATCCGCCACCAGTGTGGTACATTTGCTATTAATATAATCGATATCCTTACATTTATTTACACATCAAAACTACCCAAAAGCCCATAGTTACATAATGGCTCATTCTTGATGTTGCACATTCAATTTATGTGAACAAATGTGTAATGACAAGTGTCTCTCATTATAGTATCATATAGAGTACTTTCATTGTCTTAAAAAAGCCTCTCTGTTCCACCTGTTCATCCCTCTCCCCTTCCCAAATGCTGCCAACCATTGATTTTTTACAATCTCCATAGTTTTGCTTTCTCCATAATGTCATGAAGTTGGAATTATACAGTATGTAGGCTTTTCAGATTGGCTTCCTTCACTTAGTAATATGCATTTAAGTTTTCAGCATGTCTTTTCATGACTTGATAGCTCATTTCATTTTAGCATTGAATAATATTCCATTGTCTGTATGTACCACAGTTCATTTATCCATTCACCCTTTGAAAGAAATATTAGTTGTTTCCAAGTTTGGGCAATTACAAACAAAGATGCTATAAACATCTGTGTGCAGGTTTTATGTGGACATAATTTTTCAATTCCTTTGAGTGAAATCCAAGGAGTGTGATTGCTAAATCATATGATAAGAGCATGTTTAGCTTTGTAAGAAAGCTCCAAACTGTCTCCAAGATAGCTGCACTATTTTGCATTATCATCCATGAATGAGGATTCTGTTTCTGCACATCCTAGCTAGCATATGGTGTTGTCAGCATTCCAGATATTAACCATTCTGATAGGTGTGTAGTGGCATCTCATTGTTTAAATTTGTATTTCTTTGATGACATATGATACAGAGCATCTTTCCATATGCTGCTTTGTCATCTGTATATCTACTTTGGTGAGTTATCTGTTAAAGTTTTTGGTCCATTTTTCTTTTTTTTTTTTTATTGTTGAATGTCACGACTTTTTTATATCTTTTGAAAAACAGTTCTTTATCAGATATGTCTTTTGCAAATATCTACTACCATGCTGTGGCTTGTCTTCTGTTCTCTTGACATGGACTTTTGCAGACCAATTTTTAATTTTAATGAAGTCCAGCTTATCAATGATTTATTTTATCTGTTGTGCCTTTGTTGTTATATCTAAAAGTTACTGACATTCTAGAAGTCATCTAAATTTCCTCCCGTTATTTCCTAGGTGTTTCACAGTTGCATTCTTCATTTAGGTCTGTGATCTATTTTCAGTTAACTTATATGATGAGTTTAAGGTCTATGTCTAGATTATTCTTTTCTTTCTTGCATGTGAAAGTCTAGTTGTTTCTGTACCATTTATTTAAAACACTATCTTTGCTCCATTGTATTGATTTTGTTCCTTTGTCAAAGATTATTTGATTATATTTATGTGGGTTTGTTTTTGGACTCTCTATTCTGTTTCATTGATATATTTGTCTATTCTTTCACCAATACCACACTGTCTTGATTACTGTAGCATTATAATTAGTCTTAAATTCAGGCAGTGTCTGTCCTTCAACTTTGTTCTTCTTCAACACAATGTTGGCAATTCTGGGTCTTTTGATTCTCCATATAAACTTTAGAAAGAGCTTGTTGATATCCACAAAATAAATTACCCAGATTTTGACTGGGATTGTACTCAATCTACAGATCAAGTCTGGAAGAATTTGCATCTTGATAATATTGACTGTTCCTACCCATGAATATTGACTATCTCTCCCTTTACTTAGTTTTTATCTGATTTCATTCATTAGATTTTATAGTTTTACTCATGTAGATCTTATACATATTTTGTTAGATTTATACCTAAGTATTTCATTTGGGGGGTTGTTACTGAAAACATGTTTTCAATCTCAATTTGTTTGTTTCTGATATAATCTTCAGTTCAGTTCAGTTCAGTTCAGTCACTCAGTCATGTCCAACTCTTTGTGACCTCATGAATCGCAGCACACCAGGCCTCCCTGTCCATCACCAACTCCCGGAGTTCACTCAGACTCACATCCATCGAGTCAGTGATATCATCCAGCCATCTCACCCTCTGTCGTCCCCTTCTCCTCCTGCCCCCAATCCCTCCCAGCATCAGAGTCTTTTCCAATGAGTCAACTCTTCACATGAGGTGGCCAAAGTACTGGAGCTTCAGCTTTAGCATCATTCCTTCCAAAGAAATCCCAGGGTTGATCTCCTTCAGAATGGACTGGTTGGATCTCCTTGCAGTCAGTCCAAGGGACTCTGAAGAGTCTTCTCCAATACCACAGTTCAAAAGCATCAGTTCTTCAGTGCTCAGCTTTCTTCACAGTCCAACTCTCACATCCATACATGACCACAGGAAAAACCATAACCTTGACTAGACGGACTTTTGTTGGTAAAGTAATGTCTCTGCTTTTCAATATGCTATCTAGGTTGGTCATAACTTTTCTTCCAAGGAGTACGCGTCTTTTAATTTCATGGCTGCAGTCACCATCTGCAGTGATTTTGGAGCCCCCAAAATAAAGTCTGACACTGTTTCCAGTTTCCCCATTTATTTGCCATGAAGTGATGGGACCAGATGCCATGATCTTCGTTTTCTGAATGTTGAGCTTTAAGCCAACTTTTTCACTCTCCTCTTTCACTTTCATCAAGAGGCTTTTTACTTTCCTCTTCACTTTCTGCCATAAGTGTGGTGGTGTCATCTGCATATCTGAGGTGATTGATATTTCTCCTGGCAGTCTTGATTCCAGCTTGTGCTTCTTCTAGCCCAATTTTAATTAATTTAAATAGCTTCATCTATCTAGTGACTATCCTTTTAGGCAGCACAAGCTGTCCCTACAAATTACAGTTTAGAATTGAGCACCGAATAATTGATTGTTTGAACTGTGGTGTTGGAGAAGACTCTTGAGAGTTTTTGAGAGTCCCCTTGAGAGGATTGCAAGGAGATCAAATCAGTCAATTCTAAAGGAAATCAATCCTGAATATTCATTGGAATGACTGATGCTGAAGTTGAAGCTCCTATACTTTGGCCAACTTATGCAAAGAACTGACTCATTGGAAAAGACCCTGATGCTGGGAAAAATTGAAGGCAGGAGGAGAATGGGACAGCAGAGGATGAGATGGTTGGATGGCATCACCGACTGGATGGACATGAGTTTGAGCAAGCTCTGGGAGCTGGGGAAGGATAGGGAAGTCTGGCATTCTGCCGTCCGTGGGGTCATAAAAAGTCAGACACGGCTGAGCTACTGATCTAGAAATATTATTGGGTTAGTCAAGACTTTCTTTCAGGTTTTCCCGTAAGATGTTAAGGGAAAATCCAAAGGAACTCTGTGACCCATAGCATGATTCCCTACACAAATCGAACTGCCCTACGTTAACAGAGAAGAGGTAATGTTAACCGCAGGTTGGGGCACAGCTCCCCTCCCCCGCCTCCCCCAAATAAATCAAATAGACGGCAGGGAAGGAAAAAAAAACAAGAGTGGTTAACTTCATTATCACCGCGCCAAAATATTAGGAATAATGCAAACAAAGACTTGAAGTAACACTTTATTAACTTGGCTTTCTGGCAGACGAGTACAGAGAGGAGGCCTGGCTCTCCGCAGCCGCGCAAGGATCTCACAGGACGAACCTCCCGCGCGGGGAGGGCGGGGCTGCGGCTTTTCTGGCCCCGCCCCCTCCGGCGCAAGTCGCGCACGTACCGTAGCTGCGTCGCGTAGAGTCTCTTGTCCCTCCGCGCGGCCCGTTCCGCCTCGGCTCCCGCGGCCTTTGGGCTGACGTGTCTGTGGTTAGTCGGCGGCTGGGCGAATAGGGCCGAGATGGCGGACGCCTGGGAAGAGATTAGGCGTTTGGCGGCAGACTTTCAGCGGGCGCAGTTCGCAGAGGCCACGCAAAGGTGCCTGACCCTCCCTCTCCGTTTGTGGAGTCCAAAATAGCCTCGGGTGGCCACTCCGGGATCTGAGGCTGCAAACCGCAGGCCTTGAACCCCGGACCTTCCCATCCCCTATCAGCGTTCCCGCCCCCTCCCTTCCTCCCAGAGGCTGGAGCGCGGTTTCCGAAATAGTTCTCGGTGGGGAAGACCTAGAACATTCCTTCCCACCCCCTCCAAGCCCCAGCCAGGTGCAGGCGAGGCCACCCCACCTCGACGGCTGGGGCGGGTGACACTCCTAAGACTATCCCTCTGATCCTTAACTGTTAGCAAGTCCCTGAAGCATCATTGCCTATTATACACTTCCTGACTTAGAGCTTGAAAGGAGAGGCTAACCCCAAGGTACAGTATTTTGCAAATACTGTGTTGACTCCGTAAACATTTTGCCTTCTTGTTTACCAGTGTAGGTGTGCTAGGCCAGAGCCATACTCCCTCTGTCATTTTTAGGGACTCCAGACACTTGACGTGTTGGGGGGTGTGTCCTGCAAAAGCCCCCTAAATTGGCTTTTCACCTTTACGGAACACATACAATGCTAATAGAACCCTTTTTCTTAATCTGTTGGCTACTTCTTGCCTTGTTCCTTCTGGAGCTAAAGACTTTAATCCTCTGATGCTGTGTTTTGTATCACTGCTAGCAAACGAGGACATTTAAGTGTTTGTGTAACTATCAGTTGCAAATTATGGTTGCCATGGCCTAGCCAGGTGTCCTGCTTACAAAGCTTATAGATAGGAGTGAGGCAACTGTGCATTTAATAAAATAAATTTTTTTTTTAAACTGAAGCGAAAGTGAAAATTGAACCAAAAGTAGGACGTGTTTTTTTCTTCTACTTAAATTACATGTCCTTACTTTTCTATTCAGATTTGAAGATTAGAAGCATGCGTGAAAGAGCAAACTCAAAATCTACAGTAGATTTGTAACAATGAACTACATGATTTAAGTTAATGTAAACCTATTTACGCCCTAGAATTTTAGAAAATGTATTGAATTAGTATTACACGAAAAAAGATACAGATGCTGTAATATAGAACCTAATGACTATCCAAACCTTTTAAAAACCCATTGTCATACATCTCCTTAAACATATTGAGCACTGGATGTAACATTGATTTTTAAAACTTTTGTTTCCCTCAGATTGTCAGAGCGAAACTGCATTGAGATTGTGAATAAATTGATTGCTCAGAAACAGCTAGAAGTAGTTCACACTCTTGATGGAAAGGAATATATTACTCCAGCCCAAATTAGTAAAGAAATGAGAGATGAGCTACATGTTCGAGGTGGTAAGTAATTCCTTAGTTTTTTTTTCTGGTTCTTCGGAAAGGGGCCTGGGCATCACCTTTCAAATGATAAATCATAAATGATTTGGAGGTTATAGGATACCCTTCTCAAGTGTTAATATGATAATCAGCCTTAATACTTTTAAACAGATTTGGGTGAACATTATATAATTTAAATGAAGTAAAATATTGTCACTTTACAAAATCTCATTTTTTATTTTGAGTTATGTGATCTGTTTGTGAATTAATCAGCTGTTTCTTTTCACAGTTCTTGAATTTATTGGGTGACTCGGGTGGACTTAGCTGTCTGTTATCCCCCAGGTGATAATTATGAAAAGGGAACAGAGGTTTTAAATTACAGATCATTGAAAATCAAGACTGCAATACCATGTCTTTTTAAAATTTTGTTTGCAAATTACAAAATAATTTAGTAGGGTGTTGTATCAGATTGTACGAAAAGCTACTACAAACACAAAAAAGTTTTTGTTTCCATTGCCTTTTTGAAATATGAAGAAATTACTGAGCAAATTTAAATACTGTTTGATTAAAATAGATGCATCTGTGAAAACAACTTGTTAGATGTTATTTATCTTAGTGCATAGTCCTAATAAAATACTAGCTATAATTTGAAGTGCTTAATATTCTTTAGCTAATAAGTGATAACCTACTAATTTCAAATAATTGAAAATAACTTATCTGAATTTTGTTGTTAATGTCTTTGGTCACGGTAGATAAATTGTGAAGGGATGAAAATAACCCTCATTGGTCTGCCCAACTCATTATCAGCTGATGCTGGTTATTGGTTTGATATGACAAATGGAACTTTGAAAATAAGCTATCCTCTATATTTTAGCCATGGATGCTTACTATGTTAATAACATGTCTTTGAAGACATTAATTACTGTGGCCCTGTTGGTAAAGAATCCACCTGCAATGCAGGACACCCTGGTTCGATCCCTGGGTTGGGAAGATCCCCTGGAGAAGGGAACAGCTTCCCACTCCAGTATTCTTGGGCTTCCCTAGTGGCTCAGATGGTAAAGAATCCTCCTGCAATGCAGAAGACCTGGGTTCGATCCCTCCCTTGGGAGAAACAGCTAGCCACTCCAGTATTCTGGCCTGGAGAGTTCCATGGACAGAGAAGTCTGGTAGGCTACAGTCTGGCGGGTCACAAAGAGTCAGTCACAACTGAGCAACTCTCACTTTTCACTTTCATTGTGTGCTTTGCAGAAAGATTTATGTTTTGGATCTTGAAATGTCCAAAACATAAATCTGTTGGAATTTGCAGTTTGGGGCTGGTATATACTTACTGATAACTTAAATGAATGTCTTTTCTTTAAAGGTCGAGTAAACATCGTTGATCTGCAACAGGTAAATTTCAGCTTTATAACAGTTTTTACTTTGATTTCTCAACTTTTTATGTTACTAATTTTTTCAATGCCTTAAGTAGCCACTTGATATTGGTATCATATTGTGTTTGTGAAGAAATAATTATATGACCTTCACGGATACATTTAATCAGTTTAACAAGTTTTTCTTTCTCAGTTGACTTGCTTATACTTTATTCTTTACAAAATAAACTCAGTCATCATTTTATGTAATTATAGAGTTTATGTAATTTTGAGAGAAAAATCACTAGTTTCATGGTGATTTGTTTTTAGTATGTGGAAGTTAAACGTAGAAGATATTTTTAGAAAATACAAGTGCACGTGTCATCAGTAAGGGTTTTGTTATTGTTGTTCAGTGGCTAAGTCGTGTCCAACTCTTTGCGACCTTATGGACTGCAGCATGCCAGGCCTCCCTGTCCCTTTTCGTCTCTTGAAGTTCACCCAAGTTCATGTCCATTGAATCGATGACTTGAAGTTCACCCAAGTTCATGTCCATTGAATTGATGATGCCATCCAACTGTCTCATACTCTCCTGCCCTTTCTCCTTTTGCCTCAATCTCTCTCATCATCAGGGTCTTTTCTAATGAGTCAGCTCTTCGCATCACGTGGCCAAAGTATTGGAGATTTAGCTTCAGCATCAGTCCTTCCAAAGAATTTTCAGGGTTGATTTCCCTTAGGCTTGACTGGTTGGATCTCCTTGTTGTCCAAGGGACTCTCAAGAGTCTTCTCCAACACCACAATTCAAAAGCATCAGTGCTTCGGCATTCAGCCTTCTTTTCCAACTCTAACATCTGTACGTGACTACTGAAAAGACCATAGCTTTGAGTATACAGACCTTTGTCACTGTATAGGTTTGTCATAGCCTTCCTTCCAAGAAGCAAACATCTTCTAATTTCATGGCTGCAGTCACCATCTGCAGTGATTTTGTAGCCCAGGAAGAAAAAAATCTGTCACTGCTTCTACTTTTTCCCCTTCTATTTGCCAGGAAGGAATGGGACCAGATGTTATGACCTTTGTTTTCTTTATTTTATTTTATTTTTTTTAATTTTTTTTTAATTTTTTAAATTTATTTATTTTTTATTTTACTTTACAATTCTGTATTGGTTTTGCCATACATTGACATGAATCCACCCCAATGTTGAGTTTTAAGTCAGCTTTTTCACTCTCCTCCTTCACCCTCATCAAGAGGCTCTTTAGTTCCTCTTTACTTTCTGCCATTAGAGTAATATTATCTGCATATCTGAGGTTGTTGATAATTTCTCCTGGGAGTCTTGATTCCATTTTGTAACTCATCCTGCTTAGCATTTCGCTGATGTACTCTGCATACAGTTAAATAAACAGGATGACATATACAGCTTTGTTATACTCCTTTCCCAGTTTTGAACCAGTCAGTTGTTCCATACAAGATTCTAACTGTTGACTCTTGGCCACAAACAGGTTTCTCAGGAGACAGGTAAGATGGTCTAGTAGTCCCATCTCTTTAAGAATTTTCCACAGTTTGTTGTGACCCACACAGTCAAAGGCTTCTGTGTAGTCAATGAAACAGGTAGATGTTTTTCTGGAATTCCCTTGCTTTCTGTATGATTCAGTGAATGTTGGCAATTTGATCTCTGGTTCCTCTGCCTTTTCTAAACTCATCTTGTACATCTGGAAGTTCTTGATTCAGATATGGCTGAAGCGTACCTTGAAGGATTTTGAGCATAACCTTACTAGCTCAAGGAAGTGAGTGCAATTGTCTGATAGTTTGAACATTCTTTAGCATTGCCTTTCTTGGGAATTCGGATGAAAACTGACCTTTTCCAGTCTTATGGCCACTGCTGGGTTTTCCAAATTGCTGACATACTGAGTGCAGCACTTTAACACCATCATCTTTTAGTATTTTAAATAGCTTATCTGGAATTTTGTCACTTCCACTATTTTTTTTGGTAGTAATGTTTGCTAAGGCCTACTTGACTTCACACTCTAGGATGTCTGACTCTAGGTGAGTGACCACACCATAGTGATTATCTGTGTCGTCAAGACCTTTTTTGTACAGTTCTTCTGTGTATGCTTGCCACTGATCTCTTCTGCTTCTGTTAATTCTTTATCGTTTCTGCCCTTTATCATGCCCATCCTTGCATGAAATACTCCTTTGATGTCTGCAATTATCTTGGAGATATCTAATCTTTCCTATTCTGCTGTTTTCTTCTGTTTCTTTGCATTGTTCGTTGAAGGCCTTCTTATCTCTCTTTGCTATTCTCTGGAACTCTGCATTCAATTGGATATATCTTTCCCTTTCTCCACTGCTTTTCACATCTCTTTCCTCAGTTATTTGTAAAGTTTCCTCAGACAACCGCTTTGCCTTCTTGCATTTCTTTTTCTTTCAGATAGTTCTGGTCATTACCTCCTGTACAGTGTTACAAAGCTCTGTCCATAGTTCTTCAGGCATTCTGTCTGCCAGATACAAGCCCTTGAATCTATTCATCACCTTTACTGAATAATCATAAGGGATTTGATTTAGGTCATACCTGAATGGCCTAGTGGTTTCCCCTACTTTCTTTTAGTTCTGAATTTTGCTGTAAGAAGCTGATGATCTGAGCCACAGTCAGCTTCAAGTCTTGTTTTTGCAGACTATATAGAGCTTCTCCATCTTTGGCTACAAAGAATGTAATCAGTCTGATTTTGGTATTGATCATATAGTAATGTCCATGTTTAGAGTTGTCTCTTGTGTTGGTGAAAATGGTTGTTTGCTATGACCAGTGAATTCCCTTAGCAAAGCTCTGCCAGCGTTTGCCCTGCTTCATTTTGTATTCCAAGGCCGAATTTGCCTATTATTCCACGTATTTCTTGACTTCCTACTTTTGCATTCCAGTCCCCTATAATGAAAAGTACATCTTTTTTTGGTGTTAGTTCTAGAAGGTCTTGTAGGTCTTCATAGAGCGATTCCACTTCAGCTTCTTTGGCATTACTTATTGGGGCATAGACTTTGATTACTGTGATATTGAATGGTTTGCCTTGGAAACAAACTGAGATCATTCTGTTGTTTTGGAGATTGCACACAAGTACTGCATTTTAGACTCTTGTTGATTATGAGGGCTTTTCCGTTTCTTCTTTAGAGTTCTTGCCCACAGTGGTGGATATAATGGTCATCTGAATTAAATTTGCCCTTTCCCATCCATGTTAGTTCACTAATTACAAAGATGTTGATGTTCACTCTTGCCGTTTCTTGGTTGACCACATATAATTTACCTTCATTCATGGACCTACTTTCCAGGTTCCTATGCAATATCATTCTTTACAGCACTGGACTTTACTTTCACCACCAGACACATCCACAACTGAGCATTGTTTCTGCTTTGGCCCAGCTGCTTCATTCATTCTGGAGCTGTCAATCTAGGGTAATTGCCCTCTGCTCTACCCCAGTAACATATTGGACACCTTCCAACCTGGGGGACTCATCTTCTGATATTGTATCTTTTTGCCCTTTTCTATTGTTCATGGGGTTCTCACGGCAAGAATACTGGAGTGGTTTGCCACTTCCTCCTCCAGTGGACCACTTTTTGTCAGAACTCTCCAACATAACCCATCTGTCTGGGGGGCCCTGCAGGGCATAGCTCATAGATTGATTGAGTTTGACAAGCCCCTTCATCTTGACAAAGCTGTGATCCATTAGGATGTATCAATAAGGTATACTACACTATGTGCAGGCAACTGGCCATTTTTGTGTGAATAGGTTTAATTTCTTATTTTTTCAAAAATTTTTATTTTTTTTCAGGGTATAGTTGATTTATAGTTCTTTTTCAGAATCCTTTCCCACATGGGTTATTACAGAACATTGGATAGAATTCCCTGTGCTATATGGTAGGTCCTTGTTAATTATTTTATACATAGTAGTGTGTATCAGTTCAGTTCACTCGCTCAGTCATGTCTGACTCTTTGTGACCCCATGGACTGCAGCACACCAGGCCTCCCTATCCATCACCAACTCCTGGAGTTTACTCAAACTCATGTCCATTGAGTCGGTGATGCCAACCAACTATCTCATCCTCTGTCATCCCCTTCTCCTCCTGCCTTCAATCTTTTCCAGCATCAGGGTGTTTTCAAATGAGTCAGCTCTTCTATCAGGGGGCCAAACTATTGGAGTTTCAGCTTCAACATCAGTCCCTCCAGTGAATATTCAGGACTAATTTCCTTTAAGATGGATTAGTTGGATCTCCTTGCAGTCCAAGGGACTCTCAGGAGTCTTTTCCAACACCACAGTTCAACAGCATCAGTTCTTTGGCACTCAGCATTCTTTATACTCCAACTCTCACATCCATACATGACTACTGGAAAAAGTGTAGCCTTGACTAGACAGATCTTTGTTGGCAAAGTAATGTCTCTGCTTTTTAATATGCTATCTAGGTTGGTCATAGCTTTTCTTCCAAGGAGCGTCTTTTAATTTCATGGCTGCAATCACCATCTGCAGTGATTTTGGAGCCCCCCCAAATATAAAGTCTGCTACTGTTTCCACTGTTTCCCCATTTATTTGCCATGAAGTGATGGGACGGGATGCCATGATCTTAATTTTCTGAATGTTCAGCTTTAAGCCATCTTTCTCACTCTCCTCTTTCACTTTCATCAAGAGGCTCTTTAGTTCTTCTTTGCTTTCTGCCATAAAGGTGGTGTCATCTGTATGTCTGAGGTTGTTGATATTTCTCCTGGCAGTTTTGATTCCAGCTTGTACTTCATCCAGCCCAGCGTTTCTCATGAGGTACTCTGCATATAAGTTAAATAAGCAGGGTGACAATGTACAGCCTTGATGTCCTTTTCCTATTTGGAACTGGTCTGTTCTACCATGTCCAGTTCTAACTGTTGCTTCCTGACCTGCATACAGATTTCTCAAGAGGCAGGGCAGGTGTTCAGGCATTCCCATCTCTTTCAGAATTTTCCAGTTTATTGTGATCCACACAGTCAAAGGGTTTGGCATAGTCAGTAAAACAGAAGTAGATGTTTTTCTAGAACTCTCTTGCTTTTTCGATGATCCAGCAGATGTTGGCAATTTGATTTCTGGTTCCTCTGCATTTTCTAAAACCAGCTTGAACATCTGGAAGTTCACGGTTCATGTATTGTTGAAGCCTGGCTTGGAGAATTTTGAGCATTACTTTACTAGCGTATGAGATGAGTGCAATTGTGCAGTAGTTTGAGCATTCTTTGGCATTGCCTTTCTTTGGGATTGGGATGAAAACTGACCTTTTCCAGTCCTGTGGCCACTGCTGAGTTTTCCAGATTTGCTGGCATATGAGTGCAGCACTTTCACAGCATCATCTTTTAGTATTTGAAATAGCTCAACTGGAATTCCATCACCTCCACTAGCTTTATGAAGAGTGATGCTTTCTAAGGCCTGCTTGACTTCACATTCCAGGATGTCTGGCTCTAGGTTGGTGATCACACCATCGTGATTACCTGGGTCGTGAAGATCGTTTTTGTACAGTTCTTCTGTGTATTCTTGCCACCTCTTCTTATTATCTTATGCTTCTGTTAGGTCCATCCATTGCTGTCCTTTATTGAGCCCATCGTTTTCTTGAAGATATCTCTAGTCTTTTCGATTGTATTGTTTTCCTCTCCTTCTTTGCACTGAGCACTGTTGAAAGCTTTCTTATCTCTCCTTGCTATTCTTTGGAACTCTGCATTCAAATGGGTATATCTTTCCTTTCCACCTTTGCTTTTCGCTTCTCTTCTATTTCACTCTTTTTTAATGGCTGAGTCATATTCAACTCTATATATGTACCACATCTTCTATATCTGTTCCTCTGTCAGTGGACATTTAGGTTATTTCCATGTCTTACTTGTTGTAAATAGTGCCCCAGTGAACATTGGGGTGAATATATCTTTTCAAAATATGCTTTCCTCCAGATGTATGCCCAGGAGTGAGATTGCTGGACCATGTGGTAATTATATTTTTAGTTTTTTAAGAAACTTCATACTGTTTGCTGTAATGGTTATACCAGTTTTACATTCCCACCAACAGTGTTAGGAGGGTTCCCTTTTCTCCATATGCTGTCCAGTATGTGTTGTTTGGAGACTTTCAGATGATGGCTGTTCTGATTGGTATGAGGTTATAACTGATTGTAGTTTTGATTTGCATTTCTCTAATAATTAGTGACATTGAGCATATTTTCATGTTTTTTGACCATCTGCATTGTCTAATTCAATGAAACCATGAACCATGCCATGTAGGGCCACCCAAGATGAACGGGTCATGGTGGAGAGTTCTGACAAAACGTGGTCCACTGGAGAAGGGAATGGCAAACCACTTAGGTATCTTTGCCTTGAGAACCCCATGAACAGTATGAAAAGGCAAAAAGATAGGACACTGAAAGATGAACTCCTCAGGTTGGTAGGTGCCCAATATACTACTGGAGAACAGTGGAGAAATAACTGCAGAAAGAATGAAGAGATGGAGCCAAAGCTAAAATAGCACCCAGTTGTGGATGTGACTGGTGCTGGAAGTAAAGACCAATGCTGTAAAGAACAATATTGCATAGGAACCTGGAATGTTAGGTCCATGAATCAAGGTAAATTGAAAGTGGTCAAACAGGAGATGGCAAGAGTGAATATCGACATCTTAGGAATCAGAATGATCTCTGTTCGTTTCCAAGGCAAACCATTCAATATCATAGTAATCCAAGTCTGTGCCCCAACTAGAAATGCTGAATAAGCTGAAGTGGAACGGTTCTGTGAAGACCTACGTGACCTTCTAGAACTGATACCAAAAAAGATGTCCTTTTC
Organism: Oryx dammah; assembly: GCF_014754425.2. NCBI lineage: Eukaryota > Metazoa > Chordata > Mammalia > Artiodactyla > Bovidae > Oryx > Oryx dammah. The sequence goes on along the minus strand of NW_024070188.1, from coordinate 40,714,372 downwards.
ATTATAGGGGACTGGAATGCAAGAATAGGAAGTCAAGAGATACCTGGAGTAACAGGCAAATTTGGCCTTGGAATACAAAATGAAGCAGGGCAGAAGCTAACAGTTTTGCCAAGAGAACGCACTGGTCATAGCAAACATCCTCTTCCAGTGACACAAAAGAAGCCTCTACCATGGACGTTACCAGATGGTCAATACCGAACTTACATTGATTATATTCTTTGCAGCCAAAGATGGAGAAGCTCTATACAGTCTGAAAAAACAAGACCGGGAGCTGACTGTGGCTCAGATCGTGAACTCCTTATTGCCAAATTCAGACTTAAATTGAAGAAAGTAGGGAAAACCGCTAGATCACTCGGGTATGACATAAATCAAATTGTTTAATGATTATACAGTGGAAGTGACAAATAGATTCCAGGGATTAGATCTGATAGAGTGCCTGAAGAACTATGGACAGAGATTCGTGACATGGTACAGGAGACAGGGAGCAAGACTATCTCCAAAAAAAGAAATGCAAAAAGGCAAAATGGCTGTGTGAGGAGGCCTTTCACATAGTTGAGAAAAAAAGAGAAGCTAAAGGCAAAGGAGAAAAAAAATGATATACCCATTTGAATTCAGAGTTCCAAAGAATAGCAAGGAGTTATAAGAAAGCCTTCCTCAGTGATCAGTGCAAAGAAATAGAGGAAAACAACAGAATGGGAAAGACTAGAGAGCTCTTCAAGAAAATTAGAAATACCAGGGAAACATGTCATGCAAAGATGGGCTCAGTAAAGGACAGAAATGGTGTGGACCTAATAGAAGCAGAAGATAGTAAGAAGAGGTGGCAAGAATGCACAGAAGAACGGTACAAAAATGATCTTTGTGACCCAGGTAACTATGATGGTGTGGTCACTCAGCTAGAGCCAGACATCCTGGAATGTGAAGTCAAGTGGGCCTTAGAAAGCATAACTGCAAACAAAGCTAGTGAGGTGATGGAATTCCAGTTGAACTATTTCAAATCCTAAACAGTGATGCTGTGAAAGTCCTGCACTCAGTGTGTCAATAATTTTGGAAAACTTAGCAGTGGCCACAGGACTGGAAAAGGTCAGTTTTCATCCCAGTCCCAAAGAAAGCCTATGCTAAAGAGTGCAATTACCAGTTGCACTCATCTCACACTCTAGGAAGTTAATGCTCAAAATCCTCAAAGCTAGGCTTCAACAGTATGTGAACTGTGAACTTCCAGATGTTCAAACTGGATTTAGAAAATGCAGAGGAATCAGAAATCAAATTGCCAACATCCACTGGATCATCAGAAAAGCAAGAGAGTTTTTTAAAAACATCTACTACTGCTTTATTGACTATGCCAAAGCTTTTGACTCTGTGGATCACAACAAACTGTGGAATATTCTGAAAGATGGGAATACCAGACCACCTGACCTGCCTCCTGAGAAATCTGTATGCAGGTCAAGAAGCAACATTTAGAACTAGACATGGTTCCAAATCGGGAAAGGAGTACATCAAGGCTTTATATTGTCACCCTGCTTATTTAACTTACATGCAGAGAACATCATACGAAATGCTGGGCTGGATGAAGCACAAGCTGGAATCAAAATTGCCGGGAGAAATATCAATAACCTCAGATAAGCAAATGACACCACCCTTATGGCAGAAAGTGAAGAAGAACTAAAGAGCTGCTTGATGAAAGTGAAAGAGGAGAAGGAAAAAGTCAGCTTAAAGCTGAACATTCAGAAAACTAAAATCATGGCATGCAGTCCCAACACTTCATGGCAAATAGTTGGGGAAACAGTGGCTGATTTTATTTTGGGGGGCTCCAAAATCACTGCAGATTGTGACTAAGCCATGAAATTAAAAGACCCTTGCTCCTTGGAAGAAAAGGTGTGAGCAACCTAGACATATTAAAAAGTAGAGACATTACTTTGCCAACAAAGCTCCATCTAGTCAAGGCTAACTGTTGCTTCGTGACCTGCATGCAGATTTCTCAAGAGGCAGGTCAGGTGGACTGGTATTCCCATCTGTTAAGAATTTTCCACAGTTTGTTGTGATCCACACAGTCAAAGGCTTTGAAATAGTCAGTAAAGCAGAAATAGATGTTTTTCTGGAACTCTCTTGTTTTTTTGATGACCCAACGGATGTGACAATTTGACCTCTGTTTCCTATGGGCTCTATGGTAACATTAATGGTGAACTACAAGGGAGACCTTCCCAACCTGATGCGCTGCCAGGGCCCTGGTCTCTGTGGTGCTCCCCTGCCAACCCATGTCTCCACAGGAGACCATCCAACCCTAGCAGGTAATTTTGGTTCAGTCACCTGTTGGGTCACTGCTGCTTTCCTCTGGGTATTAGTGCCTGCAAGATTTCGTTTGTGCCCTTCAAGATTAGAGTCTCTGTTTCCCTCAGTCCTGTGGAAGTCATGCAAACAAATTCCACTGGCCTTCAAGGCCAGATTCCCTGGGGGTTCCCGTTCCTTTTGTCAGATCCCCAGGCTGGAAAGCCTGATGTGGGGTTCAGAAGCTTCACAACAATGAGAATACTTCTTTGATATTATTGTTCTCCAGTTTGTGGGTCACCCACCCCGCAGGAATGGAATTTTATTTTACAGTGATTGTGCCCTCTCCTACCATCTTGCTGTGGCTTCTTCTTTGTCTTTGGACATGGGGTATCTTATTTGGTGGGTTCTAGCATTCTCCTGTCACTGGTTGATCAACAGCTAGTTGCAATTTTTGTGGTGTTGCAGGAGGAGATGAGTACACATCCTGCTACTCCGCCATCTTGAACTGAACAGCACTGATCTTAGTTTTTTGAATGTTGAGTTTTAAGCCAGGTTTTTCACTCTCCTCTTTCACCTTCATCAAGAGGCTCTTTAGTACCTCTTCACTTTCTGCCATTAGGGTGGTATCATCTACATATCTGTGGGTGTTGTTATTTCTCCCAGAAACGTTGATTCCTACTTGTGATTCATCTAGCTCGGCATTTCACATGGTGTGCTCTGCATATAAGTTAAATAAGCAGGATCACTATATACAACCTTGATGTATTCCCTTTCCCAATTTTGAACCAGTCACTTGCTCCATGTAAGGTTCTAACTGTTGCTTCTTGACCTGCACACAGGTTTCTCAGGAGGCAGGTAAGGTGGTCTGGTATTCACATTTCTTTCAAGAATTCTCCACAATTTGTTGTGATCCACACAGATTAACTTCAGCAATATTATCCAAAGACAAAGACACGTACTGGAGACATACATAAATCCAGACTAACAGAGATGTCACAGTTTCTGCTCAAGGTTTAAAATGCCTCTTTGCATTTTTTTTTTAACCTTGGCTTGAAGCTCTACTAATTAATCCAAGGGCAAAGTCCCAGGAAAAGTGGGCTGTGTTTGTATCTCAAGGACATAGTAAGAGTTAACTTCAAGCTTTCTTCTAGGCATGTTTTCTCTCAAAGTCAGAATTCCGAAGGAAAAAAAAATTTTAACAAGCTAACTTTCTGTAATTGCCTATACGAAAGAACCAGTTTTGTTGAGAAGTGTCTGTTTTAAGTCTTCCACCTACTTTTTGATTGGGTTGTTTATTTTTCTTAAGTAAGCTGCATGAGTTGCTTTTATATTTTGGAACTTTAACCCTAAGAAAACCATAATTCAAAGAGATACATGTACCCCAGTGTTTATTACAGCACTATTTACAGTAGCTAGGACATGGAAGCAACCTAGATGTCCATCGACAGATGAATGGATAAAGAAGTTTTGGTACATATTAACAATGGAATGTTACTCAGCCATGAAAAAGAATGCATTTGAGTCAGTTATAATGAGGTGGATATACCTGTAGCCTGTTATACAGAGTGAAGTACATTATTAATGCATATATGTGGAATCTAGAAAAGTGGTACTGATGAACCTATTTGCAGGGCAGGAATAGAGATGCAGATGTAGAGAAAATACTCGTGGACAGAGTTGGGGAAGGAGAGGTGGGACAGATTGAGAGAGAAGCATGAAACATTTCTATGCATTACCATGTGTAAAATAGATAGCTAATAGGAAGTTGCTGTATAACACAGGGAACCCAAAGTGGTACTCTATGACAACCTAGAGGGATGGGATGGAGTTGGAGGAGGTTCAAGAGGGAGGGGAACATATGTATGCTTATGACTGATTCATATTGTTGTATGGCAGAAGCCAACACAATATTGTAAAGCAATTATCCTCCAATTAAAAACAAATTTAAGAAAGAACCAATTTTGCAATTTCAAAAGAGTTTTAACCAGTTTTCTCTGGAATCTAAAGAATATTGTGGTTTCACAGTGTCAAAAATTATATTTTTTTGTATTCATAGTTTTATAGCTAAAATTTAGACCAAATAGTGCTTAAACTGACACTAATAAGAGGGGCAGACTGGCTGATGAAATGTCCCAGGGGTACCGTCAGTGGTGTTTATAACTGAAAGTGGACAGAAAGAACAAAAAAACTTAGTGTCCTAGGAGCGTTTTCAAGGGGTGTTTCTTTGGGTTTAGAAGGAGATTCTCCCATGTTGAATAACCTGCAGCCGAGCACAGCGCTCCTAGAAATGAAGTCCAGCATCCTGGAAACATTACTAGGAGGCACCTGTAAGGGATTCATAACATCCTCTGAATTACCTTTGATCTTTATGCTGATGGGCTTTGGAGCATCTTCTACTCCCTCACTGGTTTCTAACCAGACATCTCTGGTCAGCTTTGGTTCCTTTCAAGGTGCTCTCCCTTCCTGCCTATGGTGGACATTTGAACCAGTGCAAAGCAGTTGCCAAGTTTTCCCTTAAGCCTTTATAGACAACAGATCTCCCCTGTGTCCTATAACAAGATTTCCTACACTGGGGTATACTCCTCAGGATTGAGTATTTATAAAATTTATGTTGTGATCTACTGAGAATTGGCCAGACTCAATAGGCTGTCTATAGCAGTGTATGGGTTGCCAAAGCCTGGGGTCAGGGTGAGGGGGGCAGCTGAGAAGTAAACAGAAAAACTCTTGGAGGAATTGGAGTTGAGAAGCATAATTATTTCAGATGTTTGTAACAAAGATAAGACCTCAGGGAACCTGTGCATTCAGCCTGATGAAGACAGCACTGGCAGTTTAGAAATAAAAAGCAAAAGATCTTTTCCCAGGAGGATGTTGAACATACGTAGTGAAAAACAGGCCCTTCTGTGCAAGATAAGTAGGAAAGAAAGGCACAGTCCAAAGGAGAAGCAAGGAAGATAGTGCACGCAGAGATCTCTTGCCATAGTTGAGTGAGACCTGCAAATTGCCTTGGCAGCAATCCAAATCATGGCACCAGATGATGTTGCCAAGTGAGAGGACCTTGGTTCTTTTCTTCTTCAGAGAAAGAATTCCACAAAGAGACATTTTAAAGCAGACACAGAATTTATTGGAAGCACAGTACATGCAAAGAGAACAAAGAAGCAGTCTATTTAAAACAAAGCAGAAATACACACACAGGAAAGAGTGTGGGTGTCCTCCCTAATGAGGAGCATCCCAGAGCGGTGATTTAAATCACTTATATGGAAGCAGTTTTTCCTGGGTTTTTATTTCCTCTGGCCAGTCATCTTCATTTCCCACCTCAGACTTGACCCAAGGTTCTCCCGGATATACTTATGCATCTTATTTGCCAAGATGGATTCTAGCATGGAAGCCTATAGGAGATTGACAGCACCTATTATGGGATAGTGCCCCTCCCTTTTTGACCCCCAAGTCTTTCTACACATGTGCAGTCCTGGAGATCCTGATGTCAGGAGTGATAGATGCAGTCATCTTATTTCTTGACTCCAGCAGAGCTCAGCTTCTGCTATTAACTTTATCCTTGAAATGTCTAGGGGAAGCAAAGGTCCAGTTTACTCCACTTGACAATCTCCAGCTGTTCAGCTCAGGGACCCATCTACCTCCTACCTCAGAACCACGAGCCAGGATCTGCTGAGAAACCTCATTCACGACGCTGACAGTGGGTTTGGCTGACTTCTTTGCAAGCCCATGGATCACACCATGGGCTGAGATGTATCAGCAGGCTTGACCCCCTGAGTGCTAGCCTGCAGGGCCTCTCTTGAGTGAGAGAATCAGGGCTGGGATGGTCCTTGGGCCAGGAGGCTTCCTATGGGGCAGCAGTCCAGCGATTGCTCAGAGGCAGTGGGCAGTTTGGGTCATAGACTCACAGACTCACTGCATGATGTCAGCAGGTCAGGACCTGCCTGTTGCACTGCTTCAGGCGCTCCCTCTCACTCCTGTCTGCCTCCCTGGGGACTAGGTAGGACTCTGGAGGTGAAAAGACCTTTGAAGTTGTGTGATTTTTGTAGTGCAAGTTTTCTTAGCGAGTGAAAGTGTACAGGTTCAGAAGTGAAAGTGAATAAGCAATAAGCCCCTAATTGTTTGAGATTTTTTATAATATTTCAAATCAATTTGAAATTCATCTAAGGGGAAGAAAATTTTCATTTTTTTTAAAGTTCTAAAATATATAATTTCAAATTTAAAAACAATATGAACTTACCACTAATAGAATGTGTACTTGTTTTCCAGGTAATTAATGTGGATCTGACTCATATTGAAAATAGAATTGGTGACATTGTTAAATCAGAAAAACATGTTCAACTAGTATTGGGACAACTGATAGATGAGTAAGTACAATAATTAAGAATACCTTTTTGTGTTTCTTTTTTTGTAAGTTTATACTTAAATTTAGAATAACTCTGGCACTACAGCATTGTTTAGTACTCTTCTAGTACTGATTTTCATTATTGTACTTAAAAAGTAAGTGCTTACTTGTGTGAAATACTTGGGAATAATATAAACTTTTAATTTTTTCTGTTGTTTTAAAGTAACACAAAACATAATTTTTATCATCTTTCCTATGTGAGCTTAACTCTGAAAGCAGAATTGTTAAAAAGTCCTAATGAAAATGACTGTAAAATTTTAATTGTTGAAAACAGTTTCAGCATTTATTTGATTAACCTTCCATTTAGTTACATTGATAAGAAAAATTTCAAAATATGATTAATGAATGGTGTTTACCTAAACATACCATATTAATTACTTTTGGGAAATACCTTATTGCAGCAGAAATTAAACATAAAAAGAGGAAAATTATTCCTAATTGAGTTTTTCCTTTTTTTTTTTATTTTTTAATTTAAACTATTAGGAACTATTTGGATCGTTTAGCAGAAGAAGTAAATGATAAATTACAGGAAAGTGGTCAAGTAACCATAGCAGAACTGTGTAAAACCTATGATCTTCCTGGAAACTTTCTGACACAGGTATTTTTTTCCTTAATGGTATAATTTGTCTTTTCAAATAAATGCCAAGTTTGAAAGGGTGGGAAAAAACTAGACTTACTATTATTTGTTTTTTTGCAAGCATTTTGACTATTTTCTAGTTTTGACTATGTTCTAGCAATATATTTGAGTGATACTAAACATTGATGGCTCTCATAAGATTGTTTAGAAGTGATTTTAATCTTCCTGAACCCAGAGATACCCTAAACTTAGTAGACTTAAGGTCTCGGCCTGCTTGGATGCAGTAGCAAGTATACCAGAAGTGTATATCTTCATTGAATGCTTCTTTAGCAAGGATATCTTCAGTTCTGATTGCTAGTTATAATTTAAGAAACAGCTGATGAAGATTATAATTTATAAGAGGTGCTACTGGCATCTTGTGTGGTAAAGGTTACAGATGCCGCTGAACATCCTGCAGTGCACAGAGCGTCCCTTCCAAATAGAAAATTTTCTTCCCCAAATGTCAATAGTACCAACTTCTTTTGATGTCACTTTTTTTCGTCTAAACTGAGAGTATGATAGGGAGAGGAATTGAGGAATGGCTTATAATCTCTTAATTTTTGGTACTTGTGTCAATACTCAAATCAACTTATCTTTATAAGTTAAATTACAATGGTGCCTGAAAATAGAGGCTATTTCCTTGTTTGTTATTTCAGTTTTCTTAAAGTTGTTTAACATTTTAGAAGTCTGTTTGGAACAGTGGAAGTTTAACAGACCATGATTTGAATTCTGTCTATGACACTGCTTAGTTACTTAGGGTCAGAAAAATTATTTTTATGCCTGTTTGTGCTTCAAGTTACATATCTGAAAATGGGAATAATTGTCTCTCATAGATGTCAGTGAGGTGTCATATACATGGTATATCTGGTGAAATGGCTGGCCTAGAGGAAGTACTCAATAAATGATGGTTTTGTTTATATATTTACTGGAACAAATAAGGGAAAAGCCAAATCATTTTAGGTATACTTTAAGAAAATCCATCTTACAGAAATTACCAAACCATAATTGCTTGAGATTAATTTATGATGAAACAGATTTACTCACTCATTTTAAGTGGGTGATTTCTCCTCGTTGCATCTAAAATACCATTGAGTATATAGATCTGTTTTACAAAGCATTTCAGGAGACTAAGCTCCTGAGCGAGTGTATGTAAATTACAGAAGATAAAATGAACAAATACCTGTAAATCACAGAAGGCAAAAAAAAGATATTTTTAGTCAGTTTTACATTAAAATATCAGAACAGATCAAGTGGTTTCTTATTGTGCTACTGATACATTTTAGAAATATATACGGTTTCTTTTTTCAGTTTTAATTTTTCTCTGTATCATAGACAGTATTGTAAAAGCTCACTAAGAAGTTGTTTGGGGGACTTCCCTGACAGTCCAGTGGATAAGACTCTGAGCTTCCAATGCTATGGGCACGGGTTTAATCCTGGCTCATGGAACTAAGATCCTGCATGCCTCATGGGGCGGCAAAAAAATAGATCCTTAAAAAAAGTTGAGTGGCAATACTCATATCTGATAAAATAGACTTTAAAACAAAGACTGTGAAAAGAGACAAGGCCACTACATAATGATCAAAGGATCAATCCAAGAAGAAGATATAACAATTATAAATATATATGCACCCAACATAGGAGCACCACAATATGTAAGACAAATGCTAACAAGTATGAAAGGGGAAATTAACAATAACACAATAATAGTGGGAGACTTTAATACCCCACTCACACCTATAGACAGATCAACTAAACAGAAAATTAACAAAGAAACACAAACTTTAAATGATACAATAGACCAGTTAGACCTAATTGATATCTATAGGACATTTCACCCCAAAACAATGAATTTCACCTTTTTCTCAAGTGCTCGTGGAACCTTCTCCAGGATAGATCACATCCTGGGCCATAAATCTAACCTTGATAAATTTAAAAAAATTGAAATCATTCCAAGCATCTTTTCTGACCATAATGCTTTAAGATTAGATCTCAATTACAGGAGAAAAACTATTAAAAATTCCAACCTATGGAGGCTGAACAACTTGCTTCTGAATAACCAACAAATCACAGAAGAAATCAAAAAAGAAATCAAAATATGCATAGAAACTAATGAAAATGAAAACACAACAACCCAAAACCTGTGGGACACTATAAAAGCAGTGCTAAGAGGAAGTTCATAGCAATACAGGCATACCTCAAGAAACAAGAAAAAAGTCAAATAAATAACCTAACTCTACACCTAAAGCAACTAGAAAAGGAGGAAATGGAGAACCCCAGAGTTAATAGAAGGAAAGAAATCTTAAAAAATTAGGGCAGAAATAAATGCAAAAGAAACAAAAGAGACCATAGCAAAAATCAACAAAGCCAAAAGCTGGTTCTTTGAAAGGATAAATAAAACTGACAAACCATTAGCCAGGGTCATCAAGAAACAGAGAAAAATCAAATCAATAAAATTAGAAATGAAAATGGAGAGATCACAACACACAACACAGAAATACAAAGGATCATAAGAGACTACTATCAGCAATTATATGTCAATAAAATGGACAACGTGGAAGAAAATGGACAAATCCTTAGAAAAGTACAACTTTCCAAAACTGAACCAGGAAGAAATAGAAACTCTTAACAGACCCATCACAAGCATGGAAATTGAAACTGTAATCAGACATTTTCCAGCAAACAGAAGCCCAGGTCCAGATGGCTTCACAGCTGAATTCTACCAAAAATTTAGAGAAGAGCTAACACCTATCCTACTCAAACTCTTCCAGAAAATTGCAGAGGAAGGTAAACTTCCAAACTCATTCTATGAGGCCACCATCACCCTAATACCAAAACCTGACAAAGATGCTACAAAAAAAGAGAACTACAGGCCAGTATCACTGATGAACATAGATGCAAAAATCCTCAACAAAATTCTGGCAATCAGAATGCAACAACACATTAAAAAGATCATACACCATGACCAAGTGGGCTTTATCCCAGGGATGCAAGGATTCTTCAATATCCACAAATCAATCCATGTAATTCACCACATTAACAAATTGAAAAATAAAAGCCATATGATTATCTCAATAGCTGCAGAGAAGGCCTTTGACAAAATTCAACATCCATTTATGATAAAAACTCTCCAGAAAGCAGGAATAGAAGGAACATACCTCAACATAATAAAAGCTATATATGACAAACCCACAGCAAACATTATCCTCAATGGTGAAAAATTAAAAGCATTTCCCCTAAAGTCAGGAACAAGACAAGGGTGCCCACTTTCACCACTTCTCTTCAACATAGTTCTGGAAGTTTTGGCCACAGCAATCAGAGCAGAAAAAGAAATAAAAGGAATCCAAATTGGAAAACAAGAAGTAAAACTCTCACTGTTTGCAGATGACATGATCCTCTACATAGAAAACCCTAAAGACTCCACCAGAAAATTACTAGAGCTAATCAATGAATATAGTAAAGTTGCAGGCTATAAAATCAACACACAGAAATCCCTTTCGTTCCTATACACTAATAACGAGAAAGTAGAAAAATTAAAAAAACAATTCCATTCACCATTGCAGTGAAAAGAATAAAATACTTAGGAATATATTTACCTAAAGAAACTGAAGACCTGTATATAGAAAACTATAAAGCACTGATGAAAGAAATCAAAGAGGACACTAATAGATGGAGAAATATACCATGTTCGTGGATCGGAAGAATCAATATAGTGAAAATGAGTATACTACCCAAAGCAATCTACAAATTCAGTGCAATCCCTATCAAGCTACCCCCGATATTTTTCACAGAACTAGAACAAATAATTTCAAGATTTTGTATGGAAATACAAAAAACCTCGAAAAGCCAAAGCAATCTTGACAAAGAAGAATGGAACTGGAGGAATCAATCTGCCTGACTTCAGACTCTACTACAAAGCCACAGTCATCAAGACAGTATGGTACTGGCACAAAGACAGAAATATAGATCAATGGAACAAAATAGAAAGCCCAGAGATAAATCCATGCACCTGTAGACACCTTATCTTTGACAAAGGAGGCAAGAATATACAATGGAGTAAAGACAATCTCTTTAGCAAGTGGTGCTGGAAAAACTGGTCAACCACTTGTAAAAGAATGAAACTAGATCACTTTCTAACACCACACACAAAAATAAACTCAAAATGGATTAAAGATCTAAACGTAAGACCAGAAACTATAAAACTCCTAGAGGAGAACATAAGCAAAACACTCTCTGACATAAATCACAGAAGGATCCTCTATGATCCACCCCCCAGAATTCTGGAAATAAAAGCAAAAATAAACAAATGGAATCTAATTAAAATTAAAAGCTTCTGCACAACAAAGGAAACTATAAGCAAGGTGAAAAGACAGCCTTCTGAATGGGAGAAAATAATAGCAAATGAAGCAACTGACAAACAACTAATCTCAAAAATATACAAGCAACTTATGCAGCTCAATTCCAGAAAAATAAACGACCCAATCAAAAAATGGGCCAAAGAACTAAATAGGCATTTCTCCAAAGAAGACATACAGATGGCTAACAAACATGAAAAGATGCTCAACATCACTCATTATTAGAGAAATGCAAATCAAAACCACAATGAGGTACCACTTCACACCAGTCAGAATGTCTGCAATCCAAAAGTCAGCAAGCAATAAATGCTGGAGAGGGTGTGGAGAAAAGGGAACCCTCTTGCACTGTTGGTGGGAATGCAAACTAGTACAGCCACTATGGAGAACAGTGTGGAGAGTCCTTAAAAAACTGGAAATAGAACTGCCTTATGACCCAGCAATCCCACTGCTGGGCATACACACTGAGGAAACCAGAATTGAAAGAGACACATGTACCCCAATATTCATTGCAGCACTGTTTATAATAGCCAGGACATGGAAACAACCTAGATGTCCATCAGCAGATGAATGGGTAAGAAAGCTGTGGTATATATACACAATGGAGTATTACTCAGCCATTAAAAAGAATACATTTGACTCAGTTCTAATGAGATGGATGAAACTGGAGCCGATTATACAGAGTGAAGTAAGCCAGAAAGAAAAACACCAATACAGTATACTAACACATATATATGGAATTTAGAAAGATGGCAGTGATGACCCTGTATATGAGACAGCAAGAGACACAGATATGTAGAGCAGACTTTTGGACTCTGAGGGAGAGGGAGAGGGTGGGATGATTTGGGAGAATGGCATTGAAACATGTATACTATCATGTAAGAAACGAATCACCAGTCTTATGTTTGATACGGGATACAGGATGCTTGGGGCTGGTGCACAGGGATGACCCAGAGAGATGTTATGGGGAGGGAGGTGGGAGGGGGGTTCATATTTGGGAATGCATGTACACCCGTGGTGGATTGATGTCAATGTATGGCAAAACCAATACAGTATTGTAAAGTAAAATAAAGTAAAAATAAAAATTTAATTAAAAAAAAAAAGTTGCTTGGAAAGCATTTTTCTGTACCATAGAAGTATCAGCCAGGCTGACTCGAGTAGATTTAACTTGTCCTGGAAAGGGAAATACATCCAAGCTTATTTCATAAACCTGATCCCAGTCATAGTGTAGCTGTGGAGAAATGCTCTCCTCAGGTTACCAAGAAATCAGGTTGTCTGTCAGTATAGATTTATGGACACAGTTTGTTAATATGTGTATCACAGAGTATAACTTTTCAGGTTTTATGTATCCCTAGGTTGCAGAATCTTGGGATAATATTTATCTCTCTTGTTAGTATTAACGGTTCCATATAGGATCCTCTCCAGGATCCTTGTAAATGTCTTGGTTGTCTGTGTTTCAGGCTGCCTATATCTGGAAAACTGGTTAATCTCTTTTATTTTACCCTATAAATAGGCCTGATTAGCAGGTAGCTGAGTTTTTTAACATATCAGTTATTAGACTCATTCAATTCTTGTTTTCACCATAAGACTATGAAGTTTCCTAGATCCTAAGTCTTCATTTTACTTTATATATCTTGTTAATTCATGCTTGCTGAAATTATTCAATCATATGATTAATACAACATCAGCATGCAGCATACTTTAGTAAACCTGTACAAATGTAAATCTGTAATTTTGTTCTGTCATTTTAATAAGAATTTTCATCCATCTTTACCCTCAGGCATTAACTCAGCGACTAGGTAGAATTATTAACGGACACATTGATCTTGATAACAGAGGAGTAATATTTACTGAAGCTTTTGTATCTAGACATAAAGCACGCATCCGTGGACTGTTCAGTGCTATTACCCGGTAAGCAAGTTTTAAAGTATGTGTGTTTTTACATTTCTTTGATCATTGTTTCCCTTCCCCCCCCCACCTTAAATCTTCTTCAGGACCCTAGTTTATTAAACAGAAGGGGAACTTCCATGAAATGGGAATTCCAGACTCTAGAATGTGTCCACATTCTCTCCAACCCACATCTTTTTCTTCTACCTTCACCACCCTTAAGATCCCAAATGCACTTCTGCAGAATACTTAGATCATATATAGTCACTCTGGGATCTTGGAAAGAGCTTGCAGTCAGAAACCCCTGGGTCATAGCTCTATCATATAGTAACCATGTAACCCTGAACAGGTAAGTTAGTTACCTAACTTCTTTGAGCCTCAGATGGTGCTGGATGACTTTAGAACTCTTTATTAAATAAAATTCTAGTAGTCTAATGAATAACCATTGTACTTTCAAAATCACTTTAACTGAATGTTTGGGGCCTCTGTGACAAACTCCAGCATGGAATTAAGAAAACCTGCATTCTCAGTTTTCTCTTTTCTCCTGTGTCATTAAATTTATCTCAGTAGTTTTTTTGGTCCCCCAGCTTATAAATGTCCAGATTTCTCCATTTTAAAACAATCAAACCTCTCTTAACCCTGGATTCCATTCCCTCTACCAGCTTGTTTATTCCTTTCCTTAAAGCGAACCATCTCAAATTGATGTCTACAGTTATTGTCTCAGTTTTCTTACCTTCTGTCACTTCTCAGCTTACCCATCTGGCTTCTTCCACTTAACACAGCAATGATGTCAGTCTCGTTAAATCTAATGGGTATTTCCTGTCCTTGTTTTACTTGACTTTGTAGCACCATTTAACTCCAATTATGTCTTCTTGAAATGTTCTCCTCTCTCTCTCTTTTTTTTTTTTTTTTTAACACCACACTTTCCTAGTTTCTTCTTAACCTCTTTTGGCTGTGCCTTATAAGTCAGCTTTTCTGGCTCTTCCTCCATTCACTAGTCTTGAAAGTTTTCTTTCAGGCCATCTTCTCTTCTCAGTCCTGCACTACCTGCATAGGTGCTTTTACTTTTAAGTTCCAGACACGTACAACTTGTATAGTATCTCTATTAAAGTGTTTTACAAGTGCCTCAAATTCAACATATTTAAACTAACTCACTGTCTTGAGCTGTCCCACTCCTCATCTCTTCTGAATTCTTCCACTTGTGTTTCCATTATCAGTAAACGCCATCATCAGGCTGGTTTTGCCAGAAACCTGGGAGTCATCCTTTATGCCACCTTTCTCTCACCTCCGTTTCCGTAACACATCTTTTGAAGTCATAGTCTAAATGTTTATGTAATCTTTACTTCTCTGACATCACTGTTCTCACCAATTCAGGCCATTTTTTACTGGACTGTTTTAGTAGTTTTCTAACAAGTCCCTCCTCTTCTATTCTTACTGTTTCAGGATGCTCTTTTGCATGAAAGCCACAGTGATTTCCTTTTGTCATTCAGTAAATCAGACACACTGATTGAATACCTGATACATGCAGGGCCCTAGTAGAACAAAACACTAGAAGGTTAGAAGAGAGAGCTCGCAATCTAATGCAATAGTATTCTTTCTCTTTTTTTTAATCTCACACTTATATTAATAGAAAAGTTGAAAGAGAACCCTTTTCTCAAATTCTGTCCCATTTGAAAGAAAGTAGCTGACATTATGTCAAAGATACTTTAGTCTGTTTCCTACAAACAAGGGCAGTGTCCTATAAAACTACAATACCAACATCAAAATCAGAAAATTGACCTTGATCCATTACCGCCATCCAATCTTTGGATCCCATTTGTGATTTACCAGTTGAATCCTAATAGTATTCTATATAGAAAAAGAATCACATATTGCAGTTCAAAATCACATATTGCATGTACTTGTCAAGTCTCCTTGGTCACTTTCAATCTCGAATACCTACCTTACTTTCATGAGAATATTCATTCTTTCCTTTCTGCTACATTTTCTACTGATAATTCAGGTTATTCATCATTGGCAGGAATATCAGAGAAGTGATTATATGTCTTTGTCATTGAACCCTATCAGGTGGCATGCAATTTAGATTTTTCCAATTACTGATGCTGCTGTGTTGTGCTCAGTTGTGTCCGACCCTTTGCAACCCCATAGTCTGTAGCCTGCCAGGCTTCTCTGTTCATGGGATTCTCCAGGAAGAATACTGGAGTGGGTTGCCATTTCCTTCTCCAGGATTTACTGATGAGGTGCCTTGTAACTTCTTAATAAGAATGTATATAGATTTCTCATTAAGGTTTTTTGTTTCCCTTTATAATTATTTGTGGGGAGGGCAATTTGAGATCTTGTGAGTTAACCTGTTTTTCATCAAATTTTCAATTTATTCATTTATTAAATCACTACAGACTTACGGCTTTCTATATTATTCTTTGGCTTATAATCCATTTGTTATCATTATTTAGATTTTCAAGTTGGCTCTGATTTAGGTTAGTGGAATGCCCTTCAGCCTGGCTTCTTTGTTCTTTTGACATTTCTCAATCTTTCCAACACTTGTTTTCTTTCTGATATGCAAAGAAGTTCCAGGCTCAGGTTATCCTTTGCCTGTTCAACCTTAGAATCAGCCATTTTAGTAGAGTATTTAGAAACCAAGATCTGGACACTAGATTGTTTATTACTGTTTGGGTTGTTCCAGCTCCCAAGCCCTCAGCAGACAAGCTAAATGATACACATGGGAGGACAGGGAGGCCTGGCATCCATGGGATCAAAAAAGAGTTGGACACAACCGAGTGGCACAATGACAACATACATGTACACCCCTATATATATATATTTTCTTTTTTGCATTTTTATTTTTGTGTATCAAACACCATGAGTTCACACTGAAGTAATTAGTTAGAAGAATGAGATATGTAGGTAAACTACATTGCAATTCCAAGTTGAAATAAAAATCCAGCAGCTAAGTTTCATTGTACTAAAAAAGCTAGAAATTTTGTGCAATCCAATTAAACTTTTATAGAACATCCACAATAATTTATGCACCCAGTAGTTTTAAGATAAAGTTCTTCAAGGAGCCCTTTGTACGTTTGTAGGAATACGTTCAGGTAGAAAGGAACAGAAAATAAAAAACATGAAAAGCTTGTAATAAGATAAACAGAGGAAAGCAAAATTCACAGACCATGTAATTGGACCTAATTGGTTTGTTGTTGTTGTACAGTTGCCAGATCGTGCCCAACTCTGCAACCCATGGACTGAAGCACACCAGGCTTCCCTGCCCTTCACCATTTCTTGGAGTTTGTCCAGGTTCATGTCCATCGAATTGGTGATGCCATCCAACTATCTCATCTTCTGTCACCCTCTTCTTCTGCCTTCAGTCTTTCCTAGCATCAGGGTCTTTTCCAATGAGTCAGCAGTTCACATCAAGTTAGCCAGAGTATTGGAGCTTCAGCTTCCACATCAGTCCTTCCAATGAGTATTTAGGGTTGATTTCTTTTAGGGTTGGCTAGTTTGATCTCCTTGCAGTCCAAGGGACTCTCAAGAGTCTTCTCCAGCACCACAGTTCAAAAGCATCTATTATTTGGCGCTCAGCCTTCTTTATGGTCCAGCTCTCACATCCATACATGACTACTGGAAAGACAATAGTCTTGACTATACAGACCTTTGTCAGCAAAGGGGTGTCTTTGCTTTTTAATACACTGTCTAGGTTTGTCATAACTTTCCTGCCAAGAAGCATTCCTTTCTTAGTTGCTTGGCTGCAGTCAACATCCACAGTGATTTTAGAGCTTAGGAAGAGGAAATCTGTAACTACTTCCACCTTTTCCCTTTCTGTTTGCTATGAAGGGATGGAACCAGATGCCATGATCTTAGTTTTTTTTAATATTGAATTTTAAGCTGGCTTTTTTGCTGTCTTCTTTAATCCTCATCAAGTGGCTTTTTGCTTCCTCTTTGCTTTCTGCCATTAAAGTGGTATCATCTGCATATCTGAGGTTGTTGATATTTCTCCCAGCAATCTTGATTCCAGCTTGTAACTGATCCAGCCCAGCATTTCGCATGATGTGCTCTGCATAAAAGTTAAAGAAACAGGGTGATAATAAACAGCCTTGTCGTATGCCTTTCTCAATTTTGAACTAGTCAGTTGTTCCATACAAGGTTCTAACTATTGCTTCTTGACCCGCCTACAGGTTTCTCAGGAAATAGATAATATGGTCTGGTATTCCATCTTTTTAAGCATTTTCCAGTTTGTTATGATCCACCAGTCAAAGTCTTTAATGTAGTCAATCAAACAGAGGTAGATATTTTTTCTAGAAGTCCCTTGCTTTCTCTGTGATCCAGCAAATGTTGGCAGTTTGATCTCTGGTACTTCTGCCTTTTTTAAACCCAGTTTGGACATCTATAAGTTCTCAGTTCACATACCACTGAAGGCTAGCTTGAAGGATTTTGAGTATAACCTTACTAACATGGGAGATGAATATAATTGTCCAGTAGTTCGGACATCTTGTAGTATTACCCTTGAAATTTGGGATGAAGATTGAAGTTTTCTAGTCCTGAGGCCACTGCTGGATATTCCAAATTTGCTGACATACTGAGTGCAGCACTTTAATAGCATCATCGTTTAGGATTTTAAATAGTTCTGCTGGGATTCCGTCATCTCCACTGGCTTTACTGACAGCAGTGCTTCCTAAGGCCCGGTTGACTGCACACTTCCAGAATGTCTGGCTCTGGATGAGTGATGACACCAACGTGGTTATCTGGGTCATTAAGATCTTCTTTGAACAGTTCTTCTGTGTATTCTTGCCATCTCTTCTATATCACTTCTGCTTCTGTTAGGTCCATACAGTTTGTGTCCTTTATTGTGCTCCTCTTTGGATGAAATGTTCCTTTGATATATCCAGTTTTCTAGAAGAGCTCTCTAGCCTTTCCATTCTGTTGTTTTCCTCTGTTTCTTTGCACTGTTCATTGAAGAAGGCCTTCTCCTCTGACCTTGCATTTCTCTCAAACTCTGCATTCAGTTGAGTATACCTTTCCCTTTCTCCCTTGCTTTCAATTCTCTTCTTTCCTCAGACAGCCACTGTGTAAAGCCTGCTCAGACACTTTGCCTTCTTGCATTTCTTTTTCTTTGGGGTGGTTTTACTCACTGCCTGCTGTACAATATTACGAACCTCTGTCCATCGTTCTTCAGGCTTACTTTATTTACTAGATCTAATCTCTTGAATCTATTCGTCACCTCCACTGTCTAATCATAAGGGATTTGATTTAGGTCGTACCTGATTGGCCTCATGGTTTTCCCCACTTTCTTTAGTTTAAGCATGAATTTTGCTATAAGGAGCTGATAACCTGAGGCACAGTCAACTCCAGGTCTTGTTTTTGCTGACCGTATGTAGTTTGTCCATCTTCGGCTACAAAGAATGTAGTCAGTCTGATTTTGATATTGACCATCTAGTGATGTCCATGTGTAAAGTCGTCTCTTGTTTTGTTGAAAAAGGGTATTTGCTTTGACCAGTGTTTTCTCTTGGCAGAATTCTGTTAGCCTTTGCCCTGCTTCGTTTTGTACACCAAGGCCAAACTTGCCTGTTACTCCAGGTATCTTGACTTCCTACTTTTGCATTCCAGTCCCCTCTGTTAAATAGGACATATTCTTTTGGTGTTAATTCTAGGAGGTCTTGTAGGTCTTCGTATAACTGATCAACTTGAGCTTCTTCCACACCCGTTGGGGCATAGACTTGGATTACTCTGATGTTGAGTGGCTTGTCTTAGAAATGAACCAAGATCATTCTGTCATTTTTGAGGTTGCACCCAAGTGTACTGCATTTTAGACTCTTCTGTTGATTATGAGGACTGCTTCGTTTCTTCAATGGGATCCTTGCCCACAGTAGGAGATATATGGTCATCTTAATTAAATTCACTCATTCCCATCCATTTTAGTTCACTGATTCCTAAGATGTCAGTGTTTTCTCTTGCCATCTCCTGCTTGACCACATCCAATATACCTTGATTTGTGGACCTAACATTCCAGGTCCCTATGTAATTCTTTTCTTAATAGTATTGGATTTTACTTTCATCACCAGACACATCCACAACCAAGCATCACTGCCGCTTTGGACCAGCCACATCATTGTTTCTGGAGCTATCATTAGTAGTTGTCCTCTGCTCTTCTCTGGTAGCATATTAGACACCATCCAACCTGTGGGCCTCGTCTTTCAGTGTCATATCTTTTTGCCTTTTTATACAGTTCATTGGGTTCTCATGGCAAGAATCCTGGAGTAGTTTGCCATTCCTTCCTCCAGTGGACCATGTTTTGTTAGAACTCTCCACTTTACCCATCTGTGTTTGTGGCCCTACATGGCATGGCTCATAGCTTCACTGAGTCTGACATGCCCCTTCACCACCACAGGACAGTGATCCATGAAGGGGCTAATTGGTTCCAGGAACTGTAGATAATTTAGCTGAATATTTTAGGTAAAATAATAAAACCAAATTGGCCTATATGGAAATATGGAAAAAATAATAATTTAATCAAAAATCCCCATACAGAGGTTTCAAATATTAAGCATATTTTGAATTAATATTTTCTCTCTCCTTTTATATGGAAAAATTACCATGTCTTAAATAGTCAACAAGAGAAGGTCAAGTAGTTTGAATAACTTAAAAGTCTGTTAGTCATATTTTTGTTATTCAGTTGCTCAGTCATGTCCCACTCTTTGTGACCCCATGGTCTGCAGCATGCTAGGCTTCCCTGTCCTTCATATTTCCCAGAGTTTGCTCAAACCCATGTCCACTGAATTGGTGATGCCATCCAACCATCTCATCCTTCTCCTGTCCTCAATCTTTCCCACCGTCGGTCTTTTCCAATGAGTCAGCTGTTTGCAAAGTGTTGGAGCTTCAGCATCAGTCCTTCCAGTGAATATTTAGGGTAGAATTCTTTCAGGATTGACTGGTTTGATCTCCTTGCTGTCCAAGGGACTCTGAAGAGTCTTCTCTAGCACAATTCGAAAGCATCAGTTCTTCAGCACTCAGTCTTCTTGATGGTCAGACTTTCATATCCATACATGACTTCTGGAAAAACCATAGATTTGACTAGATGGACCATTTTGGGGAAAGCAATATCTCTGCTTTATAATATGTTTAGATTTGTCATAACTTTTCTTCCAGGAAGCAAGCGTCTTTTAATTTCATGGCTGCAGTCACTGTCCACAGTGATTTTGGAGCCCAAAAATATAATACCTGCCATTGTTTCCATTTTTTCCCCATGATGTGATGGGACCAGATACCATGATCTTAGTATTTTGAATGTTGAGTTTTAAGCCAGCTTCCTCACTCTCCTCTTTCACCCTCATCAAGAAACTCTTTAGTTCCTCTTTGTTGTCTGCCTTTAGAGTAGTGTCATCTGCGTATCTGAAGTTATTGATATTTCTCCCAGCAATGTTGATTCCAGCTTGTGCTTCATCTAGCCCAGCATTTTGCATGATGTACTCCGCATATAATTTAAATAAGCAGGGGACAGTTTACAGCCTTGATGTGTTCCTTTCCCAATTTTGAACCAGTCCTTTTTTCCATGTTCAGTTCTGTTACTTTTTGACCTGCATACAGGTTTCTCAGGAGGCATGTAAGATGGTCTGATATTCCCATCTCTTTAAAAATTTTCCATTTTGTTGTGATCCACATAGTCAAGATTTTAGTGTCGTCAGTGAAGCAGATGTTGATGTTTTTCTGGATTCCCTTCACTTTTCTATGGTCCAGTGGTGGTTTGCAATTTGACCTCTGGTTCCTCTGCCTTTTCTAAATCCAGCTTGAACATCTGGAAGTTCTTGGTTCACATACTGTTGAAGCCTCACTTGAAGGATTTTGAGCATTACCTTGCTAGCATGTGAGAGTGCAATTGTGTGGTAGTTTGAACATTCTTTGGCATTACCTTTCTTTGGGATTGGAATGAAAACTGACCTTTTCCAGTCCTGTGGCCACTGCTGAGTTTTCCAAATTTGCTGGCATATTGAGTGCAGCACTTTCACAGCATCATCTTTCAGGATTTGAAATAGCTCAACTGGAATTCCATCACCTCCACTAGCTTTGCTCATAGTAATGCTTCGTAAGGACAACTTGACTTCACATTCCAGGATGTCTGCCTCTAGGTGAGTGATCACACCATCGTAGTTATCTGGGTCATGAAGATCTTTTTTGTATCTTCTGTGTATTCTTGCCACCTATTCTTAATCTCTTCTGCTTCTGTTAGGTCCATATCATTTCTGTCCTTTATTGAGCCCATCTTTGCATGAAATGTTCCCTTGGTATCTCTGATTTTCTTGAAGAGATCTCTAATCTTTCCCATTCTATTATTTTCCTTTATTTCTTTGCACTGATCCCTGAGGAAGGCTTTCTTATCTCTCCATGCTATTCTTTGGAACTCTGCATTCAAATGGGTATATCTTTCATTTCTCCTTTGTCTTTTGCTTCTCTTTTCTTAGCTATTTGTAAGGCCTCCTCAAACAACCATTTTGCCTTTTGCATTTCTTCTTGTTGGGGATGGTTTTGTCACCATCTCTTGTACAGTGTTATGAACCTCTGTCTACAGTGTTTCAGGCACTCTATCAGATCTAATCCCTTGAATCTGTTATCTCTACTGTATAATCCCAGGGAATTTGGTTTAAGTCATACCTGAGGGCCTAGTGGTTTTCCCTACTTTTTTCTATTTAAGTCTGAATTTTGCAATAAGGAGTTCAAGATCTGAGTCACGGTCAGCTCCTGGTCTTGCTTTTGTTGAGAGTATACAGATTCTCCAACTTCAGCTGCAAAGAATATTATCAACCTGATTTCAGTATGTACATCTGATGATCCATGTGTAGAGTCATCTCTTGTGTTGTTGGAAAAGGGTGTTTGCTATGACCAGTGCATTCTTTTGGCAAAACTGTTAGCATTTGCCATGCTTCATTTTGTACTCCAAGGCCAAACTTGCCTGTTACTCCAGGTTATCCCTTGACTTCCTACTTTTGCATTCTAATACCCTGTTATGAAAAGGGTATCTATTTTTGATGTTAGTTCTAGAAGGTCTTGTAGGTCTTCACAGAAGCATTCTTCATCATCTTCAGCATTAGTGGTTGGGGCATAGACTTGAATTACTATGATGTTGAATGGTTTGCCTTGGAAACAAATGGAGATCATTCTGTCGTATTTGAGATGCACTCTTGTACTGCATTTCAGACTCTTGTTGACTATGAGGCCTACTCCATTTCTTCCAAGGATTCTTGCCTGCAGTAATAGATATAATGGTAATCTGAATTAAATTCTCCCATATCCGTCCATTTTAGTTCACTGATTCCTAAAATGTCGATGTTCACTCTTGCCATCTCCTGTTTGACCACTTCCAATTTACCCTGATTCATAGACCTAACATTCTAGGTTCCTACACAATAAGTACTGTTCCTTACAGCTTTGGACTTTACTTTCACCACCAGATACAACCACAACTGGGCGTCATTTCCACGTTGACTCAGCCTCTTCATTCTTTCTGGAGCATTTCCCCGCTCTTCTCTAGTAGCATATTGAGCTGGGTAGTTCATCTTTCAGTGTCATATCTGTTTGCCTTTTCATGCTGTTCATGGGGTTCTCAAGGCAGAAATGCTGAAGTAGTTTGCCATTCCCTCCTCCAGTGGACTGCACTTTGTCAGGACTCTCCACCATGACCCGTCCATTTTGGGTGGCCCTACATGGCATGACTCACAGTTTCACTGAGTTACACAGGCCTGTGATCTATGTGATCATATGGTTAGCTTTCTGTAATTGTGGTTTTCATTCTCTCTGCCCACTCATGGGTGAGAATAAGAAGCTAGTGCAAGCTTCCTGTTGGGAGAGACTGGCTGTGGGGAAAACTTGGTTTTACTTTGGTGGGCAGGGCCATGCTCAGTAAATGTTTAATCCAGTTATCTGCTAGTGGGTGAGACTGTGCTCCCTCCCTGTAGTTTGGCCTGAGGTGGCCCAGTCCTGGAGTCTTGTGGTCTCTGTGGAAGGGGTATAGTCTCTGTTAGGCCTAATGACAACCTCCTCCAAGAGGATTTATGCCAATAAGCTGCACTTCCTAGGACTGCTGGCAACAGTGTTCCTGTCCCTGTGGCAGGTCACTGCTGACCCATGCCTCTCCAGTAGATCCTCAAACACTGAGGCAGGTCTGGCTCAGTCTCATGTGGTGGTTACTGCTCCTTTCTTTCCCTTGATCCTGGTGAGCACAGGGTTTTGTTTGTGCCCTGCAAGAGTCTCTGGCTAGTGCATAAAAACAAAAATACAGACTACACCTAAACCAGAGATCTGGTATAATTGGCTTAAAATAAATAGGGAAGAAAAGAATTGGAGTCAGAAAAAAAATCTGGATTTATTTTTTAATGATTTACTTAAATTATAATTATTGTAAAAGAAAAGCATTCACAAGAATCTATCCAAAAGAAATTAAAGCATATCTCTACAGAAAGACATGAAAGCAAATCTTCATAGCAGCATTAGTCATAATATCCCCAAGCTGGAAATAATCCAAATGTCCATCAACTGATAATGGATACAAACAACAAAATGTGGTATATCCATATACCAGAATACTCTTTAGCAATAAAAAGGAATGAATGCTGATCTCTGCTTTATTATTCATGAACCTCAAAAACATGCTAAGTAAGGAAGCCAGGTGGCTCAGAGGTTAAAGCATCTGCCCCCAGTGCAGGAGACCCAGGTTCGATCCCTGGGTCGGGAAGATCCCTTGGAGAAGGAAATGGTAACCCACTCCAGTATTCTTGCCTGGAGAATCCCATGGACGGAGAAGCCTGATAAGCTATAGTCCATGGGGTCACAAAGTCGGACACGACTGAGTGACTTCACTCACTCAAAGGAAGCCAGATGCACAAGACACATATTGACTCCATTGATGAGAAATCTCTAAAAAGGCACATTTGTAGGGGCAGAAATCCAATCAGTGGTTCTCTGGGTTACAAGTGCTAACAGGAATTAACTGCAGATATCTAGGAAGAAACTTTCTGGGTGAGGGAAACCTTCTAAAACTGGATTGTGGTGTTGGTTGCTCAGCTCTATTAATTTATTGAGCTCATTGAATTCTATATTTAGAATTGGTTAGATTTATATTTAAGTTATATATATCTCATTCAAACTGCTTTTAAAAATATGTGCAGTCATTACAGAAAATATTGTTAAAAGAGATTAATTAAAGTGGATCTCTCCCAGTCAAATTCCTTAACTGGAACACAGCATTCCAGTTTCCTTTCAGTTTGTGTATGATCTCATTTTTCTTCAAAAATACAATCATAAAAGATTCAGTGACTTACCAGGTGAGGACAGTCTCTCAGACAGAAAGAACAGAATAAACAAAAATATATTAATATAAGGGGCAAGGCAGATAGTCAAGATCACTAAGTTCAGTAGCTCAGTCATGTCCAACTCTTTGTGACCCCATGAACCGCGGCACACCAGGCCTCTCTGTCCATCACCAACTACCAGAGTCTACCTAAACCCGTGTCCATTGAGTCAGTGATGCCATCCAACCAGCTCATCTTCTCTTGTCCCCTTCTCCTGCCCTCAATCTTTCCCAGCATCAGGGTCTTTTCAGATGAGTCAGCTCTTCGCATCAGGTGGCCAAAGTATTGGAATTTCAGCTTCAGCATCAGTCCTTCTAATGAACACCCAGGATCAATATCACTAAATCTGAAGTTAAATTTTGGTTGGAAAGGAAATTGATCCTGGAATAGGAAGACAGATTAATTACCTGGTATTTCAGTAGCATAATTCTGCTTAAGGATATAAAGTTTGGTGCAGTTTCTTTTTTTTTTTTTTTTTTTAAGTTAATTTACAGTATTGTGTTCATTTCTCATGTAAAGCAAGTAATTCAGGTGTATATATATGTATATATTTTTCATGTTCTTTTCCATTATAGTTTACAGGGTATTGAATATAGATCCTTGTACTATACAGTAGAACCTTATTTATCTATCGTAATTAGTGTCTCCTAATCCAGAACTTCTAATTTATCCCGCTCCTACCCCTTTTCTCCTTTGTAACCATCAGTTTGTTTTCTGTTTCTGTTTTTTAAATAAGAGCATTTGTATCACATTTTAGATTTCACATCCAAATGATACTATATGATATCTTTCTGTGTTTGACTTAACTTCACTTAGTATGATAATCTGTAGGTCTATCCATATTGCTGCAAATGGCATTATTTCATCCCTTTTTTTATGGCTGAGTAGTAATCCATTGTATATATGTAAAAGCAGAGACATTACTTTGCTGAATAAGGTCCGTCTAGTCAAGGCTATGGTTTTTCCTGTGGTCATGTATGGATGTGAGAGTTGGACTGTGAAGAAGGCTGAGCACCAAAGAATTGATGCTTTTGAACTGTGGTATTGGAGAAGACTCTTGAGAGTCCCTTGGACTGCAGTGAGATCCAACCAGTCCATTCTGAAGGAGATCAACCCTGGGATTTCTTTGGAAGGAATGATGCTAAAGCTGAAACTCCAGTACTTTGGCCACCTCATGTGAAGAGTTGACTCATTGGAAAAGACTTTGATGCTGGGAGGGATTGGGGACAGGAGGAGAAGGGGACGACAGAGGATGAGATGGCTGGATGGCATCACTGACTC
Organism: Oryx dammah; assembly: GCF_014754425.2. Classification (NCBI taxonomy): domain Eukaryota; kingdom Metazoa; phylum Chordata; class Mammalia; order Artiodactyla; family Bovidae; genus Oryx; species Oryx dammah. Next base: position 40,688,248 of record NW_024070188.1, on the reverse strand, counting down.
GATGGACGTGAGTCTGGGTGAACTCTGGGAGTTGGTGACGGACAGGGAGGCCTGGTGTGCTGTGATTCATGGTGTCGCAAAGAGTCGGACACGACTGAGCAACTGAACTGAACTGAACTGATATGTACCACATCTTTATCCATTCCTCTGTTTATGGACGCTTAGGTTGCTTCATGTCTTACCTGTTGTAAATAGTGCTGCTTTGATCATTGGGTGCATACATCTTCTTGAATCACAGTTTTGACCAGTTTATGTACCCAGAAGCAGGATTGTTGGATCATATGGCAACTTTATTTTTAGTTTTTTAAGGAGCCTCCATACTGTTTTCCATAGTGGCTTTACCAATTTACATTCCCATGAACAGTGTAGGAGGGTTCCCTTTTCTCCATATCCTCTCCAGTATTTATTATTTGATGATGGCTATTCTGACCCATATGAGGGTGATACCTTATTGAAGTTTTAATTTGCATTTCTCTAGTTACACTGAGCATCTTTTCATGTGTGTGTTGGCCGTCTGTATGTCTTTTTTGGAGGAATGTCTATTTGGGTCTTCTGCACATTTTTGATTGGATTTTTGATCTTTTTAATTGAGATATGTAAGCTGTTTGTATATTTTGTAAATTAATCCCTTGTTGGTCTCATCATTTGTAGATATTTTCTCCCAGTATATAGGCTGTCCTTTCATTTTGTTTATGGTTTTCTTTGCTGTGTAAAAACTTATAAGTTTGAATAGGTCCCATTTATTTACTTTTGCTTTTATTTCTGTTGCCTTAGGAGGCTGACCTAAGAAAACATTGCTACAGTTTATGTCTCTTCTAGGCATTTTATGGTGTCACGTCCTACATTTAAGTCTTTAAGCCATTTTGAGTTTTTGTGTGTGTGTACGGTGTGAGGGAGTGTTCTGATTTCATTGATTTATATATGGCTCTCCAGCTTTCCAAATACCACTTCCTGAAGAGACTCTTCTCTGTGTATATTCTTGCCTCATTTGTCAAAGATAAATTGACCATGGGTGGTGGGTTTATTCTAAGCTCTCTCTGTATTTTGTCTTGGGGGGCTTTTTTTTTTTTTTGCCATGTGGCTTGCAGGATACTAATTCCCCAGTCAGGGATTGAACCTGTGCCATCAGCAGTGGAAATGGAGAGTCCTAACCACTGGACCACCAGGGAATTCCCTGGGCTCTCTTTTCTGTTCCATTGATCTAGATGTCTGTTTTTGTGCCAATACCATACTGTTTTGATTACTATAGCTTTAAAATATTATCTGAAGTCTGGGAGGGTTGAGCTTCCTGCTTTTGTTCTTTTTCCTCAGGATTGCTTTGGCAATTCTGGGTCTTTTATGGTTTCATATAGATTTTAGGATTTTTCTGGTCCTGTGAAAAATGTCATGAGTAATTTGATACAGATCACATTAAATCTGTAGATTGCTTTGGGTACTGTGGACATTTTACCAATATTAATTCTTCCAGTCCAAAAGCATGAGATATGTTTCCATTTGTTTGCATCATCTTCAGTTTCCTTTGTTAATGTTTTGTACTTCTGAGCATGTAAGTCTTTCACCTCTTTGATGAGGTTTATTCCTGAGTATTTTTTGATGCAATTTTAAAAAGGATTGCTTTTTTACTTTCTGTTTCTGACAACTTTCATTATTAGTATAAAAAAATGCAACAGATTTCTATATGTTAATGTTTTATCATGTTACCTTGCTTAATTCGTTTATCAGTTTTAGTAGGTTTTGTGTAGAGTCTTTTGTTGTTGTTCAGTCACTAAGTCATGTCTGACTCTTTGCAGCCAGACATGGAGTGCTGCATGCCGGGTTCCCCTGTCCTTCAGTATCTCCTGGAATTTGCCCAAATTCATGTCCATTGAGTTGGTGATGCTATCCAATCATGTCATCCTCTGCCGCCCCTACCTCCTTTTGCCATCATTCTTTGCCAGCATCAAGATCTTTTCCATGAGTGGCCTCTTTGCATCAGGAGGCCAAAGTATTAGAGGTTTAGCTTCAGCAACAGTCCTTCTGATTAATATTCAGAGTTTCTTTCCCTTAGGATTGATTGGTTTGATCTCCTTGCTGTCCAAGGGATTTGCAAGAGTCTGTTGCACTCAATATGCCAGCAAATTTGGAAAACTCAGCAGTGGCCACAGGATTGGAAAAAGTCAGTTTTCATTCCAAGCCCAAAGAAAGGCAATGCCAAAGAATGTAAACTACCACACAGTTGCAGTCATCTCACACACTAGTAAAGTAATGCTAAAAATTCTCCAAGCCAGGCTTCAGCAGTACGTGAACCGTGAACTTCCTGATGTTCAAGCTGGTTTTAGAAAAGGCAGAAGAATCAGAGATCAAATTGCCAACATGGGCTGGATCATGGAAAAAGCAAGAGAGTTCCAGAAAAACAGCTATTTCTGCTTTATTGACTATGCCAAAGCCTTTGACTGTGTGGATCACAAGAAACTGTGGAAAATTCTGAAAGAGACGGGAATACCAGACCACCTGACCGGCCTCTTCAGAAACCCATATGCAGGTCAGGAAGCAATAGTTAGAACTGGACATGGAACAACAGACTGGTTCCAAATAGGAAAAGGAGTACGTCAAGGCTGTATATTGTCACCCTGCTTATTTAACTTATATGCAGAGTACATCATGAGAAACGCTGGGCTGGAAGAAACACAAGCTGGAATCAAGTTTGCCGGGAGAAATATCAATAACCTCAGATATGCAGATGACACCCCCCTGCAGAAAGTGAAGAGGAACTCAAAAGCCTCTTGATGAAAGTGAAAGTGGAGAGTGAAAAAGCTGGCTTAAAGCTCAACATTCAGAAAACGAAGATCATGGTATCCGGTCCCATCACTTCATGGGAAATAGATGGGGAAACAGTGTCAGACTTTATTTTGGGGGGCTCCAAAATCACTGCAGATGGTGACTGCAGCCATGAAATAAAAAGACGCTTACTCCTTGGAAGAAAAGTTATGACCAACCTAGATAGCATATTGAAAAGCAGAGATATCACTTTGCCAACAAAGGTCCGTCTAGTCAAGGCTATGGTTTTTCCTGTGGTCATGTATGGATGTGAGAGTTGGACTGTGAAGAAGGCTGAGTGCCGAAGAATTGATGCATTTGAACTGTGGTGTTGGAGAAGACTCTTGAGAGTCCCTTGGACTGCAAGGAGATCCAACCAGTCCATTCTGAAGGAGATCAGCCCTGGGATTTCTTTGGAGGGAATGATGCTGAAGCTGAAGCTCCAGTACTTTGGCCACCTCATGTGAAGAGTTGACTCATTGGAAAAGACTCTGATGCTGGGAGGGATTGGGGGCAAGAGGAGAAGGGGACGACCGAGGATGAGATGGCTGGATGGCATCACGGACTCGATGGACGTGAGTCTGAGTGAACTCCGGGAGTTGGTGATGGACAGGGAGGCCTAGCATGCTGTGATTCATGGGGTCGCAAAGAGTCGGACACGACTGAGCAACTGAACTGAACTGAACTGACTATCCAGTACCATAATTCATAAGCATCAGTTCTTCAGTGCTCAGCCTTCTTTATGATCCAACTCTCAAATCTGCATATGATCACTGAAAATAATAGCTTTGACTGTACAGACGTTTGTCGGCAAAGAGATGTCTCTGCTTTTTAATGTGCCTTCTAGGTTTGTCATAACTTTCCTTCCAAGGAGCAAGCATCTTTGAATTTCATGGCTGCAGTGCTTGTCTGCAGTGATTTTGGAGCCCAAGAAAAGAAAATCTGTCACCATTTTGACTCTTCTAGCTTCTATTTGCCATGAAATGATGGGGCCAGATGCCATGATCTTAGTTTCTGAATGTTGAGTTTTAAGCCAGCTTTTTCACTCTCTTCTTTCACCCTCATCAAGAGGGTCTTTAGTTCCTCTTCACTTTCTGCCATTAGAGTGGTGTCATCTACATATCTGAGGTTGTTGATATGTCCCCCAGCACTCTGGATTCCAGCTTGTAATTCATTCAGTCCACCGTTTCACATGATATATTCAGCATAGAAGTTAAATAAGCAGGGTGACAATATACAGTCTTATACTCCTTTCCTAATTTGGAACCAGTCCATTATTCCATGTCCAGTTCTAACTGTTGCTTCTTGACCTGCATACAGGTTTCTCAGGAGACAAGGAAAGTAGTCTGGTGTTGCCATCTTTTTAAGAGTTTTCCACAGTTTGTTGGATCCACACACTCAAAGTCTTTATTGTAGTCAGTGAAGCAGAAGTATATGTCTTTGTGGAATTCTCTTGCTTTTTCGGTAATCCAACGAATGTTGGCGAGAGATCTCTGGTTCCTTTACCTTTTCTGAAACCAGCTTGTACATCTGGAAATTCTTGGTTCACGTAACTGCTAAAGCCTAGCATGCAGCATAAGCTTGCACAATTGTACAGTACTTTGAACAGTCTCTGTCATTGCCCCTCTTTGGAATTGGAATGAAAACTGACCTTTTCCAGTCCTGTGACCACTGCTGAGTTTTCCAGTTTTGCTGACATACAGAGTGTAGTATTTAACAACATCATCTTTTAGGATTTTTAAGTAGCTCAGCTGGAATTCCATCATCTCCACTAGCTTTGTTCATAGTAATGTTTCCTAAGGCCCACTTGACGTCAGACTCCAGGATGTCTTGCTTTAAGTGAGTGACCACACCATCGTGGTTATCCGGGTCATTGACACTTTTCTGTATAATTCTTCTGTGTATTCTTGCTATCTTTTCTTAATCTTTTCTGCTTCTCTTAGGTCCTTACCATTTCTGTCCTTTATCATGCCCATCTTTGCATGAAATGTTCCCTTAATATGTCCAGTTTTCTTGAAGAGATCTCTAGTCTTTCCCATTCTGTTGTTTTCCTCTGTTTCTTTTCATTATTCACTTAAGGCCGTCTTGTCTCTCCTTGCTCTTCTCTGAAACTCCACATTCAGTTGGATATATCTTTCGCTGTCTCCCTTGCCTTTAGCTTCTTTCCTCAGCTATTTATAAAGCCTACTCACAACCATTTTGCCTTCTTACATTTCTTTTTCTTTGGGATGGTTTTGGTCACCCCTTCCTATAAAATGTTATGAACCTCCATCTGTAGTTCTTTTGGCACTCTGTCTATCAGATGTAATCCCTTGAAACTATTCGCCTCCACTGTATAATCATAAGGTATATGATTTAGGTCATACCTGGCCTAGTGGTTTTCCCTACTTTCTTCAGTGTAAGCCTGAATTTTGCAATAAGGAGCTCATGATCTGAGCTATAGTCAGCTTCCAGTCTTGTTTTTACTGTCTGTATGGAGCTTCTCCTGTCTTTGGCTGCAAAGAATATTGACCATCTGGTGATGTCCATGCATAGAATCATCTCTTGGAATCTTTTGAGTTTTTTATATATGGTATCATGTCATCTGCTTATAATGAAAATTTTACCTCTTCCCTTCTATTTTGGATACCCTTTATTGCTTTTTCTTCTCTGATTCCTGCAGCTAGGACTTCTGATACTCTGTTGAACAGAAGTGGTGAGAGTGGGCACGCTTGTCTTGTTCCAAAATTTTATTAGGAAGGTTTTCAGCTTTTCACCATTGAGTATTAACTTACCTGTGGATTTGTCACACATAGCTTTTATTATTTTGAGATATGTTCGTCTTACCCATTTTGGTAAGAATTTTTTTCATGAATGGTTGTTGATATATGGCATCATGTCATCTGCTTATAATGAAAGTTTGTCAGATGCTTTTCTCCATCTGTTGAGGTCATGTGGTTTTGTCTATTTTCTTTATATGGTTTATCACGTTCATTTGATATGTTGAACCATTCTTGTGAACTTGGGATAGATTCCACTTGGTCATGGTGAATGGTCTTTTTTATGTGTTGTTTGATGCAGTTTGCTAATATTTTGTTGATATTTTTTCCATCTATTTTCATCAAACATACTGACCTGTAATTTTCTTTTCTTTTTTTTGATGGTGTGTTTAGTTTTAGTATCAGGATGATTGTGGCTTTATAGAATGTCTTTGGGAGTGTTTCCTCCCCTTCAGTCTTTTGGAAGATTTTGAGAAGGATCAGTATAATTCTTTGTATGGTTGGTAGAATTTGCCTGTGAAGCCATCAAGTCCTGGACTTTTGTTGTAGAAAGCTTTTAAATTAAAGATTCTATTTTACTTCTAGGGATAGGTCTGGTCAAATTACGTAGTTCTTCTTAAGTCAGTTTTGGTGGGCTGTATATTTCTAGAAACTTGTCCATTTCTTCTGGGTTGTCTAATTTTATGGCATGTAATTGCTCATAGTATTCTCTTATAACAGACATTGTATACTTCTACAATATTGGTTGTTATTTCATCTCTTTCATTTCTTGTTTTATTTGGTTCTCTCTTTTTCTTCTTGGTGAGCCTGGCTAGAGGTCTGCTAATTTTGTTTACCCTTTCAAAGAACCAACTCTTGGTTTTATTGACTTTCTATTTTTTTAAAATTGCAATATAGTTAATTTACAGTGTTGTGTTTCAGGTGTACAACAAAGCGATTCAGTTATATTTATATATGTATATGTGTGTGTATATATTCTTTTTCAGATTCTTTTCCATTATAGATTATTACAAAATACTGAGTACAACTCCCTGTGCTCTACAGTGGTTCAGTTCAGTACAGTCACTCAGGCGTGTCTGACTCTTTGCAACCCCATGAACCGCAGCATGCCAGGCCTCCCTGTCCATCACCAACTCCTGGAGGTTACCCAAACTCATGTCCATTGAATTGGTGATGCCATTCAAACATCTCATCCTCTGTTGTCCCCTTCTCCTCCCACCCTCAATCTTTCCCAGCATCAGGGTCTTTTCAAATGAGTCTTCAGGGTCTTTTCTTCGCATCAGGTGGCCAAAATATTGGAGTTTCAGCTTCAACATCAGTCCTTCCAGTGAACACCTGGGACTGATCTTTAGAATGGACTGGTTGGATCTCCTTGCAGTCTAAGGGACTCTCAAGGGTCTTCTCCAACACCACAGTTCAAAAGCATCAATTCTTTGGCGCTCAGCTTTCTTTATAGTCCAGCTCTCACATCCATATATGACTACTAGAAAAACCATAACCTTTACTAGACGCACCTTTGTTGGTAAAGTAATATCTCTGCTTTGCAATATGCTGTCTAGGTTGGTCATCTTTTTCCTTCCAAGGAGTAAGGATCTTTTCATGGCTGCCAGTCACCATCTGCAGTGATTTTGGAGCCCAAAAAAATAAAGTCTGACACTATTTCCACTGTTTCCCCATCTATTTGCCATGAAGTAATGGGACCAGATGCCATGATCTTCGTTTTCTGAATGTTGAGTTTTAAGCCAGTTTTTTCACTCTCCTCTTTCACTTTCATCAAGAGGCTCTTTAGTCTTTCTTCACTTTCTGCCATAAGGGTGGTGTCATCTGCATATCTGAGGTTATTGATATTTCTCCTGCCAGTCTTGATTCCAGCTTGTGCTTCCCCCAGTCCAGCGTTTCTCTTGATGTACTCTCCATATAAGTTAAATAAACAGGGTGACAATATACAGCCTTGATGTAGTCTTTTTCCTATTTGGAACCAGTCTGTTGTTCCATGTCCAGTTCTAACTGTTGCTTCCTGACCTGGATACAGGTTTCTTCTAGAACTCTGGAAGTTCTTCTGGTTCACCCAGAAGTATTCCCATCTCTTTCAGAATTTTCCACAGTTTCTTGTGATCCACACAGTCAAAGGCTTTGGCATAGTCAATAAAGCAAAAATAGATGTTTTTCTGGAACTTTCTTGCTTTTTCAGTGATCCAGCGCATGTTGGCAATTTGATCTCTGGTTCCTTTGCCTTTTCTAAAACCAGCTTAAATATCTGGAAATTTATGGTTCACAAGCCCGGGTTGGGTAGCGGTTTAATCACTGAGTCGTGTCCAACTCTTGTGACTCCATGGATTGTAGGCTGCCAGGCTCCTCTGTCCATGGGATTTTCCACTAGAGTGGGTTGCCATTTTCATCTCCAGGGGATCTTCCCCACCCAGGAATTGAACCAAGGTCTCCCAGATTGCAGGCAGGTTTTTTACCATCTGAACTACCAGGTAAGCCCTATATATACTAGTATATATGTATTAATCCCAAGATTTTCATTTATCCCTCCCCTATTTCTCCCGCCATTTTCCCCTTGGGTAACTAAATTTGTTTTCTATGCCTGTGGGTCCGTTTCTGTTTTGTAAATAAGTTTATTCATATCATTTTCTAAAATTTTGCATATAAGCAATATCATATGCTATTTGGCTTACTTCTGTTAGTATGATAGTCTCTACCTCCATTAATGTTTCTGCAGAAAACAGCATTTTTCTTATGGCTGAGTAATACCCCACTGTGTATGGGGGGAGGTGTATCACACCTTTTTTATCCAGTCATCTGTCACTAAACATTTAGGTTGCTAAATGGACATTAGGTTGCTGTGCTGCAATGAATATTGGGATGCATGTTTTTTTCAAATTATAGTTTTGTCTAGCTGTATGCCCAGGAGTGCAATTACAGGATCACATGGTAGCTCTGTTTTTAGTTTTTTAAGGAACCTCCATATTGTTCTCCATAGTCCCTGTACAGATTCACATTCTTACCAACAGTGTAGGAGGGGTCCTTTTTCTCTACACCTTCTCCAGCATTTATTTGTAGACTTTGATGATGGTCATTCTGACTGGTATTAAGTGATACCTCATTGTAATTTTGATTTGCAGTTCTGTAATAATTAACAATGTTGAACATTATTTCATGTGCCTGTTGGCCATCTGTATGTCTTTTATGGAATGTATGTCTTAAGTATTCCGCCCATTTTTTTCATTGGATTATTTCTGGGTTTCTTTAACTCTATTTAATTTATCTTTCTCTGAGCTTCATTATTTCCTTCCTTCTGTTCATTGTAGGTTTTATTTTTCCTTCTTTTTCTAGTTTTTTTTAGGTGTTAGGTTAGAGGTTAGGTTGTTTAATTCAGGTTTTTCTTGTTTTAGGAGGACAGCCTGTATCATTATGAACTTCCCTCTAAGGGAATTGCTTTTGCTGCATCCCAGAGATTTTGTATGGTTATGCTTTCATTGTCAGTTATCCTGAGGTATTTTCAGCATTCCTCTTTGATTTTATCATGACCCATTATTTTTTTAGTAGCATGTTGTATAGTCTCCACCAATAGTTTTTTTGTTTTTGTTTTTTCTTATTTCTGTTTCTGTGGTCAATTTCTAGTTTCATACTGTTGTGGTCAAAAAAGATAGTTGAAATAATTTCTGCCCTCTTCAATTTGTTGAGGTTTGTTTTATAGCCTCATCTCTGGTCACTCCTTGAGAATGTTCCATGTGCACTCGGCAACTATGTGTATTCTTGGATCTTTTTAATGTAGTGTCCTGAAAATATCAATTAAATCTGTTGTAGTGTGTCATTGATTTTCTGTCTGGAATATCTCTCCATTGATGTGAATATGGTGCTAAAATTTCCTACTATTATTGTATTCCCATCAGTTTCTCCCTTTATGTCTGTTAGTATTTGTTTTATGTATTCAGATGCTCCTATTTTGGGTGTATATATGTTAACAAGTGTAATATCCTCTTGTACTGATCCTTTCATCATTATATAGTGTCCTAGTTTATCTTTTTTTATGGTCTCTATTTCAAAGTTTATTTTTCCTCAAATGAGTATTGCTAGCCTCTCTTTCTTGCCACTGCTATTTGCATGATATACTTTTATCCATCCCCTCATTTTTAATCCTTAGGTGTCATTTGCCCCCTAAAGTGGATCTTTTGTAGGCAGCATATTGTAGGCCTTTTTTTTTTCATCCAATCTGCCACTCTTTGACTCTGGCTTGGAGCATTTAGTCTATTGACCTTTAAGGTAATTATTGGTATATATTTCCATTTTAAACCTTGTTTTCCAGTTGTTTTGTATTTCTTAATGGTTCCTTTTTCATTTTGTCTTTCATTTTGTGGTTTGATGGTTTTCTTTTGTAGTATGCTTTTGTTTTTTGGGTTTTGTGAATCTGTTGTGTATTTTTGATTTATGATTACCCTATTTTTCAGATGTTTTAACACATTCCAAACCCTTGATTCAAACTGGTAATCATATAGGCTCAAACATATTCTTAAAAATCTATATTTTACTACTCTTTTCCCCCATATTTTATGATTTTGATGTCCTCTTTCACATCTTCATGTTTATCCTGTTGCTGGTCATTGTAGTTATTGTCACTTTCTTTCACAATATTTTTTTAATCTGTGTAGTGGCCTATTTAAGTGATTTACTTTCCAGCTGTGATTTTTTTTTTTCCCCCTACAGATTATTCTTTCTTTTCTATTTAGAGAAGACCTTTCAATATTTCTGTTAGGATAGGTTTAGTATTGCTGTATTTTTTCTAAGTTTTTGCTTGTCTGAGAAATTCTTTATCTCCCCTATTTTAAATGACAATATTGCTGGTAGAGTTTGCTAAGTTATAGGTTTCCCTTTCAAGACATCAAATGTCACTTTCTTCTGGCGTGAAACCTTTTTGTAGAGAAATCAGTTGATAGGCTTAAGTGGGTTCCCTTTGTAACTCTGTTTTTACTTTTGCTGCCTAGAAACCTTTCTCTAACTTTGCTATTTTAATTATAATATGTCTTATTGTGGGGTTTGTTTAGGTTCTTCTTTTTTGAGGGGGAGCTTCTGTGCTTCCTTTACCTGGATATCTGTTTCCTTAGATTTGGGAGATTTTCAGCCATAGTTTCTTCCAGTGTTTTCAATCCCCTTTTCTCTTCTCCTGAGATCCTGTTATGCATAGATTGGCATACTTTATATTATCCCATAGATCTCATATATTGCTTTCATTTTTTTTTCATTTGTCTTTTTGTTTGCTGCTCTTATTGGGTGATTTTCATTATTCCACCTTCCAGATCATTTATCCATTTTCTGTATCATTCAGTTTGCTATTTATTGCCTTTAACTTGGCTTTAATCTCAGCAAATGAGTTTTCTAGTTTTTCTTGATTCCTCTTTATAGTTACTTGTTACAGAGATCTGCATTTCTGTTGATAACCTTTCTTAATCTTCAGTAGTTTTATTACCTCCTTTTTGAACTCAGGGTCTAGTAGACTGGAGAAGTTTGTTTCTTTTTTTTTTTTTTTTCTCTTACAGGGGAATTGTCTTGATCTTTTAAATGGGTATGGTCCCTCTTCATTTTATTTACGTTTTTCTGACTCTCTTAATTTAGGAGAAATAGCTATCTACTGTGGTCTTAGAGAACTGATTTTATGTAGGAGCATCCCTGGGTAGCCTGCATGAATCTTAACATTTGATGCGAGGGCTCTTTTTAGTACAGGTGCTTGTCAAGTCTTTTCTCAGTATGTGCTGGCCATTATCCCCTTGATGGGGGTGTGACTGGTATTGTGACCAGAGCTTCCAGTGGATATTGAGCAGGGCCTCCTCTTTGCTCTGTGGTTTTCAGAGCCCTGTTGGGAACAGAGCTGCTCCCTAGTTGTTGGAGTATGTGTGTTAGTCATTCAGTCATGCCCGACTCTTTGCGACCCCATGGACTGCAATCCACCAGGTTCCTCTGTCCATGAGATTTTCCAGGCAAGGATACTGGAGTGGGTTGCCATTTCCTTCTCCAGGAGATCTTCCCCACCCAGGGATCGAACCCAGGTCTCCTGCACTGCAGGCAAATTCTTTACTGACTGAGCTACAAGGGAAGCCCCCAAATCCATTTCAAAGCTGTGGTATGAAAAGGGCAGGACTGGAGTGCTCCCACTGCGGGAGAAAGCACTGCGTAATTCCTCCACAGAAGCTGTCCACTGGGAGTGCACTCTGTGGTGTTGCCCGTCCGTCATCTTGTGGGCTCAAAAAGTGCATTGTTGGAATTGCTTTTGACTCCTCAACCATGGGAATTCAGGAAATTGGCCTGGGTTACCCTCAAGCACTGTGCTCACAAAACCACTAGCACAGATCTACAGGCTCAGGTCCCCTGCAGTTAGGTGCCTAAGCTGTCACGGTCACACACCTGGACCCGCCAGGAGAGCTACAGACGCCAGTCCCACCTATATATATGCATGCCCCCAAAGCTTGCAACTGTTCATGCCAGACCTGCCCCAGCCACAGGAGCACCAGTAATCTGCTTGTATGTCCAACAGGTGCTGAGCTTGCAAAACCACCAGCATGGCGTAAATCTGTAGATTGATCAGCTGCTGAGACAGCTCAGATTTCAGCCCCACCTCCAAATGTGGGCATCACTCCAGCTCTTGCATCCTCCCAGAGCTCATAAAGGAAGAGCCACACTACTGTGAGCACACAGAGATTAAAGATGCTCTGGTGGGGCCCTGCCCTTCCCTTCTCTCGAGGGTTACTGTATTAACAATGGGGCTTCTACAGCAGATTCAGGGTCAATCCTGTGTACACCTCCAAAGCACACTCCACCTCCTTCAGGCTGTTTCTGCACACCCAACCTCTGTCCTCTCCCCAGGTCTATCCCCTGGACCCCACGTTTCAGCACCCAACCCGCGATGTCCACTAGCACACGTGTGTCCTTGGCTGGGGATTGCAGCGAGGTGGACAGACCGTTAGTGCCAATCTCTCTCTGTTCTGCCAGTTACTGCACACTCCTCTGAGTCTCTGAAGCTCTCTTTCCGTCCTGGTTGACATTTCAGCCAGTGAAAGGGGTTCCCAGGGTGAAGGAACCTTTCCTCTTTCACAGGTTCTTTCTGAGGGCATAGATCCTGTCCCAGCTCCTTTTTCTCTTCCTACCCAGTTTCTTGGTGATCTTTCTTGCAACTTTAGTTGAATGAGGTCTTTCAGCTTTCAGAAGGTATTCTGTGAGAATTACTCCACATGTAGATGCATTTTTGATGTATTTATGGGAGGAGATGAACTCCACATCTTTCTTTTCCACCATCTTGATCTCTGATACAATTTTTGCCTTCATTTTTTTTCTTCTAAATTAATTTATGTTTTTCATAAGCTAATCATCCTAGTTTATTTAATTCCTAACTATGTGCAACTCTATAATCAGTAAAAAGGTTTTTGTTTTGTTTCCTCTACATAAAGGCCTACAGCAGTGAATTCTTTGATTTCAAGATATGGATTTCAGGAGCAGCTTCTTTACTGTGAGTTTGATTTAAATTGCATTTCACTTAATTAGCTTTTGAATAGACTAAATATAAAACTTAACTAATTATAATATTTTTACCTCTTTTAATCTTAAAACTTATTAAAATATTTCTAGTTGCTAAGTTTCTCTATACCATTTTTCATGTATGTGTCTTATCTGTTATATCCACCATTTAGTATTAGGTACCTCAAGAGGAATGGAATTTTTAAAGAAATTGTGTATGTGTATAAAATACTCTGTTGTGTGTATACATATATAGAGAGATTTAAAATTTTAGGATTAAGAATAATTTTCACTTTGTTTCTTATCAATTTTTACTAAATTTTTTTATGAAAGTAAGGGTGTGGGGGCTTCCCTGGTACCTCAGATGGTAAAGAATCTGCCTGCAATACAGGAGACCTGGGTTTGATCCTTGGATCAGGAAGATCCTCTGGAGTAGGAAATAGCAACCCACTCCACTATTCTTGCCTGGAAAATGCCATGGACAGAGGAGCTGGTGGGCTATCATCCATGGGGTGTTTGGCTAAAAGAATTTTACAAAATGCTTATAGCATTAAAAGTATACTCTTAGCATTTAAAAAATACAGTGATTCTCTAAAATAATGTTGGTCCATTGCCTATTTTGTGTGTGAAACTTTTTTTTCAAACTTTAAACTTTATTTTGTATTGGTGTATAGCTGATTAACAATGTGGTAGTTTATATGTATATACATGGCTGAGTTCTTTCGCTATTCATTTGTGAAACTCTTAAGAGGTTTTGAAGAGGTTTTTTTTTTTTTTTCCCCTAAGCTTGGCTGGAATAATTTTTTAAAGCAGTGGCTTAATTTTTCAACTCAGGTATCTATGCAAATATAAGAATTAAAATAAATAATAGAAAAGAAATTCAAATTCAGAACCAAAAGTTTAATTTTTATTCACTATGTTTTTCAGAATGTGGAGATAAATTTTTTAAGACAAACTTAAAATTAAAAATGTGATATATTTTGGAATCTGCTTAATTGGGTTTGGTGGAATTTCATTATAATGTAAACTTCTTTAAGTAATAACTGATAACTTGATAATTTTGGTCTGAATTTAGCTTGGATTTGTGTTGTACAGTCACACAAAATTTTAAATTATATGTTTGAAATCTAGACCTTTCTGATGTATTCTGATTTACTCAGCAGTGGAATTCTGAAATTCATTTTTAAACTAATTTTTATTTCTGTTAAAGGCTAAGTTTCCTGAATCATTTTGTCCCAGACATCTTTTGAATGCTCTTGCTGGTACACTTAGAAGTAACTCCTTCCTATCTGCTTTATCCTTTTTTTAGGGGCTTGATATTTAAAACAACAAAGTATGTAGTTAAATGTTACAGTTTAAATAAAAAGCATAAATTTGGTGTCAATGGCAGCACCAGTAGGTGACAGAGTCGAAGTTTACGCTCTCTGGGTCCATACCCATCCTCTTAGCCATGTATTATACTTCTGTTATAGGTAGGGTTTAAATGTGTTGCATCAGCTTAAACAGTGGAAGTATAATAATTTATACAGATTTTTCATGGCTTCATTTTACACTGTTGATTCTAATAGGATCCAGGTGTCTTGATTTTCTAAATATGAGAATATTGAACTTGGTTATACCAGTGATTGTGTATTATCTATTCTGAAAGTGTATAGTCATCTACTTTTAATCATGAGATAGATAATGGAATGTTTTTCCAAAATAACTCAGACTAAACAGTTCAACATTAATATTAATTAGTTTGAATTACAGTTCAGCATCTTTATCTAGTTGGCACATTTTCCTGAATTTATGACATGAGTATTCTCATAAGTAGCAGGAAAGTTTTGTCTAAAATATAATGTCTTTATTTAGTATGTAACTTGAATTTTAAATTGCTTTTTTTAAGGATAATAAATAAATGGTGAAATTGTAAAGTGTTTTTGAGATTTTTATCTGCTCTGTTTCTATTTGTTTGTTTTTCTTTTAAGCTGTTCTTGAAGAACTTGTTAATAATGGACGCTTACGAGGCACTGTGGTTGGTGGGAGACAGGATAAGGCAGTGTTTATCCCTGACATTTACTCCAGAACACAGAGTACTTGGGTGGATTCTTTTCTCAGGCAGAATGGCTATCTGGGTAATTTTTTTTTTCTTTAAACAAAAAATCATTTCTAATGTTAAACACATTCTTAGAAGACTGTATTAATCCTGGGAGTGAGTATACACATGTACTTTACTGTTGACCAGCAGACTAGAGTGGTTCTCTTTGAATATGAAAGTAGTCACATTGAAGGTTTTTGTGTCATGCAACTGAGTTTAGTTCCATAGTCACTGAACAATTGTAATGTAGAAAGGCCAAAGCTGGTATTGATTGTTACCAGCCTTCCAGTAATGTGATACTATATATCAAATACTTCCAGTTCTTTTTAATTCATAAAAAGTAATTGTTTTATAACTTAATGAAGTTGCCTGGCTTACATAATCTTAGAAATAGTTTATTGGCTGTCAGTTTTATCATTTTTATTAGTTACCCAGTATTTCAGAAACATTGAAGTTATACTAAATTCTGTTTCTGAGGTTCCATCATTTGAAAGAAATACATTGATTGAATTTAATCATTAAAACAAGTAGTGCCTCTGTGTGTGAATTAGTCACTCAGTCATGTCTGACTCTTTGCTACCCCATGCACTATAAACAACCAGGCTTCTCCTGGTCCATGGAATTCTCCAGGCAAGAATACTGGAGTGGGTTGCCATTCCCTTCTCCAGGGGAATCTTCCCGACCCAGATATCAAATCCAGGTCTCCTGCATTGCAGGCAGATTCTTTACTGCCTGAGCCACTAGAGAAACGCAAGAGATAAGTTACCTAAAAATAAGTAAACCTATAAGTCATTAGCGTTCAGTTTAAATGTGTGCTAGAATGAGTAGTGTTTTGACTTACATTTTCTTGACTTTCTATAATGTGCCTTTGCAGCCAAGAACTTGAATTAAAATTTTGTTGTAATTCATGTTCTTAAATATTATTATTTGAGGACAAAGAGAGGTTGGTAGCTATCTCCAGTAATGTTAATGGTTACAAATTTAAGTCTTAAATATTTTACTTTTTATATACTAGTTCTTTTACTAGTATAAATTAGACTAGAGACTTGCTATCATCAGTTGTCTGATAAAACATTTGAAAAATAAATTCCATTCCTTTAGCTAACTGTGATAAGCAAAATTTCATTTTTTGTTTCTCTAATCATTATATTCCTTTATCCTCAGTTCTAATTTTATTGCCCTTTTTTCTTTTGTCCTCATGCTTCCCTTCGACTCCTCAGTTGGAGAGTAAAAGACAAAGCAGGATTAATGAAGTAATTGAACCAATTTATCTACAAATATGTTCAGTAATAAAAATTTGGGAGTGTAACATAGGGCCCCAGTGGCTCAGCAGTAAAGAATCTGCCTGCAGTGCAGGAGATGCAGCAGGAGCCAAGGGTTTGATCCCTGGGTTGGGAAGAAGCCCTGGAGAAGGAAATGGCAACCCTCTCCAGTATTCTTGCTTGAAAAATTCCATGGACAGAGAAGCCTGATGGGCACACTACAGTCCATGGGGTCTCAAAGAGTCAGACACAACTGAGCACGCGTGAAAACACGGCACAAGGTAACATAACCAGGAAGGAGGCTGTGATATGTTTTATTCTTGAAAAATTCTATTAAAATACAGTGCATTCCCAAAGAATAGATTTTGATAGAACTTAACATTTTCTAAGAATTCTAAGAGTGATTAACAATTTTATTCCAATCTTGTAATGCATTTCTAGAATTTGATGCTTTGTCCAGACTTGGAATCCCAGATGCTGTGAGCTACATAAAGAAAAGATATAAGACTACACAACTCTTGTTTTTGAAAGCAGCTTGTGTTGGCCAAGGACTTGTGGATCAGGTGGAAGCATCAGTAGAGGAAGCCATCAGCTCTGGAACATGGGTTGATATTGCAGTATGTTTTATCTTTTTCTTCTTAATTTTCCTTTAAACCAAGAACAGCTGGTATTTCACTAGTATATGACCATTTTAAGAATTAGGATACAGCTCTCAAGAGGAATACTTTCATGGTTGAGGAAGGGAGAGGGATATTAATGAAAATGATAATTTCAGGTAGTAGAAAGAGCTAAGAAGAAATGTATTTTGGAGGCAAGGGTATCAAGAATTGAAGTTAGGTTGTGAGTTTATGAGAGGAACGAGGCGTGACTTGTAGGTTTAGGGCCTGATCAACGAAATGGAAAGTGGGTCCATGGTTAAGATGGGGGGAAAATGGGGAAGAAAAGATGGGAGCTGGGTTCTGGACACACCTGGAGGCACAAACCAAGTTGTTTTGAACAGGACATGTTTTTAGGTATGAGTTGAGGTAGGTTAGGGAAGCAGTAGGATATGTGATTTCAGAGTTCAGGGTGGTGATAAAATTAGAAATATAATTTGTGAGGTTGTTCAGCATATCAGTTCAGTTCAGTCGCTCAGTCGTGTCCGACTCTTTGCAACCCCATGAATTGCAGCACGCCAGGCCTCCCTGTCCATCACCAACTCCCGGAGTTCACTCAGACCCAAGTCCATCAAGTCAGTGATGCCATCCAGCCATCTCATCCTCTGTTGTCCCCTTCTCCTCCTGCCCCCAATCCCTCCCAGCATCAGAGTCTTTTCCAATGAGTCAACTCTTCGCATGAGGTGGCCAAAGTACTGGAGTTTCAGCTTCAGCATCATTCCTTCCAAGGAAATCCCAGGGCTGATCTCCTTCAGAATGGACTGGTTGGATCTCCTTGCAGGCCAAGGGACTCTCAAGAGTCTTCCCCAACACCAGAGTCAAAAGCATCAATTCTTTGGCGCTCAGCCTTCTTCACAGTGCAACTCTCACATCCATACATGACCACTGGAAAAACCATAACCTTGACTAGACGGACTTTTGTTGGCAAAGTAATGTCTCTGCTTTTCAATATGCTATCTAGGTTGGTCATAACTTTCCTTCCAAGGAGTACGTATCTTTTAATTTCATGGCTGCAGTCACCATCTGCAGTGATTTTGGAGCCCGCCAAAATAAAGTCTGACACTGTTTCCACTGTTTCCCCATCTATTTCCCATGAAGTGATGGGACCAGATGCCATGGTCTTCGTTTTCTGAATGTTGAGCTTTAAGCCAACTTTTTCACTCTCCTCTATAGATGGTTCCAAAACCATTGAACTTAGTGAGATCACTTAGGGAGGGCATATATATAACAAATGGTTGATCTGTATTATATTGCATTCATACTTTGTTTTCATTTTGTTTGTAATTCTAGCCTCTGCTACCCAGTTCCTTATCAGTTGAAGACGCTGCAATATTGCTTCAACATGTAATGAGAGCACTCAGCAAACAGGCTTCAGCTGTAGTCTTTAGCGATACTATTGTAGTCAGTGAAAAATTTATAAATGATTGTACAGATCTGTTCAGTGAACTGATGCACCAGAAAGCTGAAAAGGTATGCCAGATTTCCTTTCACCTACTGATTTAACAGTATTTTCACATTACAGTCATCTGATGACTTTTGAAAATAAGGTAAGCAGTATACCCAAAACTGAACACTGTTTCATACATTATTTTCCTTCAGTGCATCATTCCTTTTTATTTCCTCTCCTGGATTTATTTTTCTCCTCCTTCATTCCCATCAGAATATAGAAATTAGAACATAGGAAGCTGATTTTATAAATCAAAATCTTATCAGTGAAATTATATACTTATCACCTGAAAGTATTTGTCCAACATTAAAATCCGTAACAATGATACCAGTGGATTATATGCATAATATAGAGTGTATCTATTTATCAATGCACATTATATTTACTCTGTCTAGCAGAGCCTCATAATTTTACCTATTTAGTAGTTACCAGCCAGATAACTTACTGAGGAAAGTGTTACTATCCAAATTGATTAGTTCCTCAGAGCAGCTACTGTGGAAGTGTTTAGAAGCAGAGGTCATACCATGTCTGCTTTAATGACTGTTGAATTCGTGTTTCTGGTTAACAGCACCCTCATAATAAAGCCTGCTCACAAATAGGTAGAAAAAGCCCATTTATATCTCAGACTGTTAATTCATGAGGGCCTATTAAGTATATAATTTGTGTTTATCTATATTCCTTTTAAGCTCCTTAATAATCTTAAAAATGACATAACTTTTCTCTCTTTGGCCTGCAAACCAGCAGAGAGGAGTATAAAGTACACTGGACTGATATCTGTAAACCTGAGTTCTAATTTCAGCTTGTTTACCCTAGGTGTTTGACTAATAGACCTCTAGTTCCCCCATCTTCAAAGAAAAGGATGATGCCTATTCTTACAAGGATAAATGTGAATTAAGAAATGATGTAAATAAAATGTCTGATACATGTTAGCCACCAGTTAGTAAATGACTACATTATTATTTTCATTGTCACCTTTTACTAAACTGCAGTTTAACACTATCTTTTTTCTTGTTTTCCTCCCTCCAACCACAAAAATAAATTCAGGGGAAAAAAAATTCCTTTGTTTGAACTATCATCTCAAATAAAATGACACTCAAACAAAATGATATAACATTTCATTGAAAAACTGAAAAGGAAATATTTTCAACAAGAAAATGTTTTTCACTACAGATTTAGAACCATTTTCTGAACTTTGAAATAGTTCATTGTTTCTAACATAAATTTATAAAAAAAGCAGAGATCAAGAATGAGTCCAGAGTGGGGAAAAGTTTACATGACTAAGTATGCAACTCATATGTGATCATTATTGTGGGAATGGAGATTCCATTATCTTTCTAGTCATCTCGGATATCCAGGTGGTACTGGACCATGGGAATCTTGAAAAGAGAGGGAGAAAGGGTCACCTGTTAGGCAGTGGCAAAATTAGCCAATAACATTTAAAGAGGATTACATCCAGTACTGTGTGGCCAGTTAGTTGTTATGTGATCAGGCATAGGATTTCTCATTACCTGGTGATAAATACAAAAAGTCAAGGACAACAAGGAAGGAGATTGATTTGGGGCAAGGACTAACAATCTGAGTGGCAGCTGAGACAAAGCTCTATAATTCTTAGCAGTGAAACCAAACAAAAAACAATTAGGATATGAGTATATAAACAAGTTTTATTTTATGCATTTCGTAATATTTTGTATTTTTGCCTACAAAAAATAAGTATGTTTTATTTCAGGAAATGAAAAACAATCCTGTTCATTTAATCACTGAAGAAGATCTGAAACAAATCTCCATTTTAGAAAGCATTAATACAAGTAAAAAGGATAAAAAAGATGAACGAAGGAGGAAAGCAACAGGTAACAAATTATTAATAACATGGAAGATTCAAGATGAGTTTTTTATTCATTGCAGTGAACTTTGTATTTATCAGACCTTTAGGAAGGCCTTTTATTTAATTCATCTGCTGATATTAACCACATCTTTTGCTAATGAATTAACTTGATAATAAAAATGAAAATATTGATGGTTACTCTTTTATTTTGTGAGAATTAAGGTAATTTCATGTCTTCCTATTCCCATTGCTCTTTAATGTTCCAGCCCTAGTAGCTTTCTTTTTTCTTTCTTGATTCTCAGACTTTGCAAGTTTACGTTCACTTCTACCTGGAATGGTCTCATGAATTCAAGTAACTGTTTCCTTCTTATCATCAAGAGCTCCCCTTGAAATGTCAGTTCCTTACAGAGGCCTCCCCAACCACTACCGAGAATAGTAGACAACATTGTCAGTCTCCATATATTATTCTCGTAGTTTTTTACATCACTTTTATCACTGTGATGTCTTTTATCATTTTGGAATCTTCTCCATCTCATTTATTGTTGTTTCCCTAATACTTAGAGCACTCCTTGGCATATTTTAAGTGCTCCATAAGTATTTATTGAGTGAATTAATTTCCTGAGGGCCTGTTTTTATGTATTCTTTTAATTTAGAATCACTGGAAATTATCCTAGGTATCACTGGTATACTAGTAACTTGCATTGGGAAATTAACATGTATTTTCCATACTTTTTGTAGTATGAAAAATTTTATTAGTGCTATATCAAGGTTAAAGAAATTAGATATTCAATGTATTTCATCAATAAATACAGCTATACTGAACATGCATTATAAAAACTTTATTTGCTGTGGAAGTTCACTACTTCAAGATTATTTTTCTCTTCAAAAATCTTTTTATACAGAATCAATAATGGTATTTTGAAATTTCTCTATTCTAGGAAAACTATATGGTAAATTACTGTAATCATAATTTTCATAGCAATGCATATTTTGTTAATTGAAGATTTAAAACCACTTAATCAGTTGGTTGTACTTATATCAGTATAGTCTGTTTTGTAGCCTTAAAACTTCAGGGTCATCTGGTGTTTTGCTCTGATACTGCTGTTATAATAGTTTAATTACAGTTCGTGGAATAATGTCAAACATATTTACCATAAGAAACTTATTACCAAATGTAAAAAACACATTCACTTTAAACTTTTATTTTGAAAGTTGTGTTTTTCTATCATAAAAGCAATAGAACTTATAGAATATGATGAAATCTAGGTGGCTCAGCTGATAAAGAATCTGCTTGCAGTGTGGGAGACATGGGTTCAATCCCTGGGTTGGGAAGATCCCCTGGAGAAGGAAACGGCTACCCACTCCAGTATTCTGGCCTGGAGAATTCCATGGACTGTATAGTCCATGGGGCTGCAAAGAATCAGACACGACTATGTGACTTTCAGTTCACTTTGACTTTAAGGGAATTCTACTTAGAGTTTAGAAAAAAATCTTTGTTTATATATATATCATTCTATTTTAAAAATGAATCTTTTATGAAGAAATATGTTTTCAATATTTTTCAATGTTATAATCCCATTATTATTTTGTTGAATAGATATTTTAAATATATAATAGAGAAATACCTCTAATTTATTTATAGTGTCTTAGTCTGTTTCTTGGTTTGTATTTTTTTAGTCTTTATTTAGCCAGTAGGTGATTGTTATTTTTCCACTTAACCAATTTATGGTCAGAATTTATTGAGCACCTGTTATCTGTCCAGCATTGCCTTAACCCCGAGGATGAGAACATTAGTGAGAGAGGCTCCCTACTGTCAAGAAGTTCATTCTTTTTTAGGATGGTGGGAGAGTCAGCATGTCTCCTGCAAACCTGAGGAATAATCTTTCAATCAAGAAGACAAAACCAAATTTGTGAGGTACTGGAATAGGGGCTGTTAGTGAAGCTGTGGTAACAGAGATAAGCAACTTCGGGTACTTTTGAGGAAGATAGAAGGAAGGTAAAGGGATAGGTTTGGCCAGGAAAAAGTCAAAGCTTCAGAAAATAGATGTTATTAGAGAGAGACTGCATTTAGAGTAGATAGGCTATCTAAGTGAGTTGCTTTAATTCAAATATTTCATCTTATTAATTTTTATTGTTTGAATTTTAAAAATATTCTAATAAACCGCAACATTAAAAAGTGGCTAAAAGTTAAGTTTATTTGGCAATATAGTGTCATTATTTCTAAAAACAGTATTAGGTAATACTAACTAATGTCATTTTCCCACCAGAGGGCAGTGGAAGTGTGAGAGGAGGAGGTGGCGGCAATGCCAGAGAGTACAAAATTAAGAAAACCAAGAAGAAGGGAAGAAAAGATGATGATAGTGACGATGAGTCGTCTCACACAGGTGTGTAGCTCATTTCACTTCTCCTTTGTATGTGTGTGATTTTTTTTTTAACTTAACTTTCTTAAGATGCATACAGTGAGGTGTCTGTGATTATGCAGGAAGTCCTTGCTTTGCAGAGTTTCAGTGGGCACAATTTCACGATTAAATAGCACCAGTACCCCAACAGTGCAGTTCGTATTTCAGTTACCAGGGTAGTGTACTGACTGAGTAATTGCATAAGGTACCGACTTGGCTGCTGGCTCCTTAGTCCACAGGTCACGTGAACAGCAGATGTGCATCATGATCTCTGACAGTCACGTCGCTTATTTCCAAGTTTGTCAGGGACTGATCACTGTGCGTCTCTTAACTTGCTTTACCCGCTGAAAACACAGCATGTAGTTGTGTTACTTCCTTGTCCCCCAGTGATAAATCCATGTGGCATTTTACAAAAATGGATAATCAAAAGAGGAAATTGGCCAACAAAGATGAATGTGTGGCAAAGGAAAGTGATAACACTGGAAATATGAATCAAGAATAAGTGGAGCTGTAGAAGAAACACCTGACTGTGGGAATGTTGAAGTTGCTTCTGTTCAAGAAACTTTAGCTGTGCAGAGGAGCTTGGTAAAGGCACACTTGATGCAGATAAGCGAAATGATTATGACAAAAAGGATAAAGATGTCTTCAGGGTGCGAAGGAAATCGCAACCCACTCCAGTGTTCTTGCCTGGAGAATCCCAGGGATGGGGGAGCCTGGTGGGCTGCCGTCTCTGGGGTCGCACAGTCGGACACGACTGAAGCGACGTAGCAGCAGCAGCAGCAGCAGCGGCAGGGCGTGAAATTGACAAAAAAGCTTCACCTTAAGGGAATTCTCATAAGTGTTTCAGTGTTGAGAGGGCAAAGAATAAAATGTTGGAAGCTGATGAGAGTTATAAAGGGAATATGACAGCTTGCTCAGGCCTAGAAAAGATGCTTGCTCTGTATTTTAAGTTACAGGATGAGAAGAAGGTAAGCAGTGTTCAAATTATTATTGATAAGCTTTTTACAAAGAAAACATTTTCATTCTCAGTGTTTTTGATGCACTAAATTACAGTGTACTAAATTAGAATTATTAGTCTTATTTTCCATTTCCATATACATTCATAACCAGCAATAAAAACTTTGAATGTTTTCACAAACATTTTTAAAAGGTTACAGAACAATCATAAATTTTCCCATTGTTTATTAGAAACATTTTGCAGTTACAGCTTGCATAGATTTTTATGGTCTCCCAGCTTCCATGCAAAGCAAATTAGAACATTTTATGAAAAGTGACTCTCTGCAAATTTAAGTTAAAAATAATTTTATCCATGTTTAATTTTTATGGTAACACCTAATTGGTTGGTTGCTTCTATCTAAGCAGGGGAACTAGGTATATGCATCTTTCTTTATCTAGGCTTTAGTTAGTATTTGGTATGGTTAAGTTAGCAAGGCACACCTTACTTTGCTTTTCTAAATGTATGATTTTTTTATGTTTGTTTTAAAAATTAATGAAACTATGATACCTCCCCTTCTCCTTTTCTCCAGCACAAAGAGAAACTTGAAATGATGATTTGAGATTTTTTTTTGTACCTCTTCCACAGAATTTATTATTTATTGGCTTGGGAAATATAAATATCAAGTGACAAGGCTTCAGATGTTAATACACCACTACTTATAATAGAACAATTGCTTAAGATCCATCTAAAGTATTCTAAAATAAGTCAAAATAGGTACTGTTCTCAACATACATAAAGCAATATTAATTAACAGAAAATTATCTTAGAAACTGTGAACTCAACCCTTTTTTTCATTAGCATTAAAACTATTCTGTGTGAGTTCCTCAGAGGTTAAACAAGGAGTTAATGAAGGGGCATTTAAGAAAATACTTCTCTAAAATCTGTAGTCTTAAGTAATTGAGGCATTGTGATACTCCTTTTCTGTATAGTTTAGTAGGAGAGGAGCTATAAAAGAATTTTTTTTAAAAAAGGCAGTTTCAGTGCTTTTGAAAAATTGTTTTGTTGTAATCTCAGAAATGGGGGATGCAGTTTGATTCTCAGCTAAAATACATGCTCAACTCTGTGTAAAAGATTACTGGAAGGAAACAATACAGTTTAATAACTAGTCAAATACCTACAGGAAGCAGACAGAAGTCACATAACTATTTGATGTCAGAGAGCAGGAATGAATAGCAGAACTCAGGGGAAAAAAAAGGATAGTACTTTCCTATCTATTCTAAAGCTACAAGAAGTAGCTGTACTTAGATCTTGATGCATACTGAAAATTGATTTTTGAGCTATTCTGTTATCTCTAAGGTTTTATTTTAGAGGCAGTAACCTAATTTAGCTGGCAATAATCACTTTTTTATACTTTAACAATTAATTATGGAAATACTGTTAGCTTTCTTTGCAACCCATACTTTTCCAAGTAAGTGAGTAGGCATGACATTTCCTCAGTTAACAATTATTTCCATTACATACAAATTTTCCTTGGCATAGAATTATTTTTGTGAGAGCAAAAATAATTATGGCTGTAAAATTGTAGGTTTTTTCATCCATGCCTGTTCAAAAAGACAGTTTTTAGCTTCATTCTACTAGAACTGTGGTACACTTGATTATAAGGATGATTTGATTTTTAGTAAATATTTATAAAGAAGGACAGTCTGCTCCATATCCATTGTTCAACAAAAATTTATTCTAAGATTTTAACAGTCCACTTGATTGTTTTGATTTCCAGATATTTGCATCATCCAAATTAGATTAGGGGAAGAATCATCATTACTATTTTTGACTGACATGTAGAAAACAAAATTTTATTACTTGAAATGCCACTATATTTTCTATTTTAACAGTGTTTTCATTGCTTATTTCTATTTGACATGGGCAATTTTGGTGACAAAAGTTAACATTAGAGACTTTATGATCAGCAATGAATAAATTACTATCTTATTAAATACATTATTTGCTTGTAGGTTGCTTATTTTTGTTGTTTTTTCCTGTGGCTCATTTTTATTACAGGAAAGAAGAAACCAGAGATTACTTTTATGTTCCAGGATGAGATTGAGGATTTTTTAAGAAAACACTTACAAGATGCCCCTGAGGAGTTTATTTCTGAGCTTGCAGAATATTTAATAAAGCAAGTATATGTTTTTTGTTTTATGGTAGAAATTTAGTGAGTTATTAAAATTTTCACAACCTCATTGAAAACATATGATATTGGTGTTTTCAAAACTTCAAATTTAACAGTCACTGAATTCCAGATTTTGTTTGCTTATAGAAGTAGTTCAACAAATATTTAAATGTGCTGGGCAAGACAGTGCCAAAAATACAGGGCAGGAATGTGTAGGCAGTCTCTTCTCCTTCTCTCTTCCAGTCCTAGTTGGAAGAAAAACAACATTGCATGAAAAGTAACATCTACAATGAAAAGATTATTCTCTGTCAAACAGAAGATAAACAGTGCACTTTTAGAGAGAAAATAAAGTAACAAACTGCCCTCAGAGAGAATAAATTTAGACAGCACTACCTTGTAAATGAGCCAGGCTAAATTTATTTTTATACAGAAATAAATTGTATATAACGACTATCCCTAACTACCATGAAGTTTTCCCACAAGTTAGTCTGTGTGTATAAGCTTCTCTAAATGCAATCCAGGAGCCCAGTGTATCTAACTTTTTGAATTTAGAAATAGAGCTTTTGTAGTCAAATTTTAAAAATTTTAAATGAATGCTCTTGTGCATAAATACGTTACATTGTTACATTTTTCATATATGAAAAGTTGAAATAGTTACTATTAACTGTTTGCCACTACATTTTAAAAGTCTATTCTGTGTTTAGCATAAGGATTTTTTAAAATATGGATCTTTTTATAGTACTTTAGAAATTGAGAGTTTAAGTTATAACTTATTATTCCTAAGGATGGGAAACATTTATAATCTGCTGTATTTATAGTCTGCTCTGAACTGAATTTGAACTGAAGCTTTTGTTAAAACCATTTTTCTTGTTGTCTTTAGTGCAGTAAATTTGATGATAACTTCAAATTAATTATTCTCAATTTTAATTTCTGGAATTAGAGGAAAAATTCTTGTGACCCATTCTCCAAATCTTATTTTTTTTAAAATAGAGATCTTTTTAAAGCCTTATTTCCATAGAAGCAAAATTTCCTTCTACATAAACCCAGTGCATTTTAATGAACTAAATATATTTATCTTATTCATAGACCTTTAAATAAAACTTACCTCGAGGTGGTACATTCAGTTTACATGTCTTCAACTTCTTCGGCCTCTGGAACTGGTAGAAAGCGCACGATCAAGGACTTGCAAGAAGAGGTTTCAAACCTTTACAATAATATTCGATTATTTGAAAAAGGGATGAAGTTCTTTACAGGTATTGTACTTAATAGTGTTTTTTCATTGATTCTCAGTTGTTCTCGGACATTCGTTTTAATAAAGCATCTTTATTTTCCAGATGATACCCAGGCTGCTCTTACCAAACACTTGCTGAAAACAGTGTGTACTGATATCACTAATCTCATTTTCAACTTCTTAGCTTCGGACTTAATGATGGCAGTAGATGATCCTGCAGCCATTACCAGTGAAGTAAGTTAGTGTTTTTCTTGCCACTCTTGATGTGTTTTGCTTTGAAGTCCAGGCACATTTTATTTTCTCACATCCTAAAAGGAAAATGAAATTCAGGAAGGAGTTTTTAGAAATCTGTCAGATTTTTAGTTCAGGTTTAGTACACTGTATATACAGTTGCTCCCAGGACTGGTAATATGACCAGTCTATTAACAGTAATAATAAAAGGAAATACTAGTCATTGTAAAGGAAATACTAGTCATTGTGTCTGAAAATGCCTGTAATAAATATGATAACATGCATGCTTGGCCTTCTACTTCCTGTTAGCGTATAGAAAGTAACAGGAGAACATCACCTCTTTTAAAAAAGATAAATTCGCTATTGGGCTTCCCAGGTGGCACAGTAGTAAAAAGTCCATCCACCTGCTAGTGCAGGATACACAGGTTCAATCCCATGGACAGAGAAGCATGGTGGTCTACATGTAGTCCAGTTCAATTCAGTTCAGTTGCATCCAACTCTTTGTGAACCCATGAATCACAGCACACCAGGCCTCCCTGTCCATCACCAACTCCCAGAGTTTACTCAAACTCATGTCCATCAAGTTAGTGATGCCATCCAACCATCTGATCCTCTGTCGTCCCCTTCTCCTCCTGCCCCCAATCCCTCCCAGCATCAGGGTCTTTTCCAGTGAGTCAACTGTTTGCATGAGGTGGCCAAAATATTGGAGTTTCAGCTTCAGCATCAGTCCTTCCAATGAACACCCAGGACTGATCTCCTTTAGAATGGAGTGGTTGGATCTCCTTGCAGTCCAAGGGACTCTCAAGAGTCTTCTCCAAGACCACAGTTCAAAAGCATCAATTCTTCAGAGCTCAGCTTTCTTCACAGTCCAACTCTCACATCCATACATGACTACTGGAAAAACCATAGCCTTGACTAGACAGACCTTTGTCAGCAAGGTAATGTCTCTGCTTTTCAATATGCTGTCTAGGTTGGTCATAACTTTCCTTCCAAGGAGTAAGCGTCTAATTTCATGGCTGCAATCACCATCTACAGTGATTTTGGAGCCCCAAAAAATAAAGTCTGCCACTGTTTCCCCATCTATTTCCCATGAAGTGATGGGACCAGATACCATGATCTTCGTTTTCTGAATGTTGAGCTTTACGCCAACTTTTTCACTCTCCTCTTTCACTTTCATCAAGAGGCTTTTTAGTTCCTCTTCACTTTCTGCCATAAGGGTGGTGTTATCTGCGTATCTTTGGTTATTGATATTTCTCCCGGCAATCTTGATTCCAGCTTGTGCTTCATCCAGCCCAGCGTTTCTCATGATGTACTTTGCGTATAAGTTAAATAAGCAGGGTGACAATATACAGCCTTGACGTACTCCTTTTCCTATTTGGAACCAGTCTGTTGTTCCATGTCCAGTTCTAACTGTTGCTTCCTGACCTGCATATAGGTTTCTCAAGAGGCCGGTCAGGTGGTCTGGTATTCCCATCTCTTTCAGAATTTTCCACAGTTTTTGTGATCCACAGAGTCAAGGCTTTGGCATATTCAATAAAGCAGAAATAGATGTTTTTCTCTTGCTTTTTCGATGACCCAGTGGATGTCGGCAATTTGATCTCTGGTCCCTCTGCATTTTCTAAAACCAGCTTGAACGTCTGGAAGTTCACGGTTCACGTATTGCTAAAGCCTGGCTTGGAGAATTTGGGGTATTACTTTACTAGCGTGTGAGATGAGTGCAATTATGTGGCAGTTTGAGCATTCTTTGGCATTGCCTTTCTTTGGGACTGGAATGAAAACTGACCTTTTGCAGTCCTGTGGCCACTGCTGAGTTTTCCAAATTTGCTGGCATGTTGAATGCAGCGCTTTCACAGCATCATCTTTCAGGATCTGAAGTAGCTCAACTGGAATTCCATCACCTCCACTAGCTATGTTCGTAGTGATGCTAAGACACACTTAACTTCACATTCCAGGATGTCTGGCTGTAGGTGAGTGATCACACCATCGTGATTATCTGAGTCATGAAGATCTTTTTTGTACGGTTCTTCTGTGTATGCTTGCCACCTCTTCTTAATATCTTCTGCTTCTGTTAGGTCCATACCATTTCTGTCCTTTATCGAGCCCATCTTTGCATGAAATGTTCCCTTAGTATCTCTAATATTCTTGAAGAGAACTCTAGTCTTTCCCATTCTGTTGTTTTCCTCTATTTCTTTGCATTGATTGCTGAGGAAGGCTTTCTTATCTCTCCTTGTAATCCTTTGGAACTCTGCATTCAGATGTTTATATCTTTCCTTTTCTCCTTTGCTTTTCGCTTCTCTTCTTTTCACAGGTATTTGTAAGGCCTCCTCAGACAGCCATTTTGCTTTTTTGCATTTGTTTTTCTTGGGAATGGTCTTGATCCTTTTCTCCTGTTCAATGTCACGAACCTCATTTCATAGTTCATCAGGCACTCTATCAGATCTAGTCCCTTAAATCTATTTCTCACTTCTACTGTATAATCGTAAGTGATTTGATTTAGGTCGTACCTGAATGGTCTATTGGTTTTTTCTACTTTCTTCAATTTAAGTCTGAATTTGGCCCATGTGGTCCAGGGGGCCACAAAGAGTTGGACTTGACTAAGCATGCACACACAAATAAGCTCTGTAGTGTACAAAATCTTCTTTTAAGCTCATCAGATGACCCAGATTGGATTTAATTTCACCAGATAACCTTTCAGAGAATGAAGGTGACTATCCAAAGAGGTAGTATAGATAGGGAGAAGAGGTGTCTGTCACAGAGACTGGAAGTAAAGCAGCTGAAATATTAACAAATCCTCAGAGATCTAGGCTAGCATAACAGTTTAGAATCCCATGAGACAGCCAGAACAAGGTGGGGAGAGGGTGAGAGTAATGGAGTTTAGTTATTTTGAAATCAGGTTTTATTTTCTCCTAATTATTGCTGTGTCAGACCCCTCTTTCCTGTTGAGTTGCACATCCCTTATCTGACCAGATTCTATAACTTTGCAGTTATTTTCATTTCATGACACTGTATCATTTATTTAGACTGACTCCAGTTCATTTTCTTAAGTTCTAATCTCAAATTCAAAGCTCCTCTCTTCCCTTTTTGCAGTGTAAGGTGGAGCTATGGCTCCCATTTGCCTAGAGGAAGAAAAGTATGGTCTGCCCCATCCTCCTCTCCTTCCACACTCTGAGGTGAAGTGAAGTCACTCAGTCACGTCCGACTCTTTGTGACCCTATGGACTGTAGCCTACCGGGATTCTCCATGCGAGAGTACTGGATTGGGTTGCCATTTCCTTCTCCAGGGGATCTTCCCAACCCAGAGATCGAACCCGGGTCTTCTGCATTCCAGGCAGACGCTTTAACCTCTGAGCCACCCTAGATCCACTTAAAGTTGGAGATTAGGAAGAATGAAAGAGACAAAAGTGCCTTTATGAGACTGACTGCATATCACTGGCATTGATCCAGTTCAAACTAAATCAGCCTAATGCTTGCGGCCTCTCCTGATGTGACATTAGTCACATAAGTGAGATAGGCAGTTTGGGGGAAATGTTATTATCATGCAGCTTCTCCTCATATCAAGGACTCTCCCTAAACCTCCAAACAGAGGTCCATTTATCTCTTCCTCCTACCCGAGAAAGGCACTGTGTCCCTTCCATTCTTCAGCTCGAACAGTGAGTGCCAGCTATGTGGACTGTTTCCTGTACCTGCCTGCATGCCAACCTCCACTGTGGAAAACACATGGGTTCTGTCCCATGCCTTTCAAGGGCCACAGGAAGATTGGTATAACATGGAGGGCAGGAGTCAGTAGGTTGTCCAGTCTTCCGAGACACTAATTCTAGAGCCTGCTGCCCACACCGTTCCAGTAAGACCTCCTCTAGAACTTTTGCACTAGGAGGAGCCATAAGACTGTCCACAAATGCCACCAAACTTTATTGCACTCCGCCCCAGATGTGCTTTGTAAAGTTCCACACACCAGACAGTATAGCATCTGTCTATCCATGGCTCAAGTCCCCTCACTTATAGATACGCTTGATCTTTATGAGTGGGGCTCCCTCATCTGGCCTTAGGGAAGAATACTCTTCCCACCACAATGGAAAAGATAAGGAGCAGCCTCTTACCCCAGATTCTCTTTTTCTTGCAAGATGAACGGTGGGTATGTGCTCATTCACTCACAAGCTCTCTGATCCTCCTCTTTTACTGCAGGAGCAAATGGGATGAATGCGGGCTGCATCTAGCCTCTTTGGCTGGCTGTTGACTAGCGTTCTGATGTTAAAATATTTTAGTGTATTTTATCCCGAGTTTGCAGTCTGAAATTTAAGAACAAGAATAATACACATTTTTTGTTTTGCTTTGTTTGAACATATATTCAGTTGAGTCACTCAGTCGTGTCTGACTTTGTGACCCCATGGACTGCAGCACACCAGGCCTCCCTGTCCATCACCAACTCCCGGAGTTTACTCAAACTCATGTCCATCAAGTCAGTGATGCCATCCAACCATCTCATCCTCTGTCATCCACTTCTCCTCCTGCCCTCAGTCTTTCCCAGCATCAGGGTCTTTTCAAATGAGTCAACTCTACACATCAGGTGGCCAAAGTACTGGAGTTTCATCTTCAACATCAGTCCTTCCAATGAACATTCAGGACTGATTTCCTTTAGAATGGACTGGTCTTCTCCAAGACCACAGTTCAAAAGCATCAATTCTTCAGAGCTCAGCTTTCTTCACACTCCAACACTCACATCCATACATGACCACTGGAAAAACCATAGCCTTGACTAGACGGACCTTTGTTGGCAAAGTAATGTCTCTGCTTTTTAATATGCTGTCTAGGTTGGTCATAACTTTTCTTCCAAGGAGTAAGCGTCTTTTTATTTCATGGCTGTAGTCACCATCTGCAGTGACTTTGGAGCCCCACAAAATAAAGTCTGCCACTGTTTCCCCATCTATTTGCCATGAAGTGATGGGACCAGATGCCATGATCTTTGTTTTCTGAATGTTGAGCCTTAAGCCAACTTTTGCACTCTCCTCTTTCACTTTCATCAAGAGGCTTTTTAGTTCTTTGCTTTCTGCCATAAGGGTGGTGTCTTCTGCGTATATGAGGTTATTGATATTTCTCCCAGCAATCTTGATTCCAGCTTGTGCTTCATCCAGCCCAGCGTTTCTCATGATGTACTCTGTAGCTTTGACATGTAGTGCATATACAATCTCAAAGGATTGTTTTTTCCCTATAGGTAAGAAAAAAAATTCTAAGTAAATTATCAGAAGAAACAAAAGTGGCTCTCACAAAACTCCACAACTCTCTGAATGAAAAGGTAAATAAAGCTTTACTGTATTTAGATATGAGCTAGAATTTGTGATCTTTGAATAGATTTTTATCAAAATAACTGAAAACTAAATTTAAAACTATTAATTTACAGTCAGGACATCCCTTTTGAGGGTGAAGAGAGAGACGAAGCTGGGGACACTTTACTGTCTAGTCCTAAATCACAGTTTCAAACCTAATGACAAAATGACCTTTTTAAAAATTGTATTTGGGGTATAAAATTATAAAACAGTATTAAATGACTGCTTTTCTTTCGGCAACTGTTTATAAAAGTAAATAATGGTTTAAACACCTTTCCAGAGCATAGAAGACTTTCTTGCTTGTCTGGATTCTGCAGCAGAAGCTTGTGATATTATGTTGAAGAAGGGAGACAAAAAAAGAGAAAGGTAACACTGAATTAATGTCTGAAATTGGAATCTGTCTGAATCCTGCAAAGAGAACTGTTGTATCTAAATGGCTGTAGACCTTCAAACATAGTCAGTCTTCATATCCTTAAGTGTCCCTCTCTAACCCAATGGAATAAGGTATCAGAGTTCTTAATCCCATAGCTGATCAAGCCTAGGAATTAATAATTCTTATTAGCCTTAAGACCTTCTTTATAGGAAGCCTTATTTAAACCAGTGCACTTCTGTTTGATACCCAACAATTCAAAATAAAAAGCATACTTTGAGAATCTCTGATGTATAGTTTTTCTATCTATATAGTTTTTCTATCATTTTTTAGCATATTAGTTTATCAGTGCTGTTCTGAACTGTGTCTGTTGCATAAACGATCCCTTAAATTGTTTATGAAACCTAAAAATGAATACAGAAGGGAAGAACTGAAATTGGTGAGAACTTGTTAGAATATGATAACATGCTTGTGTTACTTTCTTTTTGTTTAGGCAGGTACTGTTTCAGCATCGACAAGCACTGGTTGAACAGCTAAAAGTCACAGAAGACCCTGCTCTTATTCTGCATCTCACGTCGGTTCTGTTGTTTCAATTCTTAACCCATAGCATGCTTCATGCACCTGGAAGATGTGTCCCCCAGATCATTGCTTTTCTGAATAGTAAAATTCCAGAGGTATTATATTTTCAGTGTACTTGAAACTTTTAAAACTTGTAGATTCTGAATATTTTGAGTGTATTAACATCATGTTTCTGCTTCCTAGAGTGGGAACAGTGAAGGAGGAGATTGATTTTTAAAACTCAGTCTAGTTCAGGAATGTTTCAGGATCCTTTAAGATCTCTAGTAAAGAATATTCTGAATTTAGAAATTAAGCTTTTGGAAGTGATATAGTAATGCTCAGTCTTCCATTTCAGTTTATGCAGGTTTAACCTGTCCTTCAAGGATCGGCTCAAAAAGTCCTACCGAACACACATTGTTCTGAGGGACTTCTCAGCTAGAAGTAAACTGGCTTCTTTGAATTCTCATGTCACTTTATCTTTGGTGATAGAACCCAGCTCAGTCAACTTACATTAAAATTATCTGTATTCATGTTTTATCTCCCCCAAACTAACCTCCTTGAGAGCAAGAAACCTCCTTGAGAGCAAGGACCTTGCTAGATTCAGCCTTCTACTTCTATGACCAGTAATTTGTAACGATGAAGACCTGCAGTGTATAATGGTTGAATAAATCTTACTTTGTCCCACAGAAAATTAAATCATGTTCGTTAACTTTCCTCTCCTTTTTCTTTTCACAGGATCAACATACTCTTTTAGTAAAGTATCAAGGTTTGGTTGTAAAGCATTTAGTCAGTCAAAATAAGAAGGCTGGGCAGGGAGAAGATCCCTTGAGTGATGAATTAGACAAAGAACAAGAGGATATCATCAATACAACTCGTAAAGAACTTCAGGAGCTTTCCTCGTCCATTAAAGACCTTGTTCTCAAATCGAGGAAGTCATCAGTGACAGAAGAGTGATGATTTTAATTTACTTAATATTGTCATACAGTAAATATTTTTCCCCCAAAGTTAAAGGTGAGTGGTTACCAAAAAAAAAAAACCTCATTTCACAGTCCAGAATCCCCTCAATAGCACCTCCTACACCCACAGTTCAGTTAAAACAGTAGCATTGTATTCATTGTAAGTTTTAAAAAAATGTAAGTTTTTGTAAATTGGACTCTCCATGGAAGGTTTCTTTTTCACATTATTCTAAAAATTACACATTTCAAGTTTATTTTCTTGATATAAGCTGAATGAAAAATAAATTTTCTGATATCTTTTATCTCTAGGAAAGGACTCATTTGTTGTGTTACTAGATTTCAGGTGACATGTGTAAATATAATTTACATAGAAACTCAAAATGTGGTCAATGTTTTCTAAAGAAAGGAAAAACCTTTGGTATCAAAATGAAAATAGTGTATTTTTCTTTAAAATTAATAGAGAATGCTTCAAACCTAAAATACAGAAGTTTGCCAGCTATTGTTTTTGTTTTATTACTAAGCTCTTGCTCTTATTCCTGGCAGATAGAGGGTCTCTCATTTCCCCCACAAGAGTGAACTTCTCTGTGTCTGGGGGCTTCAGGGATGTGTTTACAGATATAGAATACCTGAGAGCCCCATGCATTTCTGTGCTCTATTCTAAAATAAGATGCTAACAAGAGTGAGAGGAAAAGTATAATTTACTACTTACAGGTGTTAAATCACATTTACTAAAAATGTAGTACAAATAGTTTTCTGTAACCCAGTTTGCATTTCTGAATTTCATTTTTCATATCAGTAGACACTGTCACCTAATACTTTGTTGTAGGGGATCTATAATGCATTTAAATCATTGGAACTTTTTTTCAAAAATAGAAACTTATTAAGAAATAGGTATTCTTAATTTGTAAAGATTAGCAATTAAAAGACAAATAGTTCCTTGGAGTAATAATTTTAATCAAATGAGTTTTAAGCAACTTACTGTATATAAAAAAGGAATTTAATTATTTAAAATATAGTAAATTAAACCTCAAATATTTTAAAAAATACTATTTTATATTATTCCTTATATGGCATTTAAAATGATGTTTTAAAATGTTTGAATACAAAGATTAGTCTACCTCTACCCTAATTCTAGACAAAGTATTAACATTGAAAGAAGTTAATATAATTTGCTAAGCAATGTCAAAGTTGATAGGAATATTATAAATTTTAAAGTATTTTCCATTGGTAATTTTCTATTAATGTATTTTCATTAAGGGCAAAGAAAGAAAAATGACAAATTGTCTGTGACCACAAACTCCACTTAGTCATGTTGATTCAGCTTCCAGAATACACCCAACCTAATTTTTTATTCAGTGCTTGTTTAAGGATCTTATTACTTAGGTTTCAAGAGATACCAAAGTAATCCACATTTAAGTCAAAGTATCAGACAATGAAACAAAAAGCCATTCTTACTTTGTTGCATTACACGTTCATTAAATTATTTTCTTTTATCAAAATGGTTATTTTTCCACAGTAAATAAGCAGTTTTTATTATTTTTGTAAATAAAATTACTTAGCTGATTTTATATGTAAAAATCTAATTTCATTAATAAAATAAAAAATGTTTACTGTGCTCTTAATGGGTAGATTTAAGAGTGTTATTTAGAATAAAGTTCTCTTTCTATTAAATTTTATGTACTTTGAATCTTCTATTATCTTAATTACTAGGATTGATGTATGTGTATTTACATTTTAAAATTATTATTCTGAATATTTTTAGAGGATTTTATTATGTTTGTACACAAAAATAGTTCCATAGTCCTCTGTGTCTTTCATTCCTTACAAGTTTGCCATTCATGAACCATTTCACCTTAATAAATCATTTTCAGTTACCTGGATTTCAGCAAATGTATAGCTAAACTTTTATCTGCTATTAGTACTTCTTACTGTTGCACATAATGGCAGGGATATTTGAATAATATGCTCAGGTATTTATATATGTTCTATCTCCAGACCATTTGTTTTTGAATAGTCAAAGGAAACTCATTTCTGACCATCAGAAAGAGTCAGTGAACAGTGGCATATCTTAACCAAAAATCAGTGTATTTCCCAAAAAGACCTTAACACAAAATATAAAAAATAAATGTAGAAGTGGCTTAGCCTGAATGTAGACCCATCTTGAACTTTTTGGAGAATGTACTTTAGTCAGACCATGAAGCACCAAGGGTGAAGTCAAAGTGCAGCCGTAATTTGAAGTAGTGTGTCTGTAGAGTGAAAAGAAACAGTTCATTCCTTCCTTAGAAATGCCACTTGACCCACAGCCAAATGGGAGTCTTTTCCTATCAAGAACTAACTTCTGTGAGTTAAGAAGGGGTGGGGA
Organism: Oryx dammah; assembly: GCF_014754425.2. Taxonomy (NCBI): domain Eukaryota; kingdom Metazoa; phylum Chordata; class Mammalia; order Artiodactyla; family Bovidae; genus Oryx; species Oryx dammah. The sequence goes on along the minus strand of NW_024070188.1, from coordinate 40,651,383 downwards.
CAATGGAAGTTTCACTGTCTTTGACTAATACCAATGAAGCTTTGACCCCAGTGTACATAGTATATAAGGAAAATGAAAGAAACAGATTTATAAATTCTGGCATGTAGATTTTCCACAAAATCTGAGAGCACTGTTAAAGTTATGGCTATTAAAATAGCCTACAGATTCACTCAAGTTGTTCCCCTCTGAAGGCCACACTACACAAACAGGAGAATAAATAGAACCCAGGACTCCACAGCATCGGAAGAAGAATCCAAATTGGAAAAGAAGTAAAACTGTCCCTATTTGCAGATGACATGATACTATACGCTCACCAATGAATTTAGTCAAGTTCAGGATACAAAATAAATATACAGAAATCCATTACATTTCTATAACAATGAAATTCTAGAAATAAGGGAACCCATATAAAGAATAGGATACCTAGAAATAAACTTAACTGCAAAAGACCTGTACTCAGAAAACTCAGATGCTGATAAAAGAAACTGAAGCCCACACAAACAGATGGAAAGAGATGACCATGTGCTTGGATTAAAAGAATATTGTTAAAATAACCATACTACTCAAGGCATTTTACAGATTCAGTGTAATCCCTATCAAATTACCAATTGTATTTTTCACAGAACTGGAACAAAAAAATTGCTAATTGTATGTAAACACAAAAGACCTCAAATAGCCAAAACAGTTTCGAGAAAGAGCTGGAAGAATCCTGCTCCCTGACTTAAGAATATAAACCTACAGTAATCAAATAAGCAAAAACAGACACACAGATCAGTGAAACAGAATCGAGTCTAGAAATAAGCCCGTGTGTTTAAGGTCAATTATCTACAGAAAAAGAAGGAAAAAATATACAGTGGAAAAAAGACAGTCTCTTCCATAAGTGGACAGCTGCCTGTAAAAGAATGAAATTACAATGTTCTCTAACACCATATAAAAAAAATAGACTCAATAGAGTTAAAAGACTTAAATATAAGACTGGATACTATAAAACTTACAGAGGAAAACATACAGAAAACTCCTTTACATAAATGGTAACTTTTTTTGATCTATCTCCTGCTACGCCGCTTCAGTCGTGTCCAACTCTGTGCGAACCCACAGACAGCGGCCCACCAGGCTCCCCCGTCCCTGGGATTCTCCAGGCAAGAACACTGGAGTGGGTTGCCATCTCCTTCTCCAATGCATGAAAGTGAAAAGTGAAAGTGAAGTCGCTCAGTCGTGTCCGACTCTTAGCGACCCCATGGACGGCAGCCCACCAGGCTTCCCCGTCCATGGGATTTTCCAGGCAAGAGTACTGGAGTGGGGTGCCATTGCCTTCTCTGATCTATCTCCTAGAGTAATGTAAAGAAAAACAGAAGTTTTAAAATGGGACCTAGTTAAACTTAAGAGCATTGCACAGCAAGAGAAACCACAAAGAAAATGGAAAGACAACCCTCAAAAGGTAGAATGTATTTACAAATGATGTGATTGATAAGGGATTCATTTCCAAAATATACAAACAGCTCATACAACTCAACAAAAAAGCAATTAAAAAATGGGCAATACATCTAAATAGACATTTCTCCAAAGAAAACATACAGATAGTCAATGGGTATTTGAAAAGATGCTCAACATCATAATTATTAGAAAAATGCAAATCAAAACTACAATGAAGTGTATCACCACACACTGGTCAGAATGGCCATCAAAAAGCTTATAAACAATGCTCGAGGGTATGGAGAAAAAGAAAACCTCCTACACTGTTTGTGGGGATATAAATTGGTGCAGCCACTATTGAGCACAGTATGGAGGTTTCTTAAATACTAAAGATGAAGTTGCCATATGATCTAGCAGTCCACTCCTGGGCACATACCCTGAAAAGACAAAAACTAATTTGAAAGGATACATGCACCCCAGTGTTCACAACAGCACTACTTAACATGGTGAGTTTCAATCCCTGGCTCAATAATCTCCTGGATCCTGTAAGACAACTAAGTACAAAGAATAATACTACAAATCTTAAAAGTGTGTCTTGCTTTCAAGGTGATGGCAAGAATCAACAGTTACAGTTCAATACAGTGTTTGGAAAGCAGCAAGCAGAGGATGTAATGGGAGGACATAAAAGAAGCCTATAAATGTCCATCAAAAGATACACAGAAAGAGAAGATAGGGCATATATATTATACAGAGAGATATATAGTATATTGGGCTTTCCTTGTGGCTCAGCTGGTAAAGAATCCACCTGCAATGTGGGAGACCTGGGTTCGATCCCTGGGTCGGGAAGATCCCCTGGAGAAAGGAAAGGCTACCCACTCCAATATTTTGGCCTGGAGAATTCCATGGCCTGTGTAGTCCACGGGGTTGCAAAGAGTCAGACACGACTGAGCAACTTTCACTTTTCCTGTAGTATATTAGCCATTAAAAAAGAATGAAATAATGCCATTTGCAACAACATGGATGGACCTAGAGCTTCATGCTAATTGAATCAAGTCAGAGAGACACGGTATCACATAGAATCTAGAAAATGCATGTGTACTATGTCACGTCAGTCGTGTCTGACTCTTTGTGAACCTATGGACTGTAGCCCTCTAGGCTCCTCTGTCCATGGGATTCTCCAGGCATGAATACTGAAGTTTGTTGCCATTTCCTCCTCCAGGGGATCTTCCCAACCCAGGGATCAAACCCGAGTCTCATGTCTTCTGAATTGGCAGTTGGGTTCTTTACCACTAGCACCACCCGGGAAGCCCATATAAGTGAACTTATTTACAAAACAGAAATAGACTCACAGACATAGAAAACAAACTCATGGTTACCAGGGGGGATAGCAGTGGGTAGAGGGGAGATAAGTTTGGAATTTCAGATGAAATAAGGACCTACTGTATGGCACAGGAAACTATTCAATATCTGATAATAACCAACAATGGGGGGAAATCTGAAAAATATATATGTATATATTTGTGTGTGCTTGTGTTTTAGTGTTAGTCGCTCAGTTGTGTCCAACTATTTGTGACCCCATGGACTGTAGCCTGACAGGCTTCTCTGCCCATGAGATTTTCCAGGCAAGGATACTGGAGTGGGTTGCCATTTCCTTCTCCAGGGGATCTTCCTGACCCAGAGATCGAGCCTGGGTTTCTTGCATTGTAGGCAGATTCTGTACCATCTGAGCCACCAGGGAAGTATCTCTGTGTGTATGTGTTCACACATATATGTATGTGTGTATATATATACATATATATAGCATTAAAAAGTCACTTTGCTATATATCTGAAACATGGTAAATCAACTATAAATAAATTTTTTTAAAAAAAATAGAACCCAGGTCAGACTTTTTCCAAATCGTTAAGAAAGAAAGCCTGACTTTTGGATCTTCAAAACTGTTTATTCCATTTACATCACACACAAAAAGAAGGAACTACTACATTAAACAGGTATTAAATTTTTTAAAGTTCCCAATGTTGTGTTTTATTTGTGTTACCAGGCTTGTCTCTATTTGCACCTCTGTTCCTCTTCAATGATTAGTAGTAAGACTTAACCTGGATGTATGTTTGAAGAGCAGGAAGGAAGGGATTATACTGGGGTGTGATGGAGGAAAGGGAGGACATGGTGAGTTTCAATCCCTGGCTCAATAATCTCCTGGATCCTGTAAGACAACTAAGTACAAAGAATAATACTACAAATCTTAAAAGTGTGTCTTGCTTTCAAGGTGATGGCAAGAATCAACAGTTACAGTTCAATACAGTGTTTGGAGAGCAGCAAGCAGAGGATGTAATGGGAGAAGAAAGCAAGCTGTCTTGCACTGCAGGGAGGGGAACTGAACCAGCTGGAGGCGACCCTTGAGAAAAGTAGGACTAGCCTGGTAAGGGCGTTTCTGGGCAAAGAAAAGGAGATTCCAGACTACTAAGAGAATATGAAGCGAGAAATTTTGGAATTCCTAAAGTATGAGAAATATGAAAAATGATTTGGGAAGTAGTGTAAGATGAAGCTGGAGAGACTAGAGGAGGAGGAATCACAAAATGGCTTACATGCTAAGCTGAGAAGTTAGCCATTCTCCTAAAAGCAAGAGGTTGCCTTTAAAGATTAACCAGGGAAGTGAGGTGATTGTCTTTTAAAAGGATCATCCATTCTGAAAGGCAATTTGACAGTTTGCCAAAATCCTTTAAAATGTATGTATTATTTGAGAGATCAATGTCTCCTGAGAAGTAAAATGTGAACTTAAAAACGTGTACAAATCTTTTCCCCCCAGACTCTGATAGAAGAGAAATGTGGATGATACATCTCTCAAGGAAAGGAGGCAGTCTTCCACCAAAGAAAAGTCCTTTCTCTGACTAGTCAAGCTAAGACAAAATCCCCACAGGTTTTCTCCTGTGTCTATTATTCATTATAAAGAAGAAAAAATCATTTTAGCAAATTGTTTTCCTACTAAACTGTCTTACTAGTAAAGTGCAGCCTTAAATTAAATGTTTAAATTAATGAACTTACAGTGTTCTATTTTTTTTCTTCTCTCTTTCCCACCAGAATCTAAGTCTTGTGAGTCATAAATTATAAATGCTGAGGCTAAGTTTTGATGTTGAAGAAAACAGATCATAGAGAAAAAAAGAGGAAGTGTTATTCCATCACATACTTCATTATGTTGCAGCCATTATTTGCAGCCACTTCAAAAATATTTGATTTGGAAAATCACAGTATATTAAGTAAAAAAGATATATGCAGTGTGGTTTTGATTTTCTTATTAAACATATTTATTTTTTTTTTATTCTTTAATGAATTTAATTAGGAACAAATCCCATCTCTTAACTATGATAGCATTTTCCCCTTCACTTATAGTATTTTTGTTTTTTGTTTTTTGTTTTTTTTTTTAAATTAATTTATTTATTTTTAATTTTTACTTTACAATTCTGTATTGGTTTTGGCATAGATTGACATGAAGCTGTGTAAGTATTTGCATGAAAATTCATAAACATTTCCTTGTATAGCTACATGTATGCATACAGAATATTTCAAAGATATTTGAGTGATGAATTGTGACTGTCTCTTGCATTGCAAGTCATTTTAAACAATGTTTTTCATTATTTCAGACTTTCTGCAAGAAGCGTGTATTTTATAATTCAATAAACATATCTTTAAATATTGTTTTATAGTGATACAAAGAAATTATAGAAGGGGACTAGACTGAGGCAGACGCCAAATGTTTTATGACTGATAACAACAATCCAAGTGAGAAATGTGAGGGCCAGAATGCAGGGATAATGACAAATCTAGGAAATATTTAACAAAGTAGAACCACCAGAAGTTGAGGATAGGGATGGTGAAGACTAACTGAGGAAAGTGAGAAGTCCAAGGTATGATGGGTTAGGTGACTGTGCCATGTCCTGAGACAAGGAATGCAGCAGACCTCATCTGTACAGTGGGAGGTGGGAAAGAGATAAAGGTGTTTGGGATGCCTATGGACCTCTGTGCAAAGACAGCGAAGAGACCACAGGATACAGGCCTAGAACCTTAGAGCACAATACCAGCTGAGAATACAGGTTTAGCAGTCATAATACATTGCTAATTGTTTTCATGAGAAAATCCATGGAGAGTGTAGAGAAGCATTCTGAACTGAAAATGAAATTCTAGGGACGAGTGAGGTGAATAAAGGGAAAGGAGGTTGAAGATGCTAAGCCCAAGAAGAAAATTAGGAGAATGACTTAGTGAAACCAAGGGAAGAGAGTTTCAAAAAGAAATGGACATGGCAGAGATGAGAAATTTCAGGTAAGATTAAAGACAGTTACTCTTAAGAGTGTTAACTAAGATATTTTATGAGCTTAATGGAGCTATGTGGAGTAGTTTGAGAATGGAGCAGGAGGATCTTAGGTTGAATGCATGAATGAAGATTACCCTCTCAGGAAAACACGGGGGCAATAAAGAGGGTTCCATAACTACATGGGGACATAGGCGACTTTATAACTCCTGGACTCTACTTCCTCACCTTTAAAAGGAGAAAATTAATGCTGGTCTATCCGTGGCATCATGAGAATTAAAAGCTATTACTAATAATAGATTTTATGTTAGATTGAATTTTTATAATAGTTTGAATGTTCTCTTGTCCTTTCACTGAATCAATTTGTTGCTGCTCATCACAATGTTTTCATTTTCATAATATCTTTATCATCAAAGTCAGGTAAATAACAAGGCACTGAGTTGATTGCTTTTATATATTTCCCTAGCTCAGGTTTTTTGATTGTATGTAACTGAGTGTGACCTCAGAAAACTCTAACATATTTCTTTGGCACCTGGAGCAAGGACAGGTCAAGCTCGGTCTGGGACTAGATGGAGTTAAAGCAGAACATTTCCTTCCTCACCCACCTTTACAAACTGAAGAAATGGCCTTAAACAGAGAGATCAAAAGTAAATGTCACCTGCTTTGTAGATAAATATGACCCACTGAGAATTCCTGTTGTAGATTAGTTCAGTATTCAACCATTTCTTTAGATCCATCTCCTGAAATATCTGGCCACTTTTTAAGTTTTGACTTCAGATTTCAAAAGACAGTTTGTGCTTAAGTGAAGTCATACAGCCATGGACGTGACATAACAATTGTTGCCAGCTCAGAGGGAAAGAGGCAGCAGCAGGGAATGCCAGGTCCAGAGTACAGGTGCAAGAAGCAGGTAACTACTTTGAGTTATCCGAGTCAAGTCTAAGGTTCAAAGTTCACCAGTTTCCCAGGAAGGCAGTGATAGAGGCCACACCCCACGATTCATCTCTCAAGCTACCAAAAACGCTACAGGTGAGAACATCGGGCCTCATCTCTTTCCAGATATTTCAACAGAAAATCTCGGTAGTTTGTCCATTTCTAACCTATAAGAAGATCTGATTTTAGCTCAGTTGGTAAAATACCCGCCTGCCATGCAGGAGACTCCAGTTTGATTCCTGAGATGAGAACACCTGGAGAATGGATAGGCTATCCACTCCAGTATTTGGGGGCTTCCCTGGTGGTTCAGACAGTAAAGAATCTGCCTGCAATGTAGGAGACCTGGGTTCGATCCCTGGGTTGGGAATATCCTCTGAAGGAGCGCATGGCAACCCACTCCAGTATTCTTGCCTGGAGAGAATCCCTATGGACAGAGGAGCCTGGCAGGCTACAGTCCATGGGGTCACAGAGTCGGCCATGACTGAGCGACTAAGCACAGCACACAGCAACCCATAAGAAGGATTCTGTCACTTAAATAACAGCAACAACAACAACAACAAAAACCCAGGAAATACATTATCCTTTATAGAAAAAATTTTTTTATTTAAATATACCCTCAATTTAGACTAAGCAGTGGGAATTTCTTGAGTGTATGTGAATGTCTGTATGTACACTTTATATTTTAAACTTTCTGGAGATTATCTAGACGTTTCATGTACTAATTCTGGCAGGATTTCCCTTTAAGGATGTCCTGCAGAGAATTTGCTACTCATAATTTTAAGTAAAAATTGACGAGTGCTTTTTCAGCCCAGTAGGAGTCAGCTATGTACATGTCACAAGACTTGGAGGAAACCCACACACCCTCCTATTTTCTTCCACAAAGTTAAAAAGGCTGCAGTTGGGAGGGACCCTCAGATAGTTTTGGTGGCCCATCCTGTACCTCTTGGAGGTAACATATGAATGAGTAAATCATCATATATTCTCCTTTCATCCTGTTTAAACTGTTGGAAGAAGCGGCTTTAAGAAAAAGTAAGTTTTGTTTTCTTCTCCTTAATGTTGTCTTTGCATTTCTAATTTTTTTTTTTAAGTGCTGGAGATTTTTATAAACTTTCTCATGGCTACTTAAAGGAAACTTTGTGGTGACTTGGTTTTACTTGGCAAGCAAGTATATATCTTGAAGTTTCTTGGAAACTTTTTAAAAGGCATTTGAGCCCGGAGTTATCAAACTTTATATGCTGAGCTTTTCAGATTTCTCAATTTGATGCCATGTGTATAAAGGCAACATAGTAGCCAAATAACTCTTCACTTGTCTCCTGAGTTCTGAAAATTGTCTGTAATTGGAGATACAGCTTCATTGTATTCATAAAAAAGGGAATGACTTGATTCTGGGGTTTTAATTGGCTTAATTTATTTGAATGACTAACTTTATCACTAAGGATATTTTACGGCTGGATTTATATATCCAGAGCACAATTTAAAGTCATTTACAGATTTTGAGTTAGTGAGTTCCTGCTATTAAAAAAAAAAAAGAAAAACTGCCTCTTTTTCACAAGCAGGCATAAAGACAATTCCTAATCTTAGGCTTTCTAAGATTGAATTAAAATTTCTGTGTGTCTGACCCATGTGTAATATGCTAAATGAATCTAAAGCATTGCTTCTTGAAACTGAGATAGTATCATGAAAGCAGAAGTATGGTTCCCATATGTGTTTATACTTTTTCCCTCTCTAATCAGATTCTTTTTGGTGTCTGTCATCCATTTGAAAACCAAATGCAACTCCTCAACTTGTCAATTTGGGTTTTGGAAATGTGGGAACCAAAAAGAATCATTAATAAAATGTGTAATTCTTATAAATAAAATGTAACAAGTCATTTTAGCTGTCATTTCACATTCACAATATTATCATGTATAGGTTCTAGGATTTTTATTAGCAACATACATGGGTTAAAATTTAGCACAAACAATTGCAGATATACACATCACACAGGATATTTCTTAACATATTTGTTATGATATGTGCCTAAAGCCATAATCCAAACTGCTCGGTGGGAAAGGTAAACTCTGACATCTGTTTTCTACACTTGTTCTATTTATTCCCATGTGTTGTCATTAGTTGCCAATTCTGGGACTGTTCTACCTAAACAAGAGCAGCAGATTTGTGCTTTAATGTAACATCACCTCACTGACAAATCTACCTCTTATTTTTATTATATTTGCCAACAACATTCTGAGTAAAGTTGGATTAATTTGGGTTCCTTAAGCGAGGCTAGCAACTTTCTACTATAATATTGAAAGTAAAATTTTTTCTAGAACATGGTGCATAAGCTTAGATTTGTTTTTTCACATTTTCAATCTAGGAAACGACCTCTTTAGAATTGGAAACCAAATACTTGGGTTCACATGGAAAGTTCTGAATCAGATGTCAGTTAAACAACCTTACATTTCCATGTTCTTGTAATTCTCTTTATCCTGTCTGATTGTCATCATTTTTCTTGGTTACCTTTTGGCCCCCTGGAAGGAATTGTGAATAGGAGGGGAAGGAGAAGGAGGATAGGGGACTCCCTCCTACCATAACAGCTCGAATCCCTCCAAAATTATCAGCTTGAGCACTATCTGCACATTAGACTTGGGATCACAGATTCTCTTAACAATCTGAGAATCAACGGACATGTCTCAGAAGGAAAAAGGCACATTGTATATAGATTTTTTTCCTTTAACAGTTCTGGGGTTGATATACTCTTGAAACCTATTCTTGAGTATTCTTGAGGTGTCCTGATTAGGAACTACTATTCTCCACAAAACCTGGAGTTGGTGGGTTTATGCAATCTTTAAACGGATTAAGGTGGAAGTATGTCTGTCTCTCTCAATTTACCCAAGGACAGGTAAGGTTAAGGCAAAGATTTTAGCTGAAGATGACATTTAAGGGTTAATTTTTGAAGCAGATACATAATTAATCCATAGTCATACTTGTTCTGGATAGCATGTCTACTGATATAAAAGTGGAAGATTCAAATATCATAAGTTTCTTCTGTGGAGACTAAGGCTTAGAATGGAAAGGTGATAGGACTAAGCCTCTAGAGACCCCAGAATGTGGAACAGGTGACTGAAGGGGGACCTCCCTATTCTCTGGCTATTCTCCCAAATCCCCATACCGACCTATTGGTAGATTGGGGCATAAAAGGAAAGACCTAAATCAGTGCCCATTATCTCATATCCTCTACTTCAGGGATCACGGACTTTAATCTTTCCTTCTTTATTGGCTCCTCTCTTCAGCATTTAAGCATATTCAAATCCCCCATCTTCAAAAGCTTCTGCTTCATTACCAAGCTTTTCCAGTTTACCCTCATTCCTAAGCTTTATAGATCAATATTCTGAAAGTATTGTCTACACTGTAAAGAATCCCCACTTTCTTAGCCCTCACTTCTCAATCTATTGCTATCTGGCTTTGATCCTCATCAGTCTTCCCCAGCTCTCACTGAGGTGATCAATCACTAGTGTATTGCTAAATCCAGCAGAAATTTCTTTCTTATTCTCTTTGCACTGTTTCAGAACCATTTTACCTTACTCTCCACTTTTCCCATCTTGAAACACTCTTTACCCAGAGCTTCCGTGATGTCCAACTCCTAGTTTTTTATCCCACCTCTAAGACCACTAGGCTCAGTCAGCTTCACAGATTCCTCTACCTCTTCCCTATATCCTAGACTCCTTTCCTCTTTCTGAGCAATGTCACAGCTTCAGTTACAGTCTATTCTATATGCTTAGGAGTCCGAAGTCTTTACGTCCAGCTAAGGTATCTTTCCTGAGCAACAAACCTCTATGTCTGATTGTCTGCTGAATATAGGACTTCCCAGAGCAGGTGTAGACCTTAGTGAATACAATGGAGTAAGTGGAGGGACATGAAGGGCAAGCCAGGTAGAAATTGTGACCTATAATTTGCCCTGGGATCCTTTTCAAAATGTCCAAGGAATTTATGTGGTTTCCCCACACTCACTCTTCGGACCTGATTGAATAGCTCTCCTTGACTTTCCCACAGTCCTCTCAAGTCTCATTTTAATCTAAAAGTAAACTCATCAACCGCCTCTCATACTTTCCACCTTGCTTCCCCTAAGTATCCTCGTACAGAAAATGACACCATGACACAACCAGTTGCTCAAGCCAGAAACTGGAGGTGAACTGACTCCACCTCTCCCTCAATTTATATACCCAAAGAATCTCCAAATTCTGTTCACACCAGCTCATCCACTCACCAGCTTCCCTTTGTCACTGCCATCACCCTATTTCAGGCTGCCATCCTCCTTTATTTGGTGAACAGTAGTCCTTTCATGGGTCTCCCTGCCTCCAGAATTGCCTTCTTTGGCTTCACTCCCCATACTGAAGCCAGAGTCATTGACGTGAAACTGTTGGTCTAAAAATAGATTTATTTTCACCATCTCTTACTTCAAGCCTTTTCCTGACTCTCCACTGGCCTTAGGATAATGTCCAGATTCCTTCTCAAAGTTAGAGAGAAGCCGCAGAGTTCAGTGGGTTACAGCAGAAGTCCCCAAATTTTAAAGTGCTCAGGAACCACCTTGTTAACACGTGCATTCTGATTCTGTAGGTCTGGGTTGGTGCCTCAGTTGTTGCATTTGTAACAAGTTCCCAGGTGATGCTGACAATACTGGTTCGTGGACCATACTTTTCATGCTAGATTGGCTGGAGCCAAGTCTCTGTTGTATTCCTCACTAAATCTGATAACTTAGAAGAGTCACTTACTGCACACACATGTGTGTGCGTGTGTGTGTCTGTTATTGGTCCTTTTATATGAAATGAAGATCATGACACTATAACACTTTCTTAGGTTTAAAATGAGGAATGTGAAGTGAAGTCAAGTGGCTCAGTCCTGTCCTACTCTTTGCGACCCCGTAGACTGTAGCCTGCCAGGCTCCTCTGTCCATGGGATTCTCCAGGCAAGAATACTGGAATGGGTTACCATTTCCTTCTCCAGGGGATCTTCCCGACCCAGGGATTGAACCTGGGTCTCCCGCATTGGAGGCAGACGCTTTAACCTCTGAGACACCAGGGATAAATGTGTTATATTAAAATTACAACAGTGTCTGGCACAGGCTAAGTATTAAGCACAAGTTATTTTTCTTACTAGTTAAGACTCTGAATTGGAAAAGGAAATGGCAACCCACTCCAGTATTCTGGCCTGGAAAATCCCATGGACAGAGGAATCTGGAGGACTACAGTTCATGGAGTTGCAAAGAATTCGACATGACTGAGCAACTGAGCCCTGAGCACAAGACCTTGAATATTTTAGCCTCTATCAGTTCAGTTCAGTCGCTCAGTCATGTCTGACGCTTTGCAACCCCATGAATTGCAGCACGCCAGGCCTCCCTGTCTATCACCAACTCCCAGAGTTCACTTAAACTCATGTCCATCTAGTCAGTAATGCCATCCAGCCATCTCATCCTCTGTCGTCCCCTTCTCCTGCTCCCAATCCCTCTCAGCATCAGAGTCTTTTCCAATGAGTCAACTCTTTGCATGAGGTGGCCAAAGTACTGGAGTTTCAGCTTTAGCATCATTTCTTCCAAAGAACACCCAGGGCTGATCTCCTTTAGAATGGACGGGCTGGATCTCCTTGCAGTCCAAGGGAATCTCAAGAGTCTTCTCCAACACCACAGTTCAAAAGCATCAATTCTTCGACGCTCAGCCTTCTTCACACTCCAACTCTCACATGACTACTGGAAAAGCCATAGCCTTGACTAGACGGACTTTTGTTGGCAAAGTAATGTCTCTGCTTTTCAATATGCTATCTAGGTTGGTCATAACTTTCCTTCCAAGGAGTAAGTGTCTTTTGATTTCATTGCTGCAATCACCATCTGCAGTGATTTTGGAGCCCCCAAAAATAAACTCTGGCACTGTTTCCACTGTTTCCCCATCTATTTCCCATGAAGTGATGGGACCAGATGCCATGATCTTAGTTTTCTGAATGTTGAGCTTTAAGCCAACTTTTTCACTCTCCTTTTTCACTTTCATCAAGAGGCTTTTGAGTTCCTCTTCACTTTCTGCCATAAGGGTGGTGTCATCTGCATATCTGAGGTTATTGATATTTCTCCCGGCAATCTTGATTCCAGCTTGTGCTTCCTCCAGCCCAGTGTTTCTCAGGATGTACTCTGCATAGAAGTTAAATAAGCAGGGTGACAATATACAGCCTTGACGTACTCCTTTTCCTATTTGGAACCAGTCTGTTGTTCCATGTCCAGTTCTAACTGTTGCTTTCTGTCCTGCATATAGGTTTCTCAAGAGGCAGGTCAGGTGGTCTGGTATTCCCATCTCTTTCAGAATTTTCCAGTTTCTTGTGATCCAACAGTCAAAGGCTTTGGCATAGTCAATAAAGCAGAAATAGATGTTGCCAGAGTCCAGCCCCAGTGGATCCAGGGTAATTCGAAGGTGGGGACGGAATTGGCATCCTAGGAAAAAACTTATTTAATTACAGATAGAGAGGGATTAGAAAATTAGCAGAGAAAAAGAGGCTGAATAACTTGGTTTACATGGAATACCAATCACCACCTACATAGGCCACAGGCGTCTTTCCATTCTCCCGAAGGAGAGGAGGTACTGAGGCCTCCCTGGTCTGATCTTAGAAGCCCAGGCAAAATTAGTAGGCTTGGTGAGTACCCATGTACCAGATGGGAATTTGGCCAGAAAATAGTAGGAGAGAAAAAGAGGCTGAATAACTTGGTTTACGTGGGATAAAAATAAAATTCCAAAACAAGGAATTTGCACCATCTACGTTGGGCCACCGGTGCCACTTGAATATCGGAAAGTGCCCCTCCTTGGGCTCCCTCTTGTATGGAACTTAAAAACCGGGGCAAGTAAGTAGACGTGGCGGGCACCCACGCTCCAGATGGGAATTCAGCCAGAAAAACGGAGAGCAAGAAAGAAGAGACATGGGGGAATCAGTCTTTCCAGAAACTGATCCGATTTCTTTATTTTTAGGTTTGCTTATATACCTTTTGTTATACATAGGGATGAATACAGAGTCACGTGGGGGTCAGCAGTCCTGACCTTTATCAAAATCAGGTGCTTCACATAAATGTATTAAAAAAGGTCTTAGGGGTTTTACATCATCTTCTGGCCATGAGGCCTGCTGACATTTTATGATCCTTTCTTTCTGATAACCAAAAAAAACATTTTTTCCAAGGGTGTTTTTTCTTAAACCAGGCACCACCCTCCAAATAAAGTTGCATTCCTATAGGGTGAGGGTGTAGTGAGTTACAATCAAGAAAGGAATTTATTTAACCCAAGGTTAACATGATTAATCTTAAAGGATAATACTTATTTCTCCTATCTGCTTAAAGGTTAATACTTATTTCTCCTATATGCTAGTTATATTCATTATACGGGCAGGGAATATGGAGATTTAGCAGCAAACATCAGCCCAACAAAGGAAAACCCTTCGCCAATGTTCCCCTTAAGATCTATTTAGTCTTAAGATAGTGGTAAAGTTACATTTTTACATAGCCAAGACACAGTGATTTATAACAAAGTACAGTGATCTATAACAAAAGAGAAAATTCATTAACTCAAAAAGTCTAGTATTTCTAACATCAAAAACTATTATATTTCCTTTTGTATATTCCAAATACATTGATTAATATATTCCCAGGTGCCTAAGGATATGGAGGCCTGGCGGCAATCATTGACTCAACAATGAGAAAAGCCCTATGCTAATTAAGACTTTCAAAATACTCCAAGCTCTCTGTGCTGTTTATGGTTGAGAGGTTGTCACTCAAGCTAGTCTGTCAGCAGAGAGGTTTGACCTGAGACACCCTTGTCACACCCAGGGCAGGGAATTAGCAGCAATTATTGGCACAACAAATGAACCCTTCACCAGTATAATTCCTAACCAACCCACTATACCAAATATTTCTAACTTCCCAAAAGAATTTGCCTTTAGTAAGTCTAATACATCTCATGCCTTTCACAATTGGGAGGCTGTAAACAATCACATGTGGCTGGACGAACCCATACAGGCAGGCTAGATAACCTTCAGAGGAGTTCATATGTTGGAACACTCTTGTCACGCCCAGGAATTTTTATTGACTTGGAGCTGTAAGTTAACTCCTTCTCCGAGAGAGGTAACAGGGGTCAGCCCCCCGTAAAGTCAGAGATATAGGTGAGAGCATGAAACAGTAAGGTAGGTAGACTCTGGTTTTGGGGGTAGATGCTCGGGAACAGGGAGTTTCCTGAGGCTTGATCACGCCTTTGCGTATGCTGAAGCATCCTTCCTCATGACCTTTGCCATGGGCGGAGTTCCTCACACTGGCTCCCGGCAAGATGTTTTTCTTGAACTCTCTTGCTTTTTTTATGATCCAGCAGATGTCAGCAATTTGATCTCTGGTTCCTCTGCATTTTCTAAAACCAGCTTGAACATCTGGAAGTTCACAGTTCACGTATTGCTGAAGCCTGGCTTGGAGAATTTTGAGCATTACTTTACTAGTGTGTGAGATGACTGCAATTGTGCGGTAGTTTGAGCATTCTAAGGCATTGCCTTTCCTTGGGATTGGAATGAAAACTGACCTTTTCCAGTCCTGTGGCCACTGCTGAGTTTTCCAAATTTGCTGGCATGTTGAGTGCAGCACTTTCACAGCATCATCTTTCAGGATTTGAAATAGCTTAACTGGAATTCCATCACCTCCACTAGCTTTGTTCATAGTGATGCTTCCTAGGGCCCACTTGACTTCACATTTCAGGATGTCTGGCTCCATGCAAGTGATCACACCATTGTGATTATCTGGGTCGTGAAGATCTTTTTTGTACAGTTCTTCTGTGTATGCTTGCCATCATTTCTTAATATCTTCTGCTTCTGTTAGGTCCATACCATTTCTGTTCTTTCTCAAGCCCATCTTTGCATGAAATATTCCCTTGGTATCTCTAATTTTCTTGAATAGATCTTTAGTCTTTCCCATTCTGTTGTTTTCCTCTATTTCTTTGCATTGATCGCCGAGGAAGGCTTTCTTATCTCTCCTTGCTATTCTTTGGAACTCTGCATTCAGATGCTTATATCTTTCCTTTTCACTTCTCTTCTTTTCACAGCTATTTGTAAGGCCTCCCCAGACAGCCATTTTGCTTTTTTGCATTTATTTTCCATGGGGATGGTCTTGATCCCTAATGTTATTTTAAAAGTCATTTAGTAAATAATTTTATATTTTTTAAGCAGTGTGCAGAAGTTCTTTTCAAATCCTAGTTAAGTATAATTTAATAAACACTCAACAAAATATAACTAAAAAACACAAAATATATTTTATGTTTTCTGTAAATGGAAAAGACAATAAATATTTTAGATTTCAAAAACTATTCAACTCTGCAGTGATAGTTCAAAAGTAGCCATAGACTGTAAATGAAAGAGACTGTGTTTCAATAAAACTTTATAGACACTGAAAATTGAATGTCATATAATTTCACATAGCAAAAAAAGTATCCTTCTTTTGATTTTCTTTGATCACTTAAAAATGTAAAAGCTATGCTTAGGCCTCAAGCCATGCAAACACAGATTGTGGCTGGATTTTTGTTCTTGAGATGTAGTTGGCAACCTGCACTCAGCAGCCTAGTTCCAAGAACCTTGGCTTCACCAAGTTTGAAAAAGTTCCATGAACACAGAAATGTGAATATATTCTTAAGGAGAGGTAAATAACTTTTATTAGGTGCTAAGAAATTCTTTTTTTAATTTAAATTTATTTAATTGGAGGCTAATTACTTTACAATATTGTATTGGTTTTGCCATACATCAACATAAATCCGCCATGGGTATACACATGTTCCCCATCCTGAACCCCCATCCCACCTCCCTCCCCATACAATCCCTCTGGGTCATCCCAGTGCACCAGCCCCGAGCATCCTGTATCCTGCATCAAACCTGGACTGGCGATTCATTTCATATATGATATTATACATGTTTCAATGCCATTCTCCCAAATCATTCCACCCTCTCCCTCTCCCACAGAGTCCAAAAGACTGTTCTATACATCTGTGTCTCTTTTGCTGTCTCACATACAGGGTTATCGTTACCATCTTTCTAAATTCCATATATATGCATTAGTATACTGTATTGGTGTTTTTCTTTCTGGCTTACTTCACTCTGTATAATCGGCTCCAGTTTCATCCACCTCATTAGAACTGATTCAAATGTATTTTTTTAATGGCTGAGTAATACTCCGTTGTGTATATGTACCACAGCTTTCTTATCCATTCATCTGCTAATGGACATCCAGGTTGCTTCCATGTTCTGGCTATTATAAACAGTGCTGTGATGAACATTGAGGTACACGTGTCTCTTTCAATTCTGGTTTCCTCAGTGTGTATGCCCAGCAGTGGGATTGCTGAGTCATAAGGCAGTTCTATTTCCAGTTTTTTAAGGAATCTCCCTACTGTTCTCCATAGTGGCTGTACTAGTTTGCATTCCCACCAACAGTGCAAGAGGGTTCCCTTTTCTCCACACCCTCTCCAGCATTTATTGCTTGTAGACTTTTGGATCGCAGCCATTCTGACTGGCGTGAAATGGTACCTCATTGTGGTTTTGATTTGCATTTATCTGATAGTGATGTTGAGCATCTTTTCATGTGTTTGTTAGCCATCTGTATGTCTTCTTTGGAGAAATGTCTATTTAGCTCTTTGGCCCATCTTTTGATTGGGTCATTTATTTTTCTGAGATTGAGCTGAAGGAGTTGCTTGTATATTTTTGAGATTAGTTGTTTGTCAGTTGCTTCATTTGCTATTATTTTCTCCCATTTCAAAGGCTGTCTTTTCACCTTGCTTATAGTTTCCTTTGTTATGCACAAGCTTTTAATTTTAATTAGGTCCCATTTGTTTATTTTTGCTTTTATAAGAAATTCTCAAACTAAAAACGTTTAAGAATTAATGTTCTAGATAATAGACCCAAAGGCACCTCGTAAACCACATGTGTGTGTTAGTCGCTCAGTCGTGTCTGACTGTTTGTGACCCTGTGGACTGTAGCCTGCCAGGTTCCTCTGTCCGTGGGATTTCCCAGGCAAGAATACTGGAGTGGGTTGCCATTCCCTTCTCCAGGAGATCTTCCCAACCCAGGGATCAAGCCTGGGTCTCCCATATTGTGGACAGATTCTTTACTGTCTGAGCCACCAGGGAAGCCCTTGTAAACCATAAATCAGTATTAAAACACCTATTAGTACTTGGAGAAGGCGATGGCACCCCACTGCAGTGCTCTTGCCTGGAGAATCCCAGGGACCGAGGAGCCTGGAGGGCTGCAGTCCATGGTGTTGCTGAGGGTCGGACACGACTGAGTGACTTCACTTTCACTTTTCACTTTCATCCATTGGAGAGGGAAATGGCAACCCACTCCAGTGTTCTTACCTGGAGAATCCCAGGGACGGGGGAGACTGGTGGGCTGCAGTCTATGGGGTCGCACAGAGTCGGACATGACTGAAGTGACTTAGCATAGCATAGCATAGCATTAGTACTTTGCTTATGATACTTTTCATTCAGATACCAAGTGATCTGAAAAAAATTGATTAATGAAAATAAATGTAGGTAATTATTAGAATTCTATCTGAAAAACTGATACTCAAAATTCAAAAATCTTATGAACTGTAATCTAAAGAGGGACTAGATTACAAGTTAAATTACTAAAGACATTTAAAATAGAATCAATGGTTATTCTTATCAAGGTAATTAAAATATTTATTTATTGTTTGTCTTTTGACTGAGCCAAGAGCTTAGAAATAACACTATTCATTCCTTCACTTTGTTTTTGTTAAGTTTTAAACTACAAAGTTAAAATAATCAGAGAATCCTAATTTACCATTCTGATTAATAAAAACTAGCCTGTGTATGGAGAAGGCAATGGCAACCCACTCCAATACTCTTGCCTGGAAAATCCCGTAGACTGAGGAGCCTGGTGGGCTGCAGTTCATAGAGTCGCTAGGAGTCAGATGCGACTGAGCGACTTCACTTTTACGCATTGGAGAAGGAAATGGCAACCCACTCCAGTGTTCTTGCCTGGAAAATCCCAGGGATGGGGGAGCCTGGTGGTCTGCCATCTATGGGGTCGCACAGAGTTGGACACGACTGAAGTAACTTAGCAGCAGCAGCAAAGAACTCGGACTCAGTGCTCCTTCCTGTTGCCAGGTGGCTGCAGTGGGCTCCCTCCAGGAGAACAGAGTTTAGGCCTATGCCTTGGCAAATCCCATTGGAGGGAAGTGGGAAACACTTGAGTGGGGTCCTTTGCCCAGTTGCTTCTCAGTTAAGTGACCTCCCAGGGAGAACAGAATTAGCAAGTGAAGGGACAAACATTTCACCTCCAAAACTTTCCAAAGACAAATTCCTTTACATGGCCAGTATAGAAGTCTGAGAGAAATGAGAGATTCTCATTAATATGATTTTTAATTCAAAAAATATTCCTACTTCTTTGTATAAATGTAAGGTCTGCTGGAATAGAGCTATTCAAAAAACCATAAAGGATGATGCTATTAAAGTGTTGCACTCAATATGTCAGTAAATCTAGAAGACCCAGCAGTGGCCACAGGACTGGAAAAGGTCAATCCTCATCCCAATTCCCAAGAAGGATAGTACTAAAGAATGTTTAAACCATAGGACAGTTGTACTCATCTCCCATGCTAGTAAGGCCATGCTTAAAATCTTGCATGCTAGGCTTCAGCATTACTCAAACCAAGAACTTCTAGATGTCCAAGTTAGGTTTAGAAAAGGAAGAGGAACTAGAGATGAAATTGCCAACATTCGCTGGATCATAGAGAAAGAAAGGGAATTTTAGAAAAGCATCTACTTCTGTTTCATCTACTACACTAAAGCCTTTGACTGTGTGGATCATAACAAACCATGGAAAGCTCTTAAAGAGATGGGAATACTAGACCATCTTATCTGTCTCCTGAGAAAGCTGTATGCAGGTCAAGAAGCAAGTTAGAATGCTGTATGGAAAAACTGATTGGTTCAGGATTGAGAAAGGAGTATAACAGGACTGTCTGATGTCATTCTGCTTATACCTATATGCTAAGCACATCATGAGAAATGCCGGGCAGGATGAGTTACAAGTGGAATGAAGATAGGTGCAAGAAACATCAACAACCTCAGATATGTGGATGATACCACTCTAATGGCAGAAAGTGAAGAGGAACTAAAGAGCCTCTTGATGAGAGTGAAGGAGGAGAGTGAAAGAGCTGGCTGAAAACTAAATGTTAAAAAACTAAGATCATGTCATCTGGCAAATAGAAGAAAAGGTGAAAGTAGTGACAGATTTCCTCTTCTTGGGCTCCAAAATCACTGTGGGTGGTGACTGTAGCCATGAAATCAGAAGACGATTGCTTCTTGGCAGGAAAGTTATGACAAACCCAGACAGTGTGGTAAAAAGCAGAGACATTACTCTGCTGACAAAGGTCCATATAGTCAAGGCTGTGGTCTTCCCAACAGTTATGTATTGGTATGAGAGCTGGACTGTAAAGAAGGCTGAGAGCCAAAGAATTTATACCTTCAAACTGTGGTATTGAGAAGACTCCTGAGAGTCCCTTGGACTGCAAGGAGATCAAGCCAATCAATCTTAAGGGAAATCAACTCTGAATATTCTTTGGAAGGACTGATGCTGAAGCTGAAGCGCCAGTACTTTGGTCACCTGATGCCAACAGCCGACTCATTGGAAAAGTCCCTGATACTAGGAAAGATTGAGGGCAGAAGGAGAAGAGGGCGTTAGAGGTTGAGATGACTGGATGGCATCACTGATGCAATGAACATGAACTTGGGCAAACTTCGGGAGATGTGAGGGACAGGGAGGCCTGGCTTACTGCAGTCCATGGGGTTGCAAAGAGTTGAACACAACTTGGCGACTGAACAACAGTAACACCTGTAATCTTAGTTTAGTATAAATTTAAGTCATCAATGTAAATTGTTGAAATGCCAAATAAGAGAGATTTTCAGTTGATGTTATACGTCTCAGGCCTGCTTAACAGAATGGTTTTCAGCCAACCAAGAAGAGAACAGTAGGCTAAAATTATTCATAGCAATGTGTAGTTGAGTTTTGAAAGTTCTGACGTGTAACAGTAAGTGACCTTTCACCTATCCAGGTATGGACCACACTCCAAGTGTGGTCCCTCTAGCAGCTGTAGCAATGATCTTTGGCCTAGTCCACACCCCCACCTACTGCTCTCCACACAGCTGTGTGGAGTCCTTGCTGCTTTTCCTCACCTTTACTTAGAAAGTGAAAGTGAACGTGAAGTCGCTCAGTCGTGCCTGACTCTTTGCGACCCCGTGGACTATAGCCTACCAGGCTTCTCCATCCATGGGATTCTCCAGGCAAGAATACTGGAGTGGGTTACCATTTCCTTCTCCAGGGGATCTTCTCAACCCAGGGATCAAACCCGGGTCTCCTGCATTGGAGGCAGATGCTTTAACCTCTGAGCCACCAGGGAAGCCCACCTTTACTTAGAGACTTGCTTTTATTCCACCTTCAAGCTACAGATCTAAACATGCACATGGATTCCCAATTGTGTCTGACTCTTTGCAACCCCATGGACTGTAGCCTGCCAGGCTCCTCTGTCCATTGGATTCTCCAGGCCAGAATACTGAAATGGGTTGTCATTTCCTCCTCCAGGGAATTTTCTCTACCCAGGGATGGAACCTGCATCTCCTGCATTGGAAGGCAGATTCATTACCACTGAGTTACAGCTCTGGATGAAGCTTTACCTGACATTTTCTAGAAATTTCCTAAAATTTCCAGGGCATCCTGTACCTACATCCAAGTTTTTATGTCCAGATGCCCTCTCCTTTCTCCTCTCACTCCCTCTCATTCACAATATTTAGTGAGTGACCAGCACGTGCTGATAATATGCTAGACATGAGCCAGTTTGGGGCCAACATAGCATCTGTCCTGCCTGAAGCTCCCTTTTGAGCAGGAAGGACGATTAACTAGGGCTATGGTGCACAGTGTGTGCTGACATACGGAGAGCTGTGGAGTTTTAGAGCCAGGACTCTGGTCTGGTGGCAGAGTGATGGAGTAAAGTGCTTATTTGTAGGTTTCTCCCATGCTAGAGTAGAAGTTTTTCACAAGGAGAGACCCAGTTTTACCTTCACTGCCAAGCACTATGTTAGGCACTCAAGAGCTCTTTGTGAAAACTACAGAAATAAAGTTCTCCGTGTTCAGAGAACCGTTTGATGTTGGGTTTAAAACTGAAGAAACCAGGTCAACACAGATGCCAGATTTTGAAAGGTCTGAAACTCTATGCTAAAGAACTTAGACCAGGAATAAGTCACAGAAAGCAATGTGATTCAAAGACAGTCATTTAAAGACTCTGGATCAGTCCGATTTCTAAAGTGGGAGGGGAGTGGCAGTTTGACCCTAAATAGTCAAGGTCCTATGGCCAAAGCTTCAACTTTCTTCCTGCATTCATTCAACAGATACGTAGGCCAGGCTCTCTTTCAGGTGCCAGGACACAGCCCTGAACAAGGCAGAGGGCTCTGCTACCGCTAGTGTGACAGGTTGGCAGCCCTTAAAAATTCGCACATTGAGTGAGCTCTGGGGTGAAAATGAAAATAACACTAAATCATAACCAGTACTTGTCAACTAATACTGTGAACATTTGGTTTCCAAAGAAATGACAACAGATTTTCCCCTTTGCTTTATACACAGGATTAGCATAAGCAACCTGAGATCCACACATTGTATTGCCAAAGCTGTAACCCACAAGTGCTGAGTGAAGGCCATGAATACTTTTGGGTCCAATCATTTTCCTTTGACAGATACCAAGAACTGACTCTGGTTAAAAAATCTCTGAGACTGAGAACAGATAAAAATTAGAGCTGATTTTAAAGATTACCCTGTAACTATTTCAGTGGCCACCCACTCCATCACCAACAAATTTGAAACTGTCAAGAGAGTAGCTTGTAATTACTGATTAGTGTTATCAACAAAGTACAGGATATAACCCTGCCTTGTGTTTTTTTAAATCACATTCTGGGTAGGAAGATTATTTTGCTTCAGGTATAAATACTAGGAAAACTAGTTAGCCTTAATCTCCACCCCTTCTCCAACCCAAACCCAAACTCCCTCTTTATGGCATATAAACTCACACAGACATACACACAAACACGCACACACCACATGCACACACATCATTACCTCAATTTTTTAGGTGAGGATGCGGAAGATAAAGCTTTTCTTCCCAACTGCACAGTTAATCAGTAATAACTATAACAAAGGGCTTCTCTGGTAGCTCAGAAGGTAAACAGTCTGCCTGCAGTGTGGGAGATCTAGGTTTGATCCCTGGGTCGCGAAGAGCCCCTGGAGGAGGGCCTGGCAACCCACTCCAGTATTCTTGCCTGGGAAAACCCCATGGACAGATGAACCTGACTTGCTATAGTCCATGGGGGTGCAAAGAGTCAGACACGCTGAGCAACTAACACACACAACTATAGCAAAAACCAATAGAAACTGAATTGTCGCGAATGTTGGGGGGAACATGTACTTGCTTTTGAGGCTAATGGCATGGCTTTTACAGCTAGTGGCAGCTTGCCTTCAGGCATGTAATGATCGCCTCTCTTAATGCATGTGAGGCTGCAACCTGGACACAGTGAAAAGGTAGAGTGCTGGATACAGATAGTGCCATCACTAAAGAGCCTCTTGATGAAAGTGAAAGAGGAGAGTGAAAAAGCTGGCTGAAAACTAAACATTCAGAAAACCAAGATATGGCATCTGGTCCCATCACTTCATGGCAAATAGATGGGGAAACAGTGGAAACAGTGACAGACTTTATTTTCTTGGGCTCTAAAATCACTGCAGATGGTGACTGCAGCCATGAAATTAAAAGATGCTTGCTCCTTAGAAGAAAAGCTATGACAAACCTGGACAGCATATTAAAAAAGCAGAGACATTACTTTACCAAAAATGTTTCATCTACTCAAAGCTATAGTTTTTCCAGTAGTCACGTATGGATGTGAGAGTTGGACTATAAAGAAAGCTGAGTGCCAAATAATTGATGTTTTGAACTGTGGTGTTGGAGAAGACTCTTGAGAGTCCTTGGTCTGCAAGGAGATCAAACCAGTCAATCCTAAAGGAAATCAGTCCTGAATATTCATTAGAAGGACTGATGCTAACGCTTCAATACTTTGGCCACCTGATGTTAAGATCTGACTCATTGGAAAAGACCCTGATGCTGGTAAAGATTGAAGGCAGGAGAAAGGGATGACGGAGGATGAGATGGTTGGATGGCATCATCAATTCAACAGACATGAGTTTGAGTAAGCTCTGAGAGTTGGTGATGGACAGGGAAGCCTGGGGTGCTGCAGTCCATGGGGTTGCAAAGAGTTGGACGTGACTGAGTGACTGAACAGAAGTGAACTTCACCTCTTCCCTTTTTAAAAAATCACAGCGGTAACCAAAGCTGTCATTTCATACAAAGTTTTGCCTGTGTTTGTATGAAAACAGTGATAGCAAATGGCTTCTATAAGGAGCCTGGAGGTCTGAATTCTGGATGAAGTTTTTTCAATGACGACTCTGTAAGCTTAAAAAAAGTCAATTTGCGTTCCTAGACTTCAGTTTTTCTCACATGATAGATGAGAGGAATAAACTAGAGAACTTCAAAAATCCCTCTCAGCTCCTAGATCTAGTGATACTGTGAAAATGGGCTGAAATCAGAAGCATTTTTTTAAGAGAATGAAAAATATCAAAATGACTGCAGCACTAGATGCCTTCTCTCTAAATATCTTATTGTATCTATAGGGGATTCCTTTCTCCAAGTTTCTCTATAATTCTTCTATGTCTCCACATCTTCCTTCCTTCTTTCTCTATCTTTCCTCATCCTTGTTGTAATGACTGAGATTTAATTATTTTAGTAAACCATTGAAGTAAAGATTGGTTGGTTGTACAACTAATATATTGGAAAGTGGAAGTCAATTCTTTCTTTTTCCTTTATAGAAATGAGATCATGCAGAGCAAAGTTGAGAAACTAATTGTGTGAAATTACCAAAACAGTGGTACATGTAAGACTCTTTAAGTGGGTCACTAAACTGGCATTAAATTTTGGCTGATTTTAAAGAAAATCTCATTTCTATTTAACAATTTGGTCCTAAAGTTCAATCTTTACTAACTAGTAATCTAGTCTGAAAAGAAGTTTTATTAAAATTCGTCTTGATTAGCAATGTGGGTATCTCCTTCTAAGTATTTACAAAATTTTATTTGGAAGATATATTCCATTTTTCTGGAAAAAAAAAACTAGATCTATAAACATCCTCTTTGGAGTTTAATTTCTATCCCTGTAAAATAAGGAGTTAAAATTTATCTATCTCTTCTAGTCCTTACGTTCTATCAAGAACAAGTGACTTAAGTAAGTTTAGTCTTTTAAGATTTCATTTAGTTTTTAAAATAGGTCATTTGGTACAAAATTCAAAAGGTACAAAAGACTATATACAAGCAGAAAATAAATCTCACTACCTTCCCAGTCTCTTCATCGCTGTTTTGAGTTTCTTCAGGAGTGTCTAGGTTTTTG
Source organism: Oryx dammah (assembly GCF_014754425.2). Taxonomy (NCBI): domain Eukaryota; kingdom Metazoa; phylum Chordata; class Mammalia; order Artiodactyla; family Bovidae; genus Oryx; species Oryx dammah. The sequence goes on along the minus strand of NW_024070188.1, from coordinate 40,626,232 downwards.
GGTTTTTTTTTTTTTTTTTTGGTTGATTTAGTTCTTTATTTTTTTTCCTCTCACTTTTTAAAAAATTATTATTTTTTCTTTACTTTACAATATTGTATTGGTTTTGCCACGCATCAACATGAATCCACCACGGGTGTACACGTGTTCCCAATCCCATACCCCCTATCCAACCCCCCCAGGTATTTTTAAGTTAAATGTTGATTAATGAGAAGGAAAGCATTTTTTGATCAGTACCAAATGTTATAGCACTATTAGGATAACAAACTATATATATTCTTAAAATTTTCTATCTACCGTTAATTCTTATATATTTCAGCAAGGTTTATTTTTCCATAACTCATAATTGTTTTAAGGTATTTTGATGTATATTATCTAATTTGCTTCAAAGCACCATCTATGGGTGTGATTTACAATATTCTACCTTATAAGGCAGAACACAAATGTCATATTTTTCTTCCATATATGTATTTAGATGCTTCCAAAATGCCAAATGGAATGATTAGAGTAGTTTTATAAACTGGTTCTTTGACTTGTCCGTGCAAAAGTTATGAGAATGATCAACTAAGAGTTAAGAATTTTGAGAATGAGTGGAAATTATGTTCCTGTGAAGAGGGGCATTTATGCCTTATGGCACTTATGCCTTATGGTCAGCCCTCAGTGGTGGACTGCTGGGATTGCCACCCTCTCCCCTGGTCTGTGAAGGACCTAGGAGAATCCCTACTAGAGGTTCACAGGAGTATAAAGGCTGCAGTGACTATTACTGTTGAAAACAGAATTAAAAGGTCCAAAGAGACATTTACTCCAAACCTGTATCCATATATTAAACTGCTGGTAGACTTGCAAAGACAAGACATTTGCTACCCTCTGATTTGCCCTACCAGTTCAGAGAAAAAGAAAGAGTATCTGATGTCTCCTCCCTAGAAATTAAGGGAAGCTAGTTTATACCTGGCATGCTTCTAGTCACTAGAGATTCATAAGAATGCCTTCCAACAGAATATTCAAGACGGGAGGTACTTCAGCTTATTTTCTTGATCTTGAGTCATCATCACTTTCAGTAAAAAATGACTGTAAGTTTTATCTGAGACATTTTAAAAGATCATCCAGTAAGTGCTGGACACTTCCAGGCTCCATGTGGAGCACAGAAATGAGTAAGATACAAAGTTAAGTGGGTCTTTGGGGAAACATTACTAAGAACAAAACTAGTGAAGGTGATGGAATTCCAGCTGAGCTAATTGAAATCGTAAAAGATGATGCCGATAAACTGATGCACTCAGTGTGCCAGTAAATCTGGAAAACTCAGCAGTGGCCACAGGACAGGAAAGGATCAGTGTTCATTTCCATCCCAAAGAAGGGCAATGCCAAAGAATGTTCAAACTACTGTACGATTGTGCCTCATTTCACATGCTAGCAAGGTTATGCTCAAAGTCCTTCAAGCTAGCCTTCAGCAGTACATAAATTGAGAACTTCCAGATGTACAAGCTGTGCCTAGAAAAGGCAGAGGAACCAGAAATCAAATTGTTGACATTCATTGGATTATAGAGAAAGCAAGGGAATTCCACAGAAACATCTAATTCTACTTTATTTACTACGCTAAAGCCTTTGACTGTGTGAATCACAACAAATTATGGGAAATTCTTAAGAAGATGGGAATGCCAGACCATCTCACCTGCTTCCTGAGAAATCTGTGTGCAAGTTGAGAAGCAACAGTCAGAACCAGCCATGGAACAACAGACTGGTTCCAAATTGGAAAAAGAGTACATCAGGGTGTATATTGTCACCTGCTTATTTAACTTATATGCAAAGTACATCATGTGAAATGCCAGGCTGCATGAATCACTAGGCTGTAATCAAGATTGCCGGCAGAAATATCAACAACTTCAGATATGCCACCCTAGTGGCAGAAAGTGAAGAGTAAGTAAAGAGCCTCTTGATGAAGGTGAAAGAGAAAAGTGAAATAGTTGGTTTAAAACTCAGTATTCAAAAAAACTAAGATCATGGCATCTGGTCCCATCACTTCATGGCAAATACAAGGGGAAAAAGTGAAAACAGTAACATATTTTCTTTTCTTTGGCTCCAAAATCATTGTGGACAGTACTGTAGCCATGAAATTCAAAGACACTTGCTCCTTGGAAGGAAACCTATGACAAACCTAGACAACATATTTAAAAGCAGAGACATCACATTGCCAACAAAGGTCCATCTAATCAAAGCTATGGTTTTTCCAGTAGTCATGTACAGATGTGAGAGTTGGACCATAAAGAAGGCTGAGTTTCTTTGATGCTTTCAAACTGTGATGCTACAGAAGACTCTTGAGAGTCCCTTGGACTGCAAGAAGATAAAACCAGTCAATTCTAAAGGAAATCAACCCTGAATATTCATTGGAAGGACCGATGTTGAAGCTCCAATACTTTGGCCACCTGATGTGAAGAGGTGACTCATTGAAAAAGATCTCAGTGCTGGGAAAGAGTGAAAGCAAAAGGAGAAAGGGGCAACAGAAGATGAGATGGTTAGATAACATCACCAACTCAATGGGCATGAATTTGAGCAAACTCTGGGAGATAGTGAAGGACAGGGAAACCTGGTGTGCTACGGTCCATGGGGTTGCAGAGTCAGATACGACTTAGTGACTGAAGAACAACAAAGATACAGTGGTTGCCCTCGGTGAGCCTACATTATGGTCATAAGGAGTACAATTACCTCCTCCTCCTCCATAACTTATAATAGAAGTTAGAATATAAACATTATCTAAGAGAAACACAAAGGGCCTTCATTGAACATATTGTAATACAACTTGTAAATGTAACTCATGTTCTTTATATATACATTATAATATAAATTCATATATCTTAAAATGCAAAAATGTCTGCAGCTTTAAGTTAATACTTGAAATAGAACTTGTTGATAGAGTCTATTTCAGAAGACCCAGAAAAGAGGTCCTTTTCCATCATTATGTTTTATGAATTAGAAGAAGGTCATAAACCAAAAGAATCTATAATATACATTAATGCCAGGATACATAAAAACCAGTATATTATATGGTTAGACTTATTCTTAGGAAAGAACTGTGTGATTGATTGTGAACTCTTATTTAGTGCCCTTAGTTAAATGACTGAAAGTTCTTCCCAATTTGTTTAACTGGAGTTGTCATTTTAAGCCATTGTTCGACTTAGAAAACTATTTTATAGGGTCTATTAGACAAAGGATACATTTATCATTTTATATTGGCCACCTTCCAAATAAAGCATACTCTTCACTACACTGGAGAGTTTCTAATGTTATTTTTCATCAGAATAGAAGTGGTTTCTCATATTTAAAAACATATTTATTGGAAGAAAATCATGGAAAGCATTTTTTGCTTGATTCTTCTATATTCTGAGTAGCATTACTTTTAGGTTTTCAAGATCACATGGAGTTAAGAAGCATCAATCAGACTGTTGTGATTAGAGCACTCAGCTCATCTTTCCTAAATTTCTGGGTCCGTGGTTATTACCCTAACCTGCTCTCAAGCCACAGTGTAAAGTGAATATGTTTATCATCTTCTTAAGGTGAATTAATTAAGGATAGAGTTTTCTCATTACTAATTATGGAAGGAAATTAGAGTTTATTTTAAAACACCAAGAAAACAAAATAGCAGTCTTGGTTTTATAGTGATCAAATCACAGTGTCGTTATAACACATGACATTGAACTCAAAAATTGAAGGAAAAAAGGTACAAAAGACATTGCATTTCCTGTCTGATGAAGCACATTCCACTAGGCCATAGCAAAATTCTCCTGTGATCTTGTGAACTCAAATACCTGGCGCTGTAAGTAATTCAGCTGACCAGCATGTGTTAGAGATTCAGTCCTTCTAGAGTAGACTTCGTTTCTACAGTGGCAGGTCACACTTCTTGCTAAATATACTTGTATTTGTCAATAGCTGCAAGAAAAAGCAGATAGAAACAGTGTTAAGTAGACAAATCAGCTCCCTCCCCAATGTTGAGAAAACTACTCCAGCTCAGATGGGGTTTCCCCAGTGATGTTAGTGGTAAGGAACACACCTGCCAGTGCAGGAGACATAAGAGACGTGCTTTCAGGCCTTGGGTCAGGAAGATCCCCTGGAGTAGGAAATGCCAACCACTCCAGTATTTTTGCCTGGAAAACCCCAGGGACAGAAGAGCCTGACCAGCGATGGTCCATGGGGTCTCAAAGAGTCAGACATGACTGAAGCAACTTAGCACAGCACGGCACACAGGGCTCAACGACTGAGAGTAGTTGGTGAGCATGAAGAAGGTGACCTCAAATAGAAAAGAAGACCAGCCAAACAAAGCAAAACAAAACAGAACCAAAAAACTATCACAACTACTATCTTCAGTATTCCATACGTACTCGAATTTTTCAAAAAGCTTAGAAATGGGTGAAGGAAATAGTCTCTAATATTAACATCAGATCTGCAGTTATGTTTAGATTAGAATCCACTTCCAGGAAATGAGGTTGATTTGGGGGATTCACATGCAGGAAATACCCTACCACTACATGTGCAGACTCGATGTGAAACATATTTACATAAATTACCACATTTAGTTCAGTCCTCGTATATACCGGGATTCCCTGGTGGCTCAGAGGTTAAAGCGTCCGCCTGCAATGAGGGAACCTGGGTTCTATCCCTGGGTCAGGAAGATCCCCTGAAGAAGGAAATGGCAGCCCACTCCAGTATTGCCTGGAGAATCCCATGGATGGAGGAGCCTGGTGGGCTACATTCTACGGGGTCGCAAAGAGTCAGACACCACTGAGCGAATAGTCTAGTCTTGTATATACCAAACCCCAGCACTAAATGAGAACTCAAGACTTTAAGGAGATCCTCAGGCAACCTAGGAACAGTATTTGCTCTTCCAGAACAACTTTTACAGAAATAATAGCAAGTTGACAAGGAGTAGAAGGGAAGACAGCTTATACCTATTGAAATGATAGTGGTTCCTTCAGGATAAAAACTAAGACAAGCCTAATGATGGATTTAAAAGCAGGAAGTTTGGTATTTCAATAGGCAGAGGCCTAGATAATGCAGTTTCACCTTAAAAGTGGTATTCTTTTTGTCTTTAAACTTTTCTTATATCCCAGTGAGGAAAAGAATCAAGGATGGTATTAAAACCATGTATTTTTAAGAGCTCTACTTTTTCTGTTTTGTAAAGAATACAACATTTGATAAAATATGGTTATTCTTATATAGTATCATGAACTACATTTTACCTCTGTATCAGTAATAGCTGCCATAACTACATGATTCTGAAAGTAATGCCTCCAAGAAAATCATACAAAGCACTTGTTTTCTTTGTTAGTATCCACAGAACAAATTAACCAGATGGAAAGCTCTTGTCAGCTGTTTTGTTTCATGGGAGAGCAGTGGCATCAGCTCTCAGGAGAATTCTCATTTGACCTCTCTACACAAAACATTCAGCTTCCAACAAACTGAGCTTGTGAATACATCCCTAGAGACTAATATCAAACATTCCACCACAATTCTATGATGCTTGTTTTAGGTTATTTTTGATTAATGGCCTGAAGTTATGGCTTTAGTTATTTTTAAAATTGTTTGTTGAGTTTTCAAAAGTAGTGTTTGAGGGGTTAGGAAAATAGCCTCCTTCTTCAAAATAGGAACTACAGTTATAATTGCACATTTTCCATCAAGTCAAGTACACCTACAGCCAACTCACTCATGCCTTTTCCATCCCAATCTCACTTGATACTTTAGTAGGATCATACACTGCTAATGATGTTCTCATTTCATAGTTAAGGAAAGTAAGTGCCAGAAAGATTAAATTGTTTCCATAGCACTCATTTCTATGCTAGGGCTAAAGCAACTACTGCAATAAACTATAGCCTCTGCAACAAACTATAGCCTCTGTATTCCAACCCAGTATTCTCTGTATATTATGTGTTGGGTTATAAGCAAAAACCAGATAATAAAGTACACACAGGTCTATTCAACTCCACCATCAGAACTAGGAAAAGAAACAAAGGAAAAATATAAGAGTATAACTTTACTAGTTATTCTAACTCCCTAGTATTTTCAAATCTGAGAATTTAAATTTTTCTACTGTTCAGTTCAGTCACTCAGTTGTGTCTGACCCCATGGACTGCAGCACACCAGGCTTCCTTGTCCATCACCAACTCCCGGAACTTGCTCAAACTCATGTCCATCAAGTCGGCAATGCCATCCAACCATCTCATTCTCTGTCATCCCCTTCTCTTCCCGCCTTCAGTCTTCCCCAACATCAGGGTCTTTTCCAGTGAGTCAGTTCCTTGCATGAGATGGCCAAAGGACTGGAGTTTCAGCTTCAGCATCAGTCCTTCCAATGAATATTCAGGACTGATCTCCTTTAGGATGGACTGGTTGGATCTCTTTGCAGTCCAAGGGACTCTCTAGAGTCTTCAGCACCACAGTTCAAAAGCATCAATTCTTCGGTGCTCAGCCTTCTCTGTAGTCCAGCTCTCACATCCATACATGACTACTGGAAAAACCATAGCTTTGACTAGATGGACCTTAGTTGGCAAAGTAATGTCTCTGCTTTTTAAAACACTGTCTAGGTTTGTCTATGTCAAAGCTTCAAAGGAGCAAGAGTCTTTTAATTTCATGGCTGCAGTCACCATCTGCAGTGATTGTGGAGCCCCCCAAAAATAAAGTTTCTACTGTAAAACATATATTAATACTTATTTCATCTGCCCTAGTTTACACAGACTGTGGAGGATATATTTCTTCATATATCTCACTTAACTCTGCCCAAGTTCTGTCAAATTCAGTCACTCAGATAACACTTCAGTGAAACAATACTTCAGCTAACATCACAGATTTCAGAAGACAATGACCTTGCAATCTTGGTAAAGACATGATTTGTCTCTGAAAATCATATTCACAGGCTGGTGAAGCTTCCAACAGAGAACTGAAGTATCTGATCATAACAGTTCAAAAACTGTTAATGGAAGCTTACTGGTACCCACAGTTTAGAGAGAAACCCTTTAATAATATCAATAGATTAGCCACCTTCTGCTGTTTCCTTGATACCTTCCTCAGCTGGGATTTAAAGGGCATTCTAGCTGACTTCTTCAGGGAAAGTGAAAGGACCCTCCTTGCCATAGACAAGAAGCTTCCTTGGAGCTTCACCTTCTGTTCCCTAATCTCTATCTCAGTCCTTGGATATATTTGCCAAAGATATAATAGATATGAATTAATTTACTATTGAAGTCAAATATGCAAATTCTTAACTTTTTTATTCTTGAACCTTTATCTTTTATGCTGTCGATAGAATCCTCTATGTTTTCATTAGGACTTGTCTTGGATTCCGAGCTCATGGGAAATAGGAAGTTTTCCATTCATTCATTTCTTCAGTCATAAAACATGTGCTGAAGCCCTGCTGTGCTCAGACATGAGATACACAGAAGTAGGCTTCATCCCTCCCTTGAGGAGCTTAGAAGTGAGAAAGACACACAATACAAATGTGGTGAAAACCCACATATGTATGAACTAATGAGAGCCACTTCTGTGTCCTCAGAGATCTGAGAAAGCTACAGAGAAGGATTTTTAGCTGGACCTTGAACCATGAGGGGGTGGACAAGGTAGGGGATGAGAAGGAGAAGGTCATTAAAGATAGAAGAAAAGTCATGTGTGAAGGCTCAAAGGTATAAAAAGACATAGTGCATTAGAATAATAGGGAGTCATGCATGCATACTGAGTTGCTTCAGTCGTGTCCAACATTTTGTGACCCTATGAACTGTAGTCTGCCAGGCTCTGCTGTCCAAGTGATTCTCCAGGCAAGAAGAATGGAGTGGGTTGCCATGCCCTCCTTCAGGGGATCTTCCCAACCCAGGGATCGAACCCAAGGCTCTCATGTTTCCCACATTGGCAGGCAGCTTCTTTACCACTGGGTCATTGGAAATGGCTAAAGCATAGGTGAAGGGCTGGTGTGTGTGTGTATGTACCACATGGCCCAAGGTTAGAGAAGGGACAAAGAGATGGTGAGAAAAGTAGACAAAGTAGTAAACGCTCTCCATGCTAAGTAATGGAGTTGATTTTATAGTCAAAGAAGAGTTGTCATGTTTTTCTCCAGGGAAAGGAGATGATCATGAGTCTGAGAAAGAATTTTCTTGAGCATTGTGAAGGATGTTCTGGAATTCCCAGGGAAACTGATCTTATTTAGAGAGCAAAATCACCTAGTAGAAATGTGCTTGGTTCCACTCAATAGACTGAGAAATTTTTAATAATATCTTCAACTCTATGTAAGCCACTATTGTCCGTCAGAAATATAAGGGGGGGGTGTTTACACAATGACTTAAGGAATGCTTCTGAAGTGGAATCAGTAAGATGGTATGGCTTCCCTGGTGGCGGTAAAGAATCCGCCTATCAACGCAGGAGAGGCAGCTTAGATCTATGGGTCAGGAAGACCCCTTGAAGAAGGAAATTCTAGTATTGTTGCCTGGAAAAATCCTATAGACAGAGGTGCCTGGCAGGCTACAGTCCCTGATATCACAAAAGAGTCAGACATGACTTAGCAACTAAACACCACCACCACAATAAAGATATGTGGGGGGGACAGGCAGGGAGGGAGAATAACTGAAACAAGTGCGCTGGCAGACAAGCTGCCATGGTTATACGTGTATCACCATGGTATCTGTACCTCCTTACGGAGCATAGAAAAATATACTTCGCTCAATGAGGCTTCCCAAATGCTCTGTGCTGACCATCAGCCCACTACCTGCCCTCAGAGCAACAATTCAAATTAAAATACTAAATGGGGAAATTAAGCCCAGGTAAATTCATCTCAGCATAGTTCAAATTAAGATTCTTCATCCACTTTTAGTCTTCATCCAAGTTCTGTATATCAATCACATGTTTCAAAGACTTCAATGTTTTGAACTAACATTTTTCAAGAGCATTTTAACATTCCTTATGCCCTTTGGATTTAAATTCTTTCAACTTCTTTCCTAAAGAAAAGCAGAAACAGATCCACTTTACAGAATCAGTGAAAGACCAGAATGGGCAATTGAAGCAGTCATGCAGCACTCCCAGATGAGCAGAGATGTATTAGCACAGGCTGAATAAGGCTACTATGAAAAACCAGATGAAGATTAGGCCAGAAAGTCCAGCAAACTTTGAATTAAAGAACAGTGCACTTTGTGGATGAACCTAGAATCTGTCATACAGACTACATGTAAGTCAGAAAGAGAAAAAACAAATATCATATATTAATGTATATATATGGAATCTAGAAAAATGGTGCTGATGAACTATTTTCAGGGCAGGGGTAGAGAACAGACACAGGCATAGATGACACAGTGGGGAAGGAAAGGGTGTGATGAACTGAGAGAGTAGCATTGCTATACGCACACTACCAGCCCCCTTGGTGGCTCAGTGGTAAAGAATCTGCCTGCAGTGCAGGAGACCAGGGTTTGACCCCTGGGTTGGGAAGATCCCCTGGAGAAGGGAATGGCAACCCACTCCTGTGTCATTGCCTGGAGAATTGCATGGACAGGGGAGCTGGGCTACAGTCCATCAGATTGCAAGAGTCGGACAAAACTGAGTAACTAACACACACATACGTGTAAAATAGACAGCTAGTGGAAAGCTCCTGTATAGCACAGGGAGCCCAGCTCAGTGCTTGGTGATGACCGGGGTGGAAGGGAAGGAATACAGGTATACATCTAGCTGATTCACATTGTTGTACAGCAGAAATTAACATAATATCATAAAGCAATTATACTCCAATTAAAAAATTAATTAGAATAGTACACTTTTCAGTTCGGTTCAGGACTCTTTGTAACCCCAGGGACTGCAGTACGGCAGGCTTCCCTGTCCATCACCAACTCCCAGAGCTTACTCAAACTCATGTCCCTTGAGTCAGTGATGCCATCCAATCATCTCATCTGCTGTCATCCCCTTCTCCTGCCTTCAATCATTCCCAGCATCAGGGTCTTTTCAAATGAGTCAATCTTCACATGAGGTGGCCAAAGAATTGGAGTTTCAGCTTCAGCATCAGTCCTTCCATGACTGTGGCATTATTTTCATCTATTTAGCAAAATTTGCAAATCATGTAGTAAAGATGGAATTATCTTAAATATCATTTACTGTATATCCTCTTATCAAGACACAAAATCAACTTCATGAATTTATATAGTACTTCTTGCCTCCATGTGGAACTAAAAAGCTGTAATCGAATCAATCTAACAACTTACATTTGATATTTAGAATAAAGGATACGTGGTAATTCAACTCCCTTAACTGAATAAAATTCCTGAAAACCACACCAACATATAGACATTGTTGGAAACCAAAAGACCCAAATTATATCCTAGTACATTTCAACTTCCAGGATATAATTTGGGATATAATTTGGAGAAGGGAATAGCTACCCACTGCAGTATTCTTGTCTGGAGAATCCCATGAACAGAAGAGCCTGGCAGGCTACAGTCCATGGGGTCACCAAGAGTTACACATGATTACACATGATTGAGGGCTTCCCTAGTGGCTCAGACGGTAAAGCATCTGTCTGCAATGCAGGAGACCTGGGTTTGGGAAGATCCCCTGGAGAAGGAAATGGCACTCCACTCCAGTACTCTTGCCTGGAAAATGCCATGGACTGCGGAGCCTGGTAGGTTACCGCCCATGGGGTCACAAAGAGTTGGACACGACTGAGCTACTTCACTTCCACTTTCACACATGATTGAGAGACTAAAACTAACACGTTTCAACTTCATTATAAAAAATAAAAGCCCTCTCACTTTTGAAGCTTGTAATCTCTGACAGGAAAGTAATAAGACAAAGCTCATGTCTTATTGCCAAGTAATAAGATGAATCTCATGCACACTGGAACCACATTTTGGCTTTGCACAATTCATGGTAAATGAGTATTGAGAGAGAGAAAACTGTCTCCTCCCTTTTGCACCTAAATGGTCACTCCCAACTCAGTAGGGGGTCATGGTGATTTGATAACCACTTTGTACATGCTTATTTGGTCTATGTATTCCTAGCGAGCTTTATGTAAAACATCATTTGGATGTATAATCCTCTGTCTTGAAAATGTATATGACTGCATATTAGACTTGTAACAAGTGGGACATTTCTCAGAGTTTCCTGACAGTTTATCTCCTAAGTTATCATTCTCAGGTTGGCTTAAATTTCATTTTTCTTCTTGAAAAAATAAATTAATTAAATAAAATGATCGTCCTGAGCAACTGCCCTTTGAATCAGCCCTCAACTATCCTCATATCTTCCTTGTTTGGACAATAAATTCTATAACCGCCATAAGCATGCAGAAATATCCTCAAGATATTGCTACTTGCATCTGGATTACTTCTCTGTTGACAAACATAATAAAAGAATGGTTTAATCTATTATAATACTTCTGCACATTTACCACCCACTCATTTTTTAACTATTAAAAATAAAACATATATTAAAAATATTTCTATTATATGCAAAGTATAAGAAATAATTTTGCTTAAAGAAATCAAGTATTTTCAATATATTTGAAACCCTCTGACACGTCCCAATTCCAATCTAACTCCAGAAGTTAATCTTAAACTGAATCCTGATTTTTGTGTTTATCATCTCTGTGCTTTAATAGCCTTAATAATATTATGTTTACTAACATATTTATTATAATTCCAAATAATCAACTTGGGCTGCTTTTTAACTTTATAAAAATGCAATCCTAATGTATGTACTATTTTATAACTTGTTTCACTCAATATTGTGAAGTTTATCTATATTAAGGAGGGTACCTGTAATTCTGTTTTTATTGCTGTATAGCAGTATGTTATATGACCATACATCTATTAATACTTATTTATCCACTTTTCCTTTGATAGATTTTCAGAGTCTGCTGCTGTTAGGGCTACCATAAACTGTGCGCCATGAGCACTCTCTCAGGTGATCCCTGCAAGATTTATGATTCACACACTTAGGCAATAAATCACTGAGTCATTTGAAAGGTACATGTTCAACTTTACAATACAATGAAAAAAGTTGCTTTTCAAAGTAGTTTTGTCCATCCATATTTCAGTTTTATTTCAGTGTGTGAGTTCTCGTTGCTCCTTATTCTAACATTTCCAATTTTCAGACTTGATAGTTTATTCTGACCTTGTGAGTATAAATTATCTCATCATTTGCTGAACAGGTCAGTTCAAATTTCACTGAGTAGATTGAGCTTCCTTTAAAATATTTTAGAAAGAAGAATTTTTGCTTATGTCTTTTGCCTATTTTTCTATTGGTTTACCTTTAATTCTTATTGATTTATGAGAATGTTTTATATATCCTGCATAGTAATTCTTTGTCAGTTATATATGTGGCAAATATCATCCATTAATCTGTTATTCTGTGGCTTGTCTTTTCAATATTAATAGTATCCTTCAATAAGAAATTTTTAAAATTATCTTTTTATTTGTAGCTTGTGTTTTTGCATCTTTTTATTTTTTTTTTTAATTTTATTTTTACTTTATTTTACTTTACAATGCTGTATTGGTTTTGCCATACATTGACATGAATCCACCACGGGTGTATACAAGCTCCCAATCCTGAATCCCCCTCCCACCTCCCACTCCATATCATCTCTCTGGATCAATTTCCCTAACCTGATCATAGAAATTTACTACTGTATTTTAAGCTTTGCTTTTATGTTGATGATAGAACTGTTTTCAATACAGTGTAAGGTAGGACCCAATTTCGTTTTTTGACATGTGAATAACCAATTACTTCAGTACCACTTACTGAATACTTTTTCTTTTACTGAACTATTATTGTATGTGTGTAAATGTTTGATTTGATTTTCTATTACATTGCACAGATGGTTTATCCAGTTCTAGTACTTTGCCTTAACTACTTTAAGTTTTGGTTTTCATGACAAGCCCTCCTACTATCAAAATTTTTAGATACATTGTACTACATTTAATACAGGTATAAATTTTATTATTTTAAAACCTTTTTAACATTGTATTTCTGGGGTATAGAAATTCTGTGAGATTTATATATTGGTTTTGTATCAAAGAACTTGCTAAACTCTCTTTCAGTGACTGTTAATGAGACTGAACACAAGTTCATGTTGATCAGTTATTCGAATATCCTCTTTGGTATAGTATCTATTTGAGATTTTCTCTCCTTTATTGGATTGTCTAGGTTTTTTTCTTATTGATTTGTAGAATTTTTATGTGTTCTGGATATGATTCTTTAGTTGATTCTTGCATTGAATACCTTCCCTGACACTTTGGCTATCATTCTCACTCTCTCTGTGTCTTTTGAAAAATTTGTTGCTAAGTCATGTCTGACTCTTTGGGACCCCATGGACCGTAGCTTACCAGGTTCCTTTGTCCATGGGGTTCTCTTGGCCAGAATTCTGGAGTGGATTGCCCTTTCCTTCTCCAGAGCATCTTCCCAGACCGGGGACTGAACTCACCTCTCCTGTACTGGCATGTGGATTCTTTACCACTGAGCCAGCAAGAGAGCCCTTTGAGAAATAGTGGTTCTTAATTTCAGTGTAGTCTAATTTATTAAAATTCCCCTATTTGGCTAGTACTCTCTCCACTTTGTTTAAGAACTCTTTCCTTGTTACAAGTTAATGAAAACATTTTCCTATATATTTTGAAAGGGGTAAAAGACGAATAACACTGTCACAAAAGTAAATTTTGAAGTCCATCAACATAGTATATCTTTATACTGCTTTGAGTTTTCTTTATGTTCCTTCAAAGTATTCTATGTAGAGGTTTCACATTGTTATTATATTAAAATGTAATTGAGGTCTTTTAATTATATCATAAATTATATATTTTTAAAATTTTCATTTTCTCTGTGTTACTATAAGAATACAATTGATTTTTATACATTTTACCCAGCAACTGATAACTCACTTGTAAATTCTAATAATATGGAATTACTTAGATGTTTTTGCACAAAAATCAGTCACCAGTAAATGAGACTGTATTTGCTCCTTTTCAATTCTTACATTTTTTCTCATCTTAGTGCATAGACTATAACTTTCAGTATAAAACTGAACAGAAATGATAATCAAGGACATTCTTTTCCTTTTTCTGATCTCAGTAAAAACTACCAACATTTGCCAGTAAGGATAATATTTGCTGTATTTTTTACTGCATTGTGAAAATTCCTCTTAGTTTGCTAAGCTTTTAATTGTGAAGTAAAATTTTTTATCAAATGTCTTTTTGCATCTGCTAAGAATATGGCTTTCTCTTTTATTTGGTAAATGTGGTAAAATACAATGATTCTTTTAATTTTAAACTAAAACTCCATTCCTGGGATAAACTCTACTTATCATATTAACTTTTTCATAATCACTGGATTCAGTTAGTCACTATCTGTGCTTTCTTGCAATTACTGCATATTTTATTATTATGAGCATGATTGGCCTAAACATTTTTTCTCATAATGTTTTTAGATTTTGGTATCAAAGTTTTAGGCTTCCCTGGTGGCTCAGTGATTTAAAAAAAAAAAAAAAAAAAACTGCCTGTCAATGCAGGAGATGGAGTTTCAATCCCTGAGTTGGGAAGATCCCACAGAGATGGCAACCCATTCTAGTATTCTTGCCTGGGAAATCCCATGGACAGAAGAACCTGGTGGGCCAGAGTCCATGGGATCACAAGAGAGTCAGATGACTTAGTGACTAAGACAACATCATCAAAATTTTAATGTGTTCAAAATTAAATGGATGTTTTTTGTTTTTAATTATTTGGTAGCGTTTGCTAATATTATTGTTATTTCTTTCTTGGTAAAATCCACTGAAGAAGCCATGTGAACTTGTATTTTACCTTGTATGTAGACTTTTAATTTCAAATTCAGTTTGTCTAATAGTTACCAACCAGTTGAAATTTTATATTTCTTCTTGTTCAGTTTTAATATTTTACTTATCTTAGAAGTTTCCCATTTTGCCTAAATTTTCAAATTCTTTAAAGTTGCTCTATGTTAATATTTATTCAGATTCATCTACATATTTATAATTTTGGTTGTTTTTCACCCATCTATCTCTGAGCTTCAGTCTGAGCTCAATATTCTTCTCCATGAAGAATACTGTTAAGTATTTACTTTAATAAGGATGTGCTATTGGTATATTCAGTTTCTAATTGTCTGAAAAAATCTTTTTTTTTTTTCACCTTTATTATCAAAAGATAAAGTATAGACTTCTAGGTAGGCTCCCATTTTTTTCCCAGCCATTTTATTTTTCCATCATCTACCTTTCATTTTTTCTGTTGAGAAGTAGGTAACTTCTCAATTTATTGTTACTCTGAAAAGTAATATTTTGGGGTTTTTTTGGGGGGGTCTTGTCTTTCATTAACTTTATTTTTAATTTTTTTTAAATACTGTATTGGTTTTGCCATACATTGACATGAATCCGCCACAGGTGTACATGAGTTCCCAACCCTGAACCCCCCTCCCATCACCCTCCCCATATCATCTCTCTGGGTCATCCCAGGGCACCAGCCCCCGTATCCTATATCAAACCTAGACTAGCGATTCACTTCTTACATGATAGTATACATGTTTCAATGCCATTCTCCCAAATCATCCCACCCTCTCCCTCTCCCACAGAGTCCAAAAGTCTGTTCTTTACATCTGTGTCTCTTTTGCTGTCTCACATACAGGGTTATCATTACCATCTTTCTAAATTTCATATATATGTGTTAGTATACTGTATTGGTGTTTTTCTTTCTGGCTTACTTCACTCTGTATAATCGGCTCCAGTTTCATCCACCTCATAAGAACTGATTCAAATGCATTCTTTTTAATGGCTGAGTAATGCTCCATTGTGTATATGTACCACAGCTTTCTTATCCATTCGTCTGCTGATGAACATCCAGGTTGCTTCCGTGTCCTGGCTATTATAAACAGTGCTGCAATGAACACTGGGGTACACGTGTCTCTTTCAATTCTGGTTTCCTCGGTGTGTATGCCCAGCAGTGGGATTGCTGGGTCATAAGGCAGTTCTATTTCCAGTTTTTTAAGGAATCTCCCCACTGTTCTCCATAGTGGCTGTACTAGTTTGCATTCCCACCAACAGTGTAAGTCTGCCCCATAATCCAGAGGTCAGAAACTTGCTGCTGCTAGCAGTTCCACTGCCACACCTGTCTCTCTCAGCCCCAAACCAAGTCCCTGGCCCCTGAAAACCTGAGTCCAGGCATTCTGAATGGTGGAAACCACACACCACTCTATGACTCAGCCCACCAGCAGCAACAGCAGCCGGAGCATGTCCTTTACTTTGCTTCCGCTTGCCCATGTACACACCTATTTGGAGTTAACAGCTAAATTTGCATCCTGAATATTAGCTGTAAGAGGTTCCAGGAAAAATCTCTAGCTGCCTGACCTCTCCAACCAGAAGGAGGATAGAACCAGGTTGGGAGAACAAATCTATAATACCTACCACACGATCCATTCACATGCCATTTTCTCTAAGTTGTTCCTGAATTTTTCCAAGCTAAAAGTAATCCCTTTCCTCTCCTTAACTGAGGCTTTTTTTATTCTCACTGGACATTAGAACTTCCTGGCAGTTTAAAGATACTTGTTCTCCTTCCCTCCCCACCAAGAAATTCTGATTTCATTGGTTTGGGATACAGGTACACTTTGGGGGAAATTTTTAAAATTCTAATATGCATCATGTTTAGAACCTTTGCTCTAAATTATTATAAATTTTCATTTCTCCTTATCACTTCCAAATTTTTGTTTAGTTATAAAATGTCCTTACTCTTTCTACTAGATTATAAGCTCTCTGAGGATAGAATTTGAGTCTAGTCTATTTTTACGTCCTTCACGGACTTTTAGCTGATTACTTTGCAAATAAAAAAGGTTTACCTGTTTATATAATGAATGAGTGAACGGTGCATGATGCCCTGCAAACACAATCATGTTAACGATGACCTGCATGGCCTCAAGTCCCTGCCTCTCTCCTGCTTGATGTTCTCTGCAGTATACTTCTTGTGAATTTATTAATTCTGTTCAGCATAATAAAAATATAAGTGAGTATATTGCTCACAGAATTTGCCTTCTAATCATTAACTCACCATATAACATTACTTGACACAAAATTATTCCTAGTTTTAAAAAAACATGTATCCAACAGCATTCTCACCCATGAAAGCTATTACTGTAAACTGACATCCTTTTAGGCAAAAATCTAAAATCTAAAGCAGAGAATTGGAAGAAGAAAGTCAAGTCCATCCATGACACTGAACTTCTGAGCTATTTACCTTATCTTCATAGGTTCTTAGATGTATCAGTGTACCTCTAAAAAAATCTTCTAAAACCTCAGTATACAGTGATAAAAATTCGGTAAACTGTTGTGTAACTGCAGAATGACTTTGAAAGAAGTTTGACAAGAATATATATAATCTTATCCCACTGAAAAGCTTGACGTGAGTATCTAATTGATATTGATACTAACATTTCTAAGTTCATGCCTAGAAAAGTTAAATGCTATCCAATTGGGATCTACTATTAATATTAAGATTTCCTATGACTCATAAATCAGCTCTGTTCAAGGATTTTAAATATTTGGAAGCAAACATTTTTAAACATCTTAGCCAAATTAAACCTCAGATGGGGGCTCCTGAGATAAGAATCACATGGTAGTTTTACCTGTTAGAAAATGATTGAAAACAAGCCATTTGGTCTGTCCTTGTGGGTTATGACCAACCTAGACAGCATATTAAAAAACAGAGACATTACTTTGTCAATGGTCCATCTAGTCAAGGCTATGGTTTTTCCAGTGGTCATGTATGGGTGTGAGAGTTGGACTATAAACAAAGCTTTTTAATTGATGCTTTTGAACTGTGGTGTTGGAGAAGACTCTTGAGAGTCCCTTGGACTGCAAGGAGATCCAACCAGTCCATCCTAAAGGAGGTCAGTCCTGGGTGTTCATTGGAAGGACTGATGTTGAAACTGAAACTCCAATATTTTGGCCACCTGATGTGAAGAGCTGACTCATTGGAAAAGATCCTGATACTGGGAAATATTGAAGGCAGGAGGAGAAGGGGACAACAGAGGATGAGATGGTTTGATGGCATCACCAACTCAATGGACATGAGTTTTAATAAGCTCTGGGAGTTGCTGATTGACAGGGAAGCCCATTGTGCTGCAGTCCATGGGGTCACAAAGTTGGACACGATTGAGTGACTGAAATGAACTGAATCATTATTAATTTTATCAGAGGTTCAGTCACACATTTGGTAATGCAGGAAACAATCTTGTTAAATAGGCTGAATACAACATAGTAACATTAATAAGGTCATAAGTAAGTATTTAAGCTAAGAACTTACAATCGGTGCACCCTACTATCTCCCAGGTCATCTGACCAGTCTGTTCTGCACCAAATGTTGTCTTTAAGGGAAATGATATATCAGCATTGTATGTAAAGTTCATCAAAGATGTTTCCATGTAAGAGGGTGAGCATGACCCTTTATGGGATTGAGAAAGAAATGTTGTCTAAGGAGTTACATTATTGGCACCAGAAAAAGAAAAATTGGTCTTCATGGTTGAGCAGGTATTTCTGCCACTGGGCTGGTCTGGATAATGCATTGTGCAGGTGTACATGGCACACTGGGTTTGGATGGACTCTGGAAGTTGGTGCTGGACAGGGAGGCCTGGCATGCTGCAGTTCATGGGGTCACAAAGAGTCAGACACAACTGAGCAACTGAACTGAACTATGGGTACAAATTATTCCCTGATTATTCAGAAATATTAATGAAAGGGATAAAGAGGAGGAAAACAGGCAAAGAAAAAAAAAGTACAGAATTATGTTTAGGAAAGAATAAGGCAGTAAAATGTGACCCAATTGGAAAAATTCATACTCTTGAATTTTTGCCTACCCCCAACCCCATTTGGAGAAGGCAATGGCACCCCACTCCAGTACTCTTGCCTGGAAAATCCCATGGACCGAGGAGCCTGGTGGGCTGCAGTCCATGGGGTCACTAAGAGTTGGACACGACTGAGTGACTTCACTTTCACTTTTCACTTTCATGCATTGGAGAAGGAAATGGCAACCCACTCCAGTGTTCTTGCCTGGAGAATCGCAGGGATGGTGAAACCTGGTGGGCTGCAGTCTATGGGGTCGCACAGAGTGGGATAAGACTGAAGCAACTTAGCAGCAGTAGCAGCAGCAACCCCATTTAGAACTGTTGGTATTAAAGGTTCAGTTCAGTCGCTCAGTCATGTCCGACTCTTTGCGACCCCATGAACCACAGCACGCCAGGCCTCCCTGTCCATCACCAACTCCCGGAGTCCACCCAAACCCATGTCCATTGAGTCAGTGATGCCATCCAACCATCTCATCATCTGTCATCCCCTTCTCCTGCCCTCAATCTTTCCCAGCATCAGGGTCTTTTCCAATGAGTCAGCTCTTTGTATAAGGTGGCCAAAGTATTGGAGTTTCAGTTTCAAAATCAGTCCTTCCAGTGAACACCCAGGACTGACCTCCTTTAGGATGGACTGGTTGGATCTCCTTGCAGTCCAAGGGATTCTCAAGAGTCTTCTCCAACACCACAGTTCAAAAGCATCAATTAAAAAGCTTTCTTTATAGTCCAACTCTCACATCCATACATGACCACTGGAAAAACCATAGCCTCGACTAGATAGACATTTGTTGGCAAAGTAATGTCTCTGCTTTTTAACTTTTCTTCCAAGGAGTAAGCGTCTTTTAATTTCATGGCTGCAGTCACTATCTGCAGTGATTTTGGAGCCCAGAAAAATAAAGTCAGCCACTGTTTCCACTATTTCCCCATCTATCTGCCATGAAGTGATGGGACCGGATGCCATGATCTTAGTTTTCTGAATGTTGAGCTTTAAGCCAACTTTTTCACTCTCCTCTTTCATCAAGAGGCTCTTTAGTTCATCCTCACTTTCTGCCATAAGGGTGGTATCATCTGCATATCTGAGGTTATTGATATTTCTCCTGGCAATCTTGATATTCCAGCTTGTGCTTCCTCCAGCCCAGTGTTTCTCATGATGTATTCTGCATATAAGTTAAATAGGCAGGGTGACAATATACAGCCTTAATGTACTCCTTTTCCTATTTGGAACCAGTCTGTTGTTCCATGTTCAGTTCTAACTGTTACTCAAATAGCTTTAAATAGTTGGAAGGTCTTCTTTTATCCTGAATATACCTCGGTGAAAATTTGGTGGCAAGACTTACCATTTCCCAGCTTTGGATGTAATCCCATGCCTTCTCTCATTGTCTTTTCTCCTTTCTCTGCTAATCAAAATCCTTGTTCTCTTCCTTCCTTCCTAACAGATTTGCAAAAGTTTAACTTCTTTAAAATCTTCCTAGGAAGGTCTTCCTATGCTGTAGCTCCTCACTCCTTTATAAAGTCACTAAGAATTCTATGGTTCTAGTGGAATGTGTATCATATTCTATATGGTTGTAACACTCCTGTTTAAGAAAACTCTACGTGGATGTATTCCTATACCCATAATTAAATGACAGACTTCATAAAAATGAGGACTGAATTCCTTAGTGTACTTTTCCCAACCAAGAATAAGAGAGTGAACATTCAGTCTACTCTATCTCAAATTATATTCACTGTTACAATGGATATGAGTTTGAGTGAACTCAGGGAGTTGGTGATGGACAGGGAGGCCTGGCGTGCTGCGATTCATGGTGTCGCAAAGAGTCGGACATGACTGAGCAACTGAACTGAACTGAACTGAACTGATTACCAATGTAAGAGCTAAGAGGATCCAGACTTCTTGAGGGCAGAGAGTTCAGCTATTACTGAGTAGATATTTCAATACACATTGACCTGGACCAAATGCCTATTCCCACTGTATCATTCTATAAAATGCAAAATTATACAGTTTTGAGATAATGGACTAACTCTTTCACCCTCCCCAGCTTCCTGACATTGCTTTTAAAAAACAGGTGAAATAAGATGTACTTTCTCTTTTAAAAGAAACTGGGGAAAATATGGTCCATTTTGTTAAGAATTTTTATGGAGCAAGACCTATTATGTAATTATAATGGAGATGGGGCAGAACCATATCTTCCTGTACTTACATTTAGATAAGTATTTATATTCATTGATATACTTCTATATCAATATTTATAAAATATTTAGAGATTTAGATTTTATATTTAGACAACTCATCACCAAATGAGGTACAAGTATTATTGTATTTAAAATGTGGTTTAAAATAAAAACTTGAAAATCTGCCAATTTTGTGATCCCTTTGGTTGTTTCTTCATTTTATAATATACTAAAAGCCTCACACGGGGAAGGCAATGGCACCCCACTGCAGTACTCTTGCCTGGAAAATCCCATGGACCGAGGAGCCTGGTGGGCTGCTGTCTATGGGGTCGCACAGAGTCGGACACGACTGAAGTGACTTAGCAAAAGCCTCACAAAATGGAAGGAGCCTGGGAGTTTCTAAGTTCTGAGAGGCTATGCTTCATGGTGCTATTATACACATCTAAGACTAAAGAAATACATGACTAATGAAAATGGCATTTTCCATATGAAGTGATGAAAGTTAAAAGTATATATTTTATTTCACTATTAAGAGAGAAAACACTTGATCACTGTAAACATGAACAAAATTTGAGTTTTAAAATCTTTCAAGGGACTCACATTTATTTCCTCCTGTTCCCAAGCCTTCAGCAATCCTTTTAGTGTGTGTAGTATTTGCTTAAAAGGGACATTTCTGTGGAATTAAGCAAATAGGGGATTCAATATTCTTCACAGATAATTTTGGCATGTTCCATTGGGAACTTGTAGTCTGAATTTTCGTCCTTCCTTGGAAAAGACAAACATGTTCCAAATCCTGTCTTTTCTCTGTTACTGAAGATCTACTATATACAGACTTAATGGCAGAGTACATTTAACAAGACACTCAGCTGAAAATGTTACCATTAAAATGAAAGAAGGCAAACTTGCGGGAATGCAATTTAAATACAGTAAATAAAAACTAGCACTAAAAGTTCTGTAAAAAAGCATCACAATAGTGGATTTTCTCATTTTGCTAAAATTGAAAAAAAAAATATAACAAATTTCTGAGATGGAGAATTAGAAAGTATCTGTAGTTCATAATATATTTATTTTCCAAGAAAATCAGTGGTACTACTTTTGGTGACAACAAAAAACTCATGTTTAATCCTAATTAATGAAAAACCTATATGCAGGTCAAGCAGCAACAGTTAGAACCAGACATGGAACAATGGAGTGGAACACTTTCACTTTTCATGTCAACGCTGTATATTGTCACCCTGCTTATATAACTTATATGCAGAGTACATCATGAGAAACTGGGCTGGATGAATCACTAAGCTAGGAGATTCTCCTAGAATCACTATTTCTAGGAGAAATATCAATAACCTCAGATACACAGATGACACCACCTTATGGCAGAAAACAAAGAAGAATTAAAAGAGCCTCTTGATGAAGGTGAAAGAGGAGAGTGAAAAAAACTGGCTTAAAACTCAACATTCAGAAAACTAAGATCATGGCATCCAGTCCCATCACTTCATGGCAAATAGATGGGGAAACAATGGAAACAATGACAGACTTTATTTTCTTGAACTCCAATATCACTGTGGACAGTGACTGCAGCCATGAAATCAAAAGATGCTTGCTCTTTGGGAAAAAGCAATGACAAACCTAGACAGTGCATTAAAAAGCAGAGACATAATTATTTGCCGACAAAGTTCTGTACAGTCAAAGCTATGGTTTCTTCAGTAGTCATGTATGGATGTGAGAGCTGGACAATAAATTTAGAAAAAGGCTGAGTTCCGAAGAATTGATGCCTTTGAACTGTGGTGCTGGAGAAGACTCTTGAAAGTCCCTTGGACAGCAAGGTGATCAAACTAATCAATCCTAAAGGAAATCAACCCTGAATATTCATTGGAAGGACTGATGTTGAAACTGAAGTTTCAATTCTTTGGCCACCTGATGTGAAGATCTAACTCACTGGAAAAGACCCTGATGCTGGGAAAGATAGAAGGCAGGAGGAGAAGGAGATGACAGAGGATGAGATGGTTAGATGGCATCACTGACTCAATGGACATGAATTTGACCAACTCTGGGAGATGGTGAAGGACAGGGAAGTTTGGCATGCTACAGTTCATGGGGTTGCAAAAAGTCAGACACGACTGAACAACTGAACACAAACCTTTTGAAATCCATGTATTTTGTTTAATGGTTTTCCTAAATTTACAAAATAACTATAATTCTCTTAACCTTGGCTTTATATTTTTCATTTTATAAAATGCTGCTGCTATTTTTCCTTCTGTGTACATGTTAGTTTAGCCCTAAAACTTTAAGAAGCATATAGCTCTTTTCTACTACTGATGGTTTTGACTGCATGTCTACATATTGCTCAATGGCAGGTACAACAGTGTAGTTGGGGAGGGTGAAGCCACAGGTAAGAAGGATGTCTCCAGGGACCTTAGAACTAACTAATGTGCAGAAATCAAACCTGCATCTCTTAAGTCTCCTGCATTGGCAGGCAGGTTCTATACCACTAGCACCACCTGGGAAGCCCAGAGATTTGGGAAATAAAAGGATGGCATAGAAAATGACAATGTACTTGATTAGTAATTTCTATTTCAGTTAGAAAAAAAAAAAAGACTTATTTCCATGGAACTCCACCTCCAGATCTCTACAACAAGCTAGTAAGTGATGACAGTTAGTGAAAGCTCTATCAACAGTTCATTTTTATATCCTTGAGGTGAAACCATCCTATTTCAACAAATATCACTTTCTCATTGAATTCCACATTAGTGAATGATGAATACAAGATGTTTTTCCACACTCCGGCTGCTGGCTTGACATGTTTTGCTAGCAAAATACACAGGAACTGCCAAGATGGGAGAGTAGCCTTTCCTAAATCCCTCCAAGTGTCACCATGACTACAGCATATTTCCTAAACTGGTGGGTGTTCATATAAGAAGATATAAATCCATTCAAGTGCTAGACTCATGCTGTATTGAGGCTTTATAATTTATCAAAAAATTTCCCTTTATGTATGTGAATTATTTTTCTATTCACAGGATTAAGGCAAAATGACAACTGCTCAATTTTATTGCCAATACTGCATGGCATCACTTCTTGGGAAGAAATATGTACTAAAGGATGACAATCCATACTGTGTTTCTTGTTACGATCGTATCTTTTCTAACTATTGTGAGGAGTGCAAAGAACCAATTGAATCAGGTTCCAAGGTAGGTTTAATTCACAGAATTATTGCATATGATCAGCAGAAAAATGTGTTATGATTCCTATTTTTCTTTAATAATCTAATGCTCTGCTACTAGATATAAGGATTTTCAAAGCTATCATCAATCAAGTTGATGTTCAAAGCACTATGCACTGTGAAACATAACACATGCTTTAATCCTTACAGTGATTTTAGGAGACAGTCTAGGATGCTAAAGATTAAAGAAGTTATTTGACCAAAGTTACACAGCTAAAGTGTTTTTTCTAGAATGACAAGAGTATAAATGAAGAACTGTATAAACAATCGGAAGTATAAAGATTCAAAAACCTTTATTTCCTAACTTTGAATCAGTTTCATATTCATTAAAGACACTGTGCCCTGACACCTCTCATACATACAGCCCATTCCTACCAGAATGCATATTGTTGTATATTTTCTCTTTTTTTTAAAATCTTTGCTTTAGGTAAGTAGTGTTGAGATTTTGTTTACTTAAATCTTAAACAGTAATAGGATGTTATCATCTAAAAATAAAAATCATCTCAGGAAATTGGAAGAAATAGGAGAGTCCCTTATTTTCCATCTGTCTTTTGTGACCAACCAAGGAAGCAGGCTCTAGCTCCTAATTGCCGCAGAGAGTCTCCTCTCTCCAGGTAGTAGTATCAACATCATGCCCTCAAGCTAACAGCACAACCTCCTAGCACCAGAGCCCCAGAGTGTTTAGTGTTGTCTTACAAAATGGCCTATTTGATCACAAACACACTTAATTAACTTTTATTCACTATCTCGAAGGATCTTTGTTACAAAGGCCGGCACTGGCATGAAGGATGCTTTAACTGCACCAAATGCAATCACTCTTTGGTGGAAAAGCCTTTTGCTGCCAAGGATGAGCGCCTGCTGTGCTCGGAGTGCTATTCTAATGAGTGCTCTTCCAAGTGCTTTCACTGCAAGAAGACCATCATGCCTGGTAAGATCTCAAGGCCTTTTGGTCTGTAACTGAAGCTACAATGCTTTAAATTAAACCCAAGCACAGGAAGAGTGTAGTGCATTAGCACCTCCATTCTCCTTCCATGGTTTCACTCTTCATGGTTGTAGTTACCTAAGGTCAAAAATGTTAAGTCTGAAAATATTAACTGGAAAATACCAGCAATCAAAGTTCCTTAAGGTTTCCATTGTGTACTGTTCTGAGTAGTGTGATGAAACCTCTCTGCACCTGTTCCATGACATGAATCATCTCTTTGTCCAGAGCATCCTGCCCAGTAGTCACTTAATAACCATCTCAGTTACCAGATCAGACTGTTGCTGTATCACAGTGTTTGGGTTCAAGAAACCTTTATTTTAGTTAATAATGGCCGCAAAGTGCAATAGTAGTGATGCTGGCAATTCAGGTATGCTGAAAAAAAGCCATAAAGTGCTTCCTTTAAATGAAAAGACAGTTCTCAATTTAATAAGGAAATAAATTGCATGCTGCGGTTACTAAGATCTAATGTAAGAACAAATTCCCCATGCATGAAATCATGAAGGAGGAAAAAGAAATTTATGCTAGTTTTGCTGTCATGCCTCAAACTGCAAAAGTTACGGCCACAGTGCATGTAAGCACTTAGATAAGATGGAAAAGGCAGTAAATTCTAATAGCAAGGTATATTCAGAAAGAGACCACAAAATACACGGTACACACACACACACACACACACACACACACACACACACACACACACACACACACACACACACACACACAGAGTTTGGTGTTGCCTGCAGTGTCGAAGGAAATGGCAGCCCACTCCAGTGTTCTTGCCTGGAGAATCCCAGGGATGGGGAAGCCTGGTGGGCTGCCGTCTATGGGGTCACACAGAGTCAGACACAACTGAAGTGACTTAGCAGCAGCAGCAGTGTCACACATCCACTGGAGATCTTGCGGTGTTTCCCTCACAGATAAAGGGGACTATTACACAAAACCCTGCTTTTCAGAAAGACATCTTTCTTACTATCTCTTTATCTTGCTTAGTGTACTTTAGAAATGAAAAGATTACACTTTCTGTTTCCATTGGGCAAAGTGTACTGTCTTTTATATATTGTCATAAACATAATTCATAGAAACATTTTGAACCAGAAACTGAACCAGGGAATAAAAGCTACACCAATAAATAATGCTAAAACTGCATTTAACACCCTGTCCTAGGCAGAACCAATAGCATCAAAAAGCACAGCCCATCATAGGAGAATGGAATCAAGCATCATTTTGTATCTCAACAAACACTGCTCTGAGGGTCAGTCATCTTTCTTTTCTCTCAGGGAAAGCAAGGATCCATGTAAACTGTTACACCTTTAGGCAAGTAATAATCCTCTTCGTTGATCCTCTTCTCAATACCTATGGACAACAGCATAAGAACAATTCTATCTCATCTTCTTATTATAGATTCACAGATTTTTCTGGGAGACTGTAACTGCACAACATCAATCTCAGAAGTCTGTGCCCTGGGCATTCCTAATATCCTTGTAATTCTTATTATGGCCCAATTTATCTAAACCATATGCAGCCTTTCAGAGTCTACTTTTATAGTCCTTTCACATCATAAAATTATGAAATAGCACAAGAATTTCCAATAAAAGAGTGATTCACCATCATTGTGGCTGAATTCTATTGACCTCTTTTTTCAGATAAATGTTTTGGAAACCAAACACTATTTTTTTTTTCTATGTGGCTGATTAGTTTATTGCCTTAACATATAGTTTAAGTGATCTGATGTATTACTGCTTGAAAGAAAACAATGAAACTTGATTTATACTAATAGACTCTTACTTTTGGGGTCCAGGTTCCCGCAAAATGGAATTTAAGGGTAACTACTGGCATGAAACCTGCTTTGTGTGTGAGCACTGCCGACAGCCAATAGGAACTAAACCTTTGATTTCCAAAGAGACTGGCAATTACTGTGTGCCGTGTTTTGAGAAGGAGTTTGCTCACTACTGCACCTTTTGTAAGAAGGTAAATATCTATAGAGCATGAAGCTTATGAAATCTTCCAAACCATTGCTTTTTAGCAACATTATATATTTGTAATTAACTGATACTACCATATTATAGCCATCTTTGCACACTCACGTTAGTATTGAATTCCAACAAGTTCAAAAGCACTACCTGTCACAGGGAGGAAGCCCATCTATTTTTATCACCATAAAATGCCACCAGAACATGAATTTAATGTTCCAAAAGCTCAAGTGATTTGATATTCCAGTTCCATTCACTGCCGTTCATGCAAGAAGGACCCACATCTCTCTTTGAATACAAATATTTCTTAGAAAATTTTTGATCCATATAATTTCAGAGGGAGATGGATTTGTCTCACAGAGTGACTAAGGGAACCAATTTAAACAGGATATTTAACTTCTCACTTTATATCCAAGCAATGTAAATGTCTTCTTGGCTTGAAGCTTTTATATTTCTAGCAGTAGACAGATAAGAGAATGACAGTCAAGAGTGACAAGATCATTAGGGAAACTCATTCATTAGACAGAAAGAAGGCTAAGCACTGCAAGTGGTTTCCTTCGCCTCCAGTTGCAAAGCTTCATGTAGGGCCTTTTAACTTGGATACCCATTCAAACTTTTCCAACAGGAAAAAAAGTCACATTTTTCAAGTAAACTTGGTACAATTCTTTTTTTATCCTCTAAGTTTTATATGAAGTCACTCATCTCTATCACCTTGATAACATGTCTGTAATCCATTAATATATATTGATGTTCTCAAAGGAATCCTTGACCTGTGAGGTATCATAAGTTTCAAATACCCCTGTAAGTTGTGATCAGAAAGCCTGAATCATGGAAACATGTATAGTGGGTTCTAAACACTTTTGATCTACAGGCTACTCTGTGGCTGCTACTGCTGCTAAGTCGCTCCAGTCGTGTCCGACTCTTGCGACCTCATAGACGGCAGCCCACCAGGCTCCACCATCCCTGGGATTCTCCAGACAAGAACATTGGAGTGGGTTGCCATTTCCTTCTCCAATGCATGAAAGTGAAAAGTGAAAGTGAAGTCGCTCAGTCGTGTCCGACTCTTAGTGACTCCATGGACTGCAGCCTACCAGGCTCCTCCATCCATGGCATTTGCCAGGCAAGAGTACTGGAGTGGGTTGCCATTGCCTTCTCCGACAGGCCTCTCTAGCAGATCTCTTAAGACTATTTGCATATTTACATCCAGACAGCTAGCATGTCATTACCACTATCTACAAATTAACACACACAGTAAGTTTCTACATATATTTAAAATACTGAAGCTGCATTTGAGAAGGCATCGATAAAGTCCTAAATTACAATTATTAAATTACACGATAGTTCAGTTCAGTTACTGTCTGACCCTTTGCAACTCCATGGACTGTAGCACGCTGCTTCCCTGTCCATCACCAACTCCTGGAGCTTGCTCAAACTCCTGTCCATTGAATCAGTGATGCCATCCAACCATCTCATCCTCTGTCTTCCCCTTCTCCTCCCGCCCTCAGTCTTTCAGGGTCTTTTCCAATGAATCAGTTCATATCAGGTGGCCCAAGTACTAAAGTTTCAGCTTCACATCAGTCCTTCCAATGAATATTCAGGACTGATTTCCTTTAGGATTGTGGTGGCTGAAAAGTACAACTGAAAGTAACATGACATAAAACCATCTCAACCATGGAGACTTCCATTACTCTATCAGAAATACTGACTTAGAAAATGACTTTACAAGAAACAGTTAGACTCTATGACCCTGAGACAGATGAAGAAGCAGCTCTGCAAAAGTATCAGTCAATGAAATGCATTTAGAAAGAGATGATGGAAATAAAATGGATACATTGACTTGATTGTTTTGAGGGACAACTAAGTTGGCCATTTTTAGGCTGTATTTCTTAAGGACTTACCCTAAAATGAGACTTGTGGGAGTCATTTTAAAATCATTTGTTGGGCACACAATGTAAAGTTTCCTTCAGTGCTATTTGAGATTCAAATATCTTCTCTAGTATATCATAGCTGAGCACTGTCTGGGGCCAAAGCCCTGATGTTTCCCAGGTTAGAGGAGCCTGCCCTATATTTAGGACATGATTTTAAGTCCCCAGAAATTTATGAAATGTTTGTATTGGGTAGTAGAAAGATCACAACATGCCAGATTATTTTCTATTTAATTTTTTAAAACCACAAGTCCTTTAAGGAAAACTGGATATAAATGTTTCTAATCAAGATGATCCAAGCTGAAGAAAAACAATTTGTTTCAACCCAAGCCAAAGACCAAATATAAAACAAAAGAAAATAAGCAAAAACTACTTGACAACCAGCCCACAGAATTTTTTCATAGATTTTATTTTCTGAAACTAAAATGTATTTTCTACCAGAAAGCAAGTAACCTCAAACAATAGTCCTTTGAATTCAAATTCCACAAGTGTCACATGTTCTAAAATTGATCAGCTGTCATCCACTGAGTGCAAAATCATTGTTGCCGCCACTTTGCCAGAGAAGAAACATGTTCTAAGTCCTGGGATCAATCAGTATCAAAAACCAGGCTTGGATGTTAGACTTCATCTTAGCCTGTCTGCCTCTTCAAAAGGAATATAATCACAAACAAGCTATTTTTAATGTTCCAGAGTTTCATCTCCATAATGAAACAATATTTAGTGTGTACATCAAGTTTCATTTTGCTGTGAATACAGTTTTCAAGTTTTGAATCTTTTAAGCCTTGCCTGCTAATCATTTGACCAAACAAATCAAAAGAATCTTGAATTCTGCTGTGCCTGTTGTAAGGCATTTGAAGTCAGTAGGGGGCATTTTAAATTGCTTTAGTTCAGACACACCATTATGTTTCCCATTTACTTATTTAGAATAGTATATATATTTTTCTCGTTTACAAAAAATAACTTTCTATCAAATATCTTTAATTATTAAGGTAGTCATTGGAAAATTTTTAAATATCTTTAGGATAATCTTTTCAAAAGCCTGGAGTTGTTTAATCTGTCACAATAGAACGGCTTAGAATAGACTTTTTCTATATCTAGTTAATTTGCATACAAAGCCTACAGGCGCCATCTCAGATATCACATTGCTTCAGTCATTAGAAGACATTTCTATGAATGCTTGCCAGGTTCCCAAGCCACCCCCAAGAGCTCAGCAGCCATGGATTTGAAAGATGCTAGGACTTAAAAATTGCTACACAAGTAAAGTTGTCTAA
This sequence comes from Oryx dammah, assembly GCF_014754425.2. Lineage (NCBI taxonomy): Eukaryota > Metazoa > Chordata > Mammalia > Artiodactyla > Bovidae > Oryx > Oryx dammah. Next base: position 40,595,882 of record NW_024070188.1, on the reverse strand, counting down.
TGTTTCTCCATCTGATTTTTAAATAGAGATATCTCAGTCTTTTAAAAGGTAGAATCCCTGGATTAAACTGGGTTAGAAAATATTTTATGGCAGAATAACAAGCATCTCTGCAAAACCCTAACACATCACACATTAAGGTTCAACGTACAGCACTGATGACTGAATCCTAGCGCTGAAAACTCACACAGTTGCCCAGTCATCCCATTTGTGCTAGGTACAATGGTAGAATTGCTTTTCAAACATTTTTTCCCTTGGTGTTTCTTCATTCATTCAACAAGGATTTCTCAGTGGCTTATCAGTGCAAAGCAATCTCGTCTCAGTATATGTTCATGGTTAGGCACACAGACTGTGGAATCAGACTGCAGGTTTGAATTCTCACTCTGTGTGTCCCTAGCAAGAGATGTAACTGCTCTAACTCTCTGGAGTGGTTCATCTCTAAAGAGGGAAGATACTGTGTCAGGATGTTGAGAATGTTAAGAACAGGTTAAGCACAGGACTAAAGACTGAAAAAACATCTTAGAAATATTAGTCATTATTAGCAGATGATGTGTGCCATGCCAAGTTCCTTCAGTCATGTCCAGCTCTTTCAACCCCGTGCACTATAGCCCACTAGGCTCCTCTGTCCATGGGAATTCTCCAGGCAAGAATACTGGAGGGGGTTACCATTTCTTCCTCCAGGGGATCTGCCCCACCCAGGGACTGAACCTGAGTCTCCTGCAGCTCCTGCACTGGTGCACGGGTTCTTTACCACTAGCACCACCTGAGAATGGTGCTGAGCAAATCCCTCCAGGGTTGCTACTGCTGAATAAAGCATTCAGGAAAAAATAGCTTTTTTTAAGGATTCTTAGAAGTTATATATGAACATAAGAGCATAGCATAGAAAGTATCTTAAGTCTAATGGCAGATCTTTGAAGACCAACAAGAAAGAGAAAGATGAGCAAAGAAATCAAGGGCCTATATCTTTTTTATCTTCCTGAGCTCATCATGACCCTGCTTCTTTCCTATACCACTGTAGGAGAAAAATTAGGATAATTCTCACCAGTTCTATTTGATCGAGATAGCCTTTTGTTTTACTTTGGTTCCAAGAAATCACAGGAAAAAGACATCCTGACACAAGGTGATAGGGTAGCTAGAAGTACCACTTGTGGGCAAAGAAGAGAATCACAGAAGACATTCCATGGTCATCGCCTTTTTTTGTGATCATTTTCCAGGTGATAACTTCAGGTGGGATAACGTTTCGTGACCAGCCATGGCATAAGGAGTGTTTCCTGTGCAGTGGCTGTAGGAAAGAGCTCTGTGAGGAAGAGTTTATGTCCAGAGATGACTATCCATTCTGTCTGGATTGCTACAACCATCTTTATGCCAAAAAGTGTGCCGCCTGCACCAAGCCTATTACTGGTAAGTTTAATATCTTCCTAGCATGAAAAAGTATGGTTCTGAAAATGCTATACAGTTCATTTAGGAAATGTCATTTTAAAAAGGATGATCTTTCCCTTATGTTTCCTTTTGAAACAAGCATGAGTACTTATATATAAATATGAATAGTACACAGAACCCTCAAGGTAAGTATAGAGTATAATTAAGGCAGCTGGGCTCTGTAGAGGGTCATTAATGCTAAACTTTATGGTACTGACTCAAAGTAAAGTAATAGTTCAGGAAAGGAGAGTAAGATGAACAAAGAAGATCTTCACAAGGAGGCCTTGGTGGGGGGGAGGTGTGTGTGTGTGTGTGTGTCTGTGTGTGTCTGTGTGTGTGTCTGTGTGTGTGTCTGTGTGTGTGTGTTAGTTGCTTAGTCATGTCCGACTCTTTGCAACCCCATAGACTGTAGCCCACCAGGCCCCTCCATCCCTGGGATTCTCCAGGCAAGAACACTGGAGTGGGTTGCCATTTCCTTCTCCAAAAGGAACTATAGAAAGAAAGAAAGTGAAGTCGCTCAGTCGCGTCCGACTCTTTGCAACCCCATGGACTGTAGCCTACCAGGTTCCTCCATCCATGGAATTTCCCAGGCAAGAGTACTGGAGTGGGGTGCCATGTCCTTCTCCAGGCCTGAGTTGAGGTAGAAGTTTAAGAAACTGAGTGGGAGAAAGGGATACTTATAAATCAAAATGCTGCTCAATTCTAAACAAGTGTAAAGGGGCCTTAAAGTAGAAAAAGTTTTAATTAAATGCAAGTACTGTGCAAAATCAGAAGTTATAAATAATTACGATAGCATAGGTGAGGAATTAATTAAACCTCAATTTAAGATGATTCTAACAAACGTATTATTCTCTTTTCATTCTGTTCACTTACAGAATTATCAAATTATGAATAGATAAAATAAGATAGCATTCTGTTAAACAAAAATGTGTGATATGATTTGAAAATAACATAAATGGTAAATCTATCTGTGCTAAATGAGTTTTCAAGGTAAAAAGCACGTTGTATTTTCCTCTGAGTTACTTCTAAAATGCTAATCCTGTCATAAGAGAACTGACACTCTCATCCCTGAGAAACCCAATAGCTCTTTTTTTCTCTCCTTTTTAAAAATTTATTTTCAATTGAAGGATAATTGCTTTACAGTATTGTGTTGGTTTCTGCTAAACATCAACATGAGTCAGACATAGGAATACCTATGTCCTACCCCTCTTGAAGCTCCCTCCCACCTCCACCGCCATCCCATCCCTCTAGGTTGTTATAGAGCCCCGATCTGAGGTCCCTGAGTCATGCAGCAAATTCCCATTGGCTATCTGTTTTGCATATGGTAATGTATATTTCCATGTCACTCTCTCCATATGTCCCTTCTCTCCTTCCTTCCCCAGCTCCTGAATCCATAAGTCTGTTCTCTGTGTCTGTGCCTTCGTTGCTGCCCTGCAAATAATTTCATCAGTACCATCTTTCTAGATTCCACATACATGCATTAATATATAATATTTCTTGCTTACTTACGTCACTCTGTATAGCCGGCTCTAGGTTCATCCACCTCATTAGAACCAACTCAAATAAGTTCCCTTTTATGGCTGAGTAATATTCCATTTCAATAGCTATTCTTTTAGATATGGTCACCAAATAGCATGGCAGAACTGTATTTCTGTTCTCCATTCCTAGTACTCTTAGATCATATTTCACTTCTGGCTCAGTTTATGTAACACAGGATTATTACAGATTATTTTATCCCTTTTCTCCTCCATCTTCAGATATATCATAAGTAAAATTGAATATTTATTTATCTCCAAGTAAAGAGTTTTGCTGCTAGCCCAGCTTGATAGGCTTTCACTTTCTTGCAAGGGAGGAAGTTTCCTAGATAAACAGAGCATGGTCTTGTTTCTCCATACAAGGCACCATATTTTTTAGAATCTCACACCAGCCCATGGGCTACAGCTGGCCAGCAAGCATGTTTTGTTTGGCCTGCATAAGCTTGGAAACAACTAATGTAAAATCCATCTCTTCAGCCAAAAAGAAAATGAAGAGCCTGCCCGAGGTGAGCATACTGCCCTCACACTCCTGGCCAGGTCACTGTCACAGGGAGAGTGACTGGCCCACTGTGTAGGGCTTGCCTCCTTTGTTCCTCCCACAATCATTCAGCTATGTCACCTCTGCAGCCCTTTCAGGGACATACACTGGCAATTTTAGATCATAGGGCTCCAAGGCTTGGGCTGTTAATAACTCTGCTCTCCTGCTTCTGCATATCTGGCAACTCCTGCAGCCAAGGGAATAAGCCACCCTCTCTACTGGTTCTAGTTAGAAATGAAACTTCCAAAAATGTAACAGTAACTGGAGCTCCAAAAACTTAGTAGAATATGCAATCACAGCTTGATGGACTCAGACAATTTATTCTACAACACTTTTCTTGAATTGGCCAGAAAAGGCGGGGAGGTGGGGGCTGGTAGGGGGTGGGGGACAGGGCGCTGGCGGGGGGTGGGTTGGTGGATTTCCATGAAGAAATGAGAAATTTTAACAACTTTAAAATCTTTGAAAACTTCCAGGGACTCAAATGGCTAGTATGGATCTTAAAGAGCCTATACAAGCTTTGAACCTGATGAGTTTCCATTCTGATCCATCACCACAGATGCATGTGTCTGTGATTTTTCTGATGGACTGCTGCAGGTCAATTACTGAACCCAGCTTTTCAAAATCAGACAGAAAAACCACATTTTCCACATGAAACATAGGGATGATCAGGAACCAAAGATTTGTCCCCAAAGTAATCCAAATACAGGATATATATTTAGAATAATCAGTCTGTTGATCATTATCTTAATCTTCTTTAGGCTCTGTGATTGAGACACACCAGAAACTGAATGCCTTCAAAAACTTCCAACTCACTTTAGTATGTTTTGATCTGATTTTTAAATATATATGGGCTTCTCAGGCAACAAACGGTAAACAACCTGCCTGCAATGTTGAGCCCTGAGTCAGGAAGATCCCCTGCAGAAGGGCATGGCAACCCACTCCAGTATTCTCACCTAGAGAATCCCAAGGACAGAGGAGTCTGGCAGGCTACAGTCCATGGGGTCATAGAGTCAGACATAAACTGAGCGACTAACACTTTTAAATATATATATGTATGTGTATGTGTATACATATATATATATATATAGCTATTTCAAATCCTGAAAGATGATGCTGTGAAAGTGCTGCACTCAATATGCCAGCAAATTTGGAAACCTCAGCAGTGGCCACAGGACTGGAAAAGGTCAGTTTTCATTCCAATTCCAAAGAAAGGCAATGCCAAAGAATGCTCAAACTACTGCAAAATTTCACTCATCTCACACGCTAGTAAAGTAATGCTCAAAATTCTCCAAGCCAGGCTTCAGCAATACGTGAACCGTGAACTTCCTGATGTTCAAACTGGTTTTAGAAAAGGTAGAGGAACCAGAGATCAAATTGCCAACATCTGCTGGATCATGGAAAAAGCAAGAGAATTCCAGAAAAACATCTATTTCTGCTTTATTGACTATGCCAAAACCTTTGACTATGTGGATCACAATAAACTGTGGACAATTCTGAAAGAGATGGGAATACCAGACCACCTGACCTGCCTCTTGAGAAATCTGTATGCAGGTCAGGAAGCAACAGTTAGAACTGGACATGGAACAACAGACTGGTTCCAAATAGGAAAAGGAGTACGTCAAGGCTGTATATTGTCACCCTTATTTAACGTCTATGCAGAGTACATCATGAGAAACGCTGGACTGGAAGAAACACAAGCTGGAATCAAGATTGCTGGGAGAAATATCAATAACCGAGAAGGCAATGGCATCCCACTCCAGTACTTTTGCCTGGGGCATCCCATGGACGGGGGAGCCTGGTGGGCTGCAGTCTATGGGGTCGCAGGGAGTCGGACACGACTGAGCGACTGCACTTTCACTTTTCACTTTCATGCATTGGAGAAGGAGATGGCAACCCACTCCAGTGTTTTTGCCTGGAGAATCCCAGGGACGGGGAAGCCTGGTGGGCTGCCGTCTATGGGGTTGCACAGAGTCGGTCATGACTGAAGCAACTTATCAGCAGTAGCAGTAGCAGTCAGATATGCAGATGATACCACTCTTATGGCAGAAAGTAAAGAGGAACTAAAAAGCCTCTTGATGAAAGTGAAAGTGGAGAGTGAAAAAGTTGGCTTAAACCTCAACATTCAGAAAATGAAGATCATGGCATCTGGTCCCATCACTCCATGGGAAATAGATGGGGAAACAGTGTCAGACTTTATTTTGGGGGGCTCCAAAATCACTGCAGATGGTGATTGCAGCCATGAAATTAAAAGACGCTTACTCCTTGGAAGGAAAGTTATGACCAACCTAGATAGCATATTCAAAAGCAGAGACATTACTTTGCTGACTAAGGCCTGTCTAGTCAAGGCTATGGTTTTTCCTGTGGTCATGTATGGATGTGAGAGTTGGACTGTGAAGAAAGCTGAGCGCCGAAGAATTGATGCTTTTGAACTGTGGTGTTGGAGAAGACTCTTGAGAGTCCCTTGGACTGCAAGGAGATCCAACCAGTCCAATTTAAAGGAGATCAGCCCTGGGATTTCTTTGGAAGGAATGATGCTAAAGCTGAAACTCCAGTACTTTGGCTACCTCATGCGAAGAGTTGACTCATTGGAAAAGACTGATGCTGGGAGGGATTGGGAGCAGGAGGAGAAGGGGACGACAGAGGATGAGATGGCTGCATGGCATTACTGACTCGATGGACGTGAGTCTGAGTGAACTCGGGAGTTGGTGATGGACATGGAGTCCTGTCATGCTGCAATTCATGGAGTCGCAAAGAGTCGGACACGACTGAGCGACTGAACTGAACTGATATATATATATATTCTCTGTAGTAGTGCTTCTTTAAAGTTGAGCTATTTGAACTAATGTACCGCAGGAAACTATATATTAATACCATACATTTATCTTCTGAAAATTGTACATTCAGGCAAACAATATGTCATCCCCAGAAACTATGTTAGAATTGTTTTTAAAACATCATTTTAAATTAACTAGATCTATAAGGAACAACTCAAAATGTAACTATAAGTTTTTTCTCCTCTAAGATAGGATTTGCCTTTCTAAGGAGATAAATGAAGCAGCTTGACCTAGTGGGAAGAGCACTGATCTAGGGAGTAAAAGACCATGGCCTTGTCTCTGCCCCTGATTACTATGTGACTATAGGTATGCAATTCACCTCCAAGGTCCTCATTTGTCTTCTTGCAAAATGAGGAATTAAATAAGATCACATCTTTGCTGTTTTCTATTTCTGTTTATTTTCAGTAAAGTGAGTTTCAAATGTTGGCTTCTTCAGACAGAGATGCTAATATTTCTGGTTATGTTCCTTAAGAAAGAAAATTCAGACTTAATTTGGTGAAGTTGGAAGCACAGATTCTGAAACAGATGGCCTAGGATTGAATCCCAGACCTGCCACTTAGCAGCCGGGTGATTTGGCCAAGAGGCTAACCTCTCTGTTTGACAATTACTATCTGCAAAGTCGGGTTGATGGTAATAACTACCCCATGGAGTGAGGTGAGAGCTATATGAAGTAAAGGGCTTGGAATAGTGACTGGTTCATCTTTAAGAGCTCAACAAAGGCCAGCTCTTCATTTTCAGGAATAAATGAAGCCAGATAAAACAGGTGTCAGAGTCCTGTTTCCTGGTTGACTTTCTTATTGAAAATGACCCTTATGATATGAGGGAGTAAACACATCCAAAATCAAAACAATTTATAACCATCTCACATGTTAAGTCAAGACTTTCTTATATCCCTGCTACCAGATGCTTCCTTTTTATTCTTCTTTGTAAAATTCTAGAAGAATTATTTTTACATTTGCCACCTGTACAAAGCTTAATAACAAAATCAAGAAAATTTCATGTGCATCAAAATGCTAGATATGTAATAATTAAATTCATGAACAGAAGTGGTTTATGTATATATAGAACATTATTCTTGCAATCAGCTTATTAACATCTTGAATAACATTAAGGGGATTAATTGGTACATTATTGATTTACTCTCATTAGAAAGTAATGATGACATCATAAATAAGCTATAAATTTAATCAAGAAAAGTACAAGAATTTGATGTAAATGTATCCCTGAACTAGTAAATTGTATGTGAAGGCATCAAAAAACATTTCCAGGAAGGAAACAAAAGCTCATTATCATATCTAAGGAGAATTTACCTGAAATAAAATATTTATTCACCTTTTTTGCTTTACCATCCCAAATGGAATATTTGGAAATCATATGTGCATCAGCACATGAACTATTTTAGCCTCACTAAAATAGTGTGATAAGCAAACCACAAGAATTTCATAGCACTAAGATCACTTGGAGAAAACCTAGCAAATGAAGATTCAAGTCTAGGGCAACCTAAACCCTTACCAGACCTTAGACCTTTTCTCCTTTTTTTACAACTCCTCAAAATCAGTTCCTTAAACTGTACCCTGGATTCATATATGGGGTAAAGAGACAGAGTCTCATCAAAGACTCAAATTCTCATACCTTTCTTATTAATAGAAACCCTATGGCTCAAGTAAGGCCCAAGTTGAAATGGGGGAGCTGATTTCATTGGGTAACATGGCTTCAGCAGCCACAGAAATCAGATTCACACATCTTTGTTGCAAGCCTACACTGTCGTCAACTCTGGGCAAGGTAGCAAGGTTATCATACGAGGCTAGCTAAGGACAGTTTGGGTGAAATTCTCTATTGGAGCCTTTTGGAAATTGTGTCTCAAGCCATAGTATGACTGTGGGACTTTATCTTGAATAAAATTAAACATGGGAAAAGAGAGAAGAGAACTATAAGTCATTAAAATATCAGATACCAGGCTGGGAAGTATTCATTTATTTTACCTTAACTTTGCTTCAAAGTAAACAGGGTCACGAGGAAGGAAAAAATATTCTTACTTAGATAAGTAAGGAACTTACTTAGATAAGCAAGTAACTAAGTAAGTAACTTACTTAGATAAGTAAGATATGGAACTTACTTTGAAGTTCTGACTTCAAAACTTATTCCTTCTTCTCATTGCAATACCCTAAATTTCCTTATGTCTTGTGAAAATCGCTCAGCCGTGTACAACTTTGTGACCCTATGGACTAATACAGTCCATGGAATTCTCCAGGCCAGAATACTGGATTGGGTAGCCTTTCCCTTCTCCAGGGGATCTTCCCAACCCAGGGATCGAACCCAGGCCTCCTGCATTACAGGCAGATTCTGAGCCACAAGGGAAGCCTTATGTCTTAGGCAATTGGGAGCTGTCTCCAAAAATATGTGCTTTGTATACTCAAGTTCTTGGCAACCTACTCCAGTACTCTTGCTTGGAAACTCCCATGGACGGAGGAGCCTGGTAGGCTGCAGTCCATGGGGTCGCTAAGAGTCGGACACAACTGAGCGACTTCACTTTCACTTTTCACTTTCATGCTTTGGAGAAGGAAATGGCAACCCACTCCAGCGTTCTTGCCTGGAGAATCCCAGGGATGGAGGAGCCTGGTGGGCTGCCGTCTCTGGGGTTGCACAGAGTTGGACACGACTGAAGCGACTTAGCAGCAGCAGCAGCAGCAGCATACCCAAGTTCAACATACTTATGTAGATTATGGGACAAAATTGACTGAGTATCTGGCTGGATCTCAAAGGAAGAACCTGTGGGTGTCATTCCCAAATGGATGGATACAGGCCGTTGCGGGTGGCATCATTTCTTGGCTACTTTCTTGATGCGGTCTTACTCTCTGTTTTATCTCCAGCTCCCAGAAGTGTACCTGATAGAATGCTCCATCTATTTGTTGAAAGAATAGATTACTCTTTTTCTCCAATTGCTTTACAGGTCTCAGAGGCGCCAAGTTTATCTGCTTTCAAGACCGCCAGTGGCACAGTGAATGCTTTAACTGTGGGAAGTGCTCCGTCTCCTTGGTGGGGGAAGGCTTCCTGACTCACAACAAGGAAGTCTTCTGCCGCAAATGTGGTTCTGGGGTGGACACTGACGTCTAGAAGGAGACAGTCCCTCCCCACCGCAAATCCACCTTGCTTTTGTTCTCACTAAATCCAAAACTCAACTGACACTGCCCTTCTGACTTAATGTTTAGGAAAAAATTCATGCAGAGTTTATAGCACAAGTGTTTTTGCACACATTCCAACTGAACTATAAGGGCTCAGAAAAAGCACAGACTAACAGAAATGAATACACTCTAAATCACAAAGACACCTTTCCTTGCAAAATACTGCACTCTGCTGTTAGAAAATATGGGAAAATATTTCTTTATTGTAATCTAATGTATAACCTATACCTAGAAGTCATGGATTTTATTACTGAAAACTGATGTTTTTCAAAACTGCAGAGTAAGAAGGATACCAAGAAGATCAAATTGAAAGACATATATATGAGACTAATGTTTGCATTCCTCACTAGTTACACATAACATGCTTGGCTGTGAATGGTAGAAAAACAAAAATGGTCAGGGAAAACATCAGTAATCATCATATTTAGGTATTTTGTCATTTTATCATTCTTTTATTGTTCACAAGTACTAACTTTGGAGTTGAAAAACAAAGCTGCAATTTGCCCTCATCCTCCCTGCTTCCACAAGTAGTTGGTTACCATATTTAATCAAAGGAATTTGAGAATTCTGGGCACCATGCCCCTCATTCTCTGCATAGATACAAAGATGTCCTTTCCCCCCAGGGATAGTTGAAGCATAGGTTTCAACACATTTTGTGTTGAAAGCATTTCAAAGTCCACAATGAAATTTTTTCCTAAATATTTACATATTCCCTGAAAGAAAAGTCTATTCTTTCAAAAGAGCAAACCAGGATAATCATTGTCCCCAAAGGCAAACCTTTAAAGTAAACTGATCATTAAATCATCACTTGTGGAAATGAGTTTTAGGGAAGGGATTGTGAGTTGGAACATGACTTTCATCCAGATATCTAAAGGCATAATAGAATGCATAATTAGCTCTGAGCCTCATGCATTTTGCCTTCCAACATGTCACAGATGATTAATGAGAAGACATAAAAGTGAGTTTTAAAGAAGTCTAATAATAATAATAACCTAAAAAGAATAACTCACTGCTGATAATTCAGGACCTGTAAAGAAGCACAATAGAGCAATAAGGTCTGTAAATGAGGCTTCCTCCGCACCTGGGCTACCCACATCACCTGTGCTACTTACGTCACCGTGCCTAGAACTTCAGTCTCTTGCATTGACTCTGAGGGGCACTCTCGACCTTCAGGAGCCATTCTACAAATAAACCAGTGTGTTTATTGGTCACGGCCTTAATGAAAACCTATCACTATATGTTTATCTTTATACCACACATCTATTGATGATGACCCTAACTAGCTGCCCCTGGACAAAAATTTCCATACTATGTAGGATAAATGGAAATCAACCTCTGCTCTTGTTCAATTATGATCCTTAGTTATAGCGTCACGGGTGCAGCAGAGAGAGGTCAGGAGAAGAAATCCAGACTGACACGACATTTTTATGTGTCCACTCTCATATTAGTGCACTAAAGGTTCTGACTGAAGTCTAATTACATGCTGTGGTTGGTTACAATGATTAAAATAGCATCACAGAAGATTCAATTAAAATTGTTATGGAAACACAATTTTTGAAAAAGTTTAAAATGCAAGAACATTTGGAGATGTCAGCAACTTAGAGATACAAATAAAAGGTCAGGCTTCATTGGCTATTTGAAAGATATATTTGTCCTTTTTTGGGTATTAACAATGCCAAGATATTTTCTCATGTTAACATTTAAATGTAGGCAAAAATATTAATATTCTTCCTGCATTGCTTGAAATTGCACATGTAGAACTGAATGTGCCAATTGTTCAATGCTTTAGAATATAAGAACAGTGAACCATATATTTAGAAAGCCAAGCCACTCTGAATCTGTGTGGATATACAATATGTAATACTGTCTCAGTTAATCAATTAGAAGTAAACATACAAAATGGTTTTTCTTAAACAACTGGTATCGTTTAGGAATTTTGCTGTGTGAGACTGGGGGGATGTGAGTATGCACATGATCAGGCATTTTACTTAATTCACAAAATCATTTCCAAGACAGAGATTTTGTCATCCTTTGATAAGTACAGCTAAGTATATCTTATCACTAAGCTACCTTCTAAATGTGGAATTATCTCTATTTTTAGAAGATATTTCTTCCATATTTAGTGGGTAGCTTAGTCATCAAACACATATTAAAGATGTACAATGCACAGTTAGAGCTCAAGCTGCTATGATTCTGGAGTGGTGGGGAGGTAGATCAGGGTATGGAAGCACTGGACTGCCAGATGCAGAGAGCTGATAAAAAGCACCACTATAGGCATAACACAGAGCAATAACAACTGAGAAAAGACACAATTAGACTGACACATAAAGATAAAAGTAAAAATCATACATAATATGTGATAGGTGGTTTAGGTCAATAAAAAGAAAACCCCTCTAACTGCCTTATCACAAGATAGAATGGACTGTCTCAGAAAGAAGTGGGCTCCCAACATTCAGGGCATGACATCTGCACAAATAAGGAAGCAGTTAGAAACCAACCTGTGTGCTGAGAACAACCCAGTGGCTTGGAAATAGCAGAGTAACTGTGCCAAAGAGGAAGAAGAAATGGGATTGCTAAAGAAAAGGGTCAGATGAAGGGAGAGTATGAACTCTTAGAATAAACGGTTTATACTTAATAGAATAGGAAAGAGAAAGTTAGTTACTGTTCTTAAAAAGAGGAGAAAAAGAAAAAAAAAAGAGGAGAAAAACATGTAAAGAACATTGTGCTAAGCATTATGACAATGTGTAAAGAACCTTGTGCTAATGATCGCATGTAGCCTAGAACAGAAGAGGGCAAGTTTCTGAAGGTGAAGATATCTGACTCCAGTAATACCTTTGATTAGTGGCTGCAGAAGTGAAGAAAAGGGCAGCAATAGGTAATGCAAACCAAGAGCTAGATTTAATGATATAGATGAGTGAACAAGTCAATGAATCAAATATTTTATGTTGTCATGTTGCAGTTAGAGATGAAAAAGAAAAATGCAGAAAAGAATTTCTGCTTTCATCATAAGAGGAAGGGTGCCCAAGTCATTTTTCACTCAACAAAACCATAACACATCATATTGGAAAAATCTAGGGCCTACTGGTTAAGTGAAGTGTAATGGTGCTACAATCATGGGTTGAAAACTTACTTTTAAAAAAAGAAACATTAAATTGTACTTTGGAGGGAAAGATTGCTCAACCATGGTGAAAATGAATCACGCCGTCAAAAAAAACCTTGATTAAATATCACTGCAAAATTTAGTCCTACATAACATCATTTTTAAGAAAAAATTACTTTTTAACCTACTTTGGTATATTGATAGCAATTCATGTTTTAAATAGGAAAAGATGGTTAGAATATGCTTGAGGTATATTTCATTGAGCACAGAAATTATTCTCAAATACAATCATAAATGTTCATTATTACAATATCATTTTTGCTTGTTTTACAAATTCTGATTTTCAAAATTTTCTTATGCTAAATAAGTTTTCATAGTACATATTTCTCACTGTATTTAGAGATTTATTTTTTACATTAACTGTGCAGTAAGCAAGATAGATATGGAGTAACTTTATAGTGTTTATATGTCTATTACATAGTTATTAATTTTATCTTCACTTTTATAACACCTAAATTAGCTATCTGTTCAAATATCATTTCAGAGTATTAAAACAGGAATAGCATAATGTAATTCTGTCTGACTCAAACAGTAATATTTCCATATCTATGTTCTGTCTTATAATGATCACATTTTAAAATATTCTAAACTAAGAATTATTTTAATTACTATATCTGTGATTCTAAAAATATTCTATCAGAGATATCTCACTTCAGTTGAATTTTCTTATTTCTTATTTTGAGGTAGTCTTCTGCTAATTTCTTTTCATTTATATACTGGGGGAATTGGTAAGACTCCTATTGCTTTTAATCTCTTTTTAATTTTGTCTAAAGCAAAATCTGCATCTGTAATAGACTTCATGTAACTTCAGCTAATCCATACTACAAGCATCAATTAAATTCTCTCTAGAGTTACATTAGATGATTCATTTAATGTCAGAATGTATTCCACAAAGAAACATTCAGAAAAATATCTCTCACCAAACATTTCTCGTGCATTTTTTTTAAGTCACAGGGCTTTGAAATATATGATGAAATTCTTATGGGTACTCAATAAACAAACATTTACGTCTTGGAATGGTATTTCTTCAATGAAATGGTCAGAATATTACTAGAAATTATATTTGCAGGGATATATCTTTATCATGAAGCTCTTCCCCCAAAACTATCAGATCTTTAGATCTTCACTGTCCTACCAGAAACATTCCAAAAGTCAGCTGGAATAACTATAAAGAAATGTTTGGGGAACTTTGTGGTCCTCTTTCTAAGAAGAAGTAAAGGAGATCGATCGGGCTTCACTGGTGACTCAGCAGTAAAGAATCTGCCTGCCAGTGCGGGGGATGTGGGTTCAAGATCCCTGGAGAAGGAAATGGCAACCCAGGGCAGTACTCTGGCCTGGAGAATCCCATGGACAGAGGAGCCTGGCAGGCTACAGTCCATGGGGTCACAGAGAGTCAGATATGACCGCGCACACCCACACACACCTGTTAAATGTGGGGTTGGAGGAGATATTTCTCAAATTGAGAATCAAAAAGGAGGGGAAAGGAATGGAAATGATTCATGCTCAAGTTTCAGTTTATACAGGAAATAACAGAGTTTATGTGTATTCAGAATGCCTGGATTGTATATCTCTGTGGTTGAGAAAGGAAACAGCTCACTGTGATAGAATTATGATCCATGTCACAGAGAAGCAAAGAGTATTTGGGTCAAGTATTTTCCCACGAATGGTAATAAACTTATGGAGTGGATGCCCATAAAGGGTTCTCTGAATGAGGAACATTGATGAGCTCAACAGACATCCATTCAATGACTCAAACAGTGACATTAAATGCTATTCCCATCACATCTAAAAACAAATTAGGTTTGACATTTATGGAAGTCCACACATGGAATCCCAGAGGCTTATTCTTTATTTTTACAAGTTACAATCTACTCCTAATTTGCCTCCGTAGCATCATTTATGAAGCCATTTATCTGAGAACTTTAACCCAAGGGAATAAATGAGGGAGTATGAATAAAGAAGAAATGAAGAATAAAAGAGTGGTAATAAGAAATTAACATTCCTGAAAAAAAAAAAACAAAATTTAATTGATTTTAAAGACAGTTTTCCCTATAGTATAATAAAACATTTTCAAAACCACAAGGCATTTGAAGAAAGCAAAATAAATGGACAAAGGAAAAGAAAATTTGATAAAATTTGACATGAGAACTACAATTTGATATCTGTCACCCAGGTGGGTCTAGTAGTAAAGAACCCACCTGCCAATGCAGGTGACGTAAGAGACACAGGTTCGATCCCTGGGTGGGGAAGATCCCCTGGAGGAGGGCATGGCAACCCACTCCAGTATTCTTGCCTGAAAAATCTTATGGACAGAGGAGCCTGGTCCATAGAGTCACAGAGTTGGACACAACTGAAGCGACTTAGCATGCATGCATAACTGCTCTCAAGGAAAAATTACTCTCAAATACTTCCAACAGATATGTAGTCACCAAAGTCAATAATATTTACAGTTCCAATGTTGTCGTGAGGTATTTGCTATTGTTGGTCTTCCATTGTTCCTTCAAAATCTGACTATAGTAATATTTTCACTATATATATATTTGTCTGTGTGTGTGTACTGATAGAGAGATATTGATTTTTATATGTATCTATCAAATTACCATGTAGTACACCTTAAATAATTTTAAAAATTAAAAACGAAATTCTCCAGTTAGTTGTCATCAATAGGGGCTCGTGGCAATTTTGGAAACAGATCTCCTAAAAGAATAACAATGTTAAATATTTTCCTTATATCTATGAGATAGTCTTTTCATGTTTGATACATTTGGCTCATTATTTTCGTACACTGTTGGAGAGAGAAAGGTATTTCTGGAAAGAACTTTGGCAATGTAAATAAAGAGTCTTAATATTTTTTATATGCTTTTAACAAGAAATTCCAATTTCTAAGAATTTATACTGGGAAATCATTGGAGAACCACACAAATATTTTGTACTGAAAGGTTTACTTCAGTATTCTTTAATAAGGTGCAAAATAAGAGAATAAATTAATTATGGTATCTATTTATAATTAAATACTTTAGCCATTAAAAAATAAGACTAGTGACATGAAAATGTTCATGACTCAAGGTTGAGTGGAAATAAAATATTATTAAATATGTATAATATGTCCATGTTACCAAGTTTATTAGTTTATGTGTGAAGAAAAACACTGCAAGAAGTATAATAAAATATGAACATTAGCAAAATTTAAAAGTTGTTTCCAGTGGCATGCATGGCACTTGTCTCTCTTATGTCTCCTAAAGTCATCCCTCCCTTTATCCATTTCTTTAAAATAGATATTCCTACATTTTCTCTGTCAATTAACTCATCTAGTTTCTTGACTTCAATTGCCTTTTCTATGTAACTGAGCCCAAATATACATGTCTTGCCTTCAATTCTCTTCTGAGTTCCAGACCTGAGTTTTTCTCTGCCTTCTGAACATCTGCAACTCAGTATCATGTGAACAGCTCACAACTTTATTTATTTTTTTTATTTTTTTAATTAATTAATTTATTTATTTTTAATTTACTTTATTATTCTTCTTACAAATTTCACTTATTGTGTTCTGCATCTTAGTTAAATGTATCATCCAAACAGAATCTTTAGATTTTATATCTTGGGCACATGTAAAGATACTCAACACCATTTAGTCATTAAGAAAATGCAAATTAAAACACAAGGTACCATTTCACATGGACTAGAAAGACTAAGTCAGGCAATAACAAGTGCTATTAAGATGTAGAGAAATAGGAACACTCATACACTGCTGGCAGGAATGTAAAATGATGCAGCCACTCTGGAAAATAGCTTGTCAGTTTCTCAAAGGGTTAAATGTAAAACTAACAGCCCAGCAATTCCACTTCCAGTTATCTACCTGAGAGCTATGAAAACATACATCCACATAAATGTTCATAATAGCATTATTCCTAATAGCCAAAGAAGTGGAACAACCCGAGCATTCAACTGATGAATGGGTAAACAAGCCCAGCATAACCATTCAAGGGAATGTTAGTCAAAAATAAAAAACGACGTGCTGACACATGCCACAACATGTATTTTGAAAACGTCATTCTGAGTGAAAGAAACCAGACAAAAAAGATGTATATGTATGAGTCCATTTATACAAAATGTCAGAAAATGCAAATTTATAGACAGAAAGTAGAGCCATGGTTTCCCAAGGCAGGGAGAAGGAATGGGGATATACTATAAATGGGCATGAGGGATCTTTGTTGAAAGGAATGAAAATATTCTAAAACTGATTTATGACGATGGAGGCACCACCACTTGGTAAAATTACTTAAAAAATTATTAAATTGTATCCTTGAAATCAGTGAATCATCTGATACCTAAAGTACATCTCATAAAGCTTTTTTTTTTTTAATCTGCCTCGGATCCCACCCCCTTCCCAATCCCTTATACCTAATTCTCATAAGAAAAGCCACAATTTAAAACTTTTCCCTTGCAAGTTTTGTCATTCTCTACAAGCTTCATTCCTTTACACTTCCTATGCCTACGAGTCTCCTGACTGTCAAAATGTTAATCAACCTCCAAAACCCAAAGTTATCACCTATGTCAAATCTTTACTGATATCCCTTAGAAAAAAAATTCACCATTTCCCTCAATTTCTTTTACAATTTTGTGAGCAGTTTAAATAACTTGATTTACATTACAGTCAGAAATGGGAGAAAATCTAACTAAAAGATGATGGTCTTTGGAGCCAGGCATACCAGGTATAGGTCTCGACCTTGCCACTTTCCTTCGTGTATGACACTTGGTAGCTACTCAACTCTGAGTCTCGATTGTCCCGTCTTGAATTGGGGATCTGTAATATCAGCTTCTGGATTTCTTTGGAGGGAATGATGCTGGAGCTGAAGCTCCAGTACTTTGGCCATCTCATGCGAAGAGTTGACTCATTGGAAAAGACTCTGATGCTGGGAGGGATTGGGGGCAGGAGGAGAAGGGGACGACAGAGGATGAGATGGCTGGATGGCATCACGGACTCGATGGACATGAGTCTGAGTGAACTCCGGGAGTTGGTGATGGACAGGGAGGCCTGGCGTACTGCAGTTCATGGGGTCGCAAAGAGTCAGACACGACTGAGCGACTGTACTGAACTGAACTGAATATAAGCTTCAAAAAGCTGCTCTGAATATTAAATGAAATAGATGCAAGCTGCTTCACATCTACCTAAAACATTTCACTTACTAAAAATTTAAATGTCAGTTATTGTCACCTTCCTTTCTATCCTTGCTCTACCCCTAGATAATGCTTTTATTCATCATTTAAAAACCCAGAGCTTAACAAAATGTCTGGCACTTGGTAGAAGAGCAATAAATACTCACTGAATTAAATTTTAGTTATGAAAGAGTTATTATAATAATATTTTATGTTATCAGTAACCATGATAAATATGTAAATCCTTTTTGCTTCTCATCTTGATTGTGTGAAATGAAGTTGCCCATGTGAGAAGCAGCTAGACTGCAAATCAGCACCTGCAACTTCAAGCATCTGCTCTGAATCTTCTATTTTGATATCACTGTTTTCTTTATCCACAGACTACTGATCTGTAGGACGCACTTGTTTCAACCAGAATTCACGAGGGTGTCTTCAAACACTTAATCTTCAGGTGCCCTGGAGAATAACTCTTTACTTGAAGTTTCCTTTTGGTTCCTCAAAATAGATTTTGCATGCAGAGTAGCTTTTATGTCAAGCCAGACCGTCCCAAATACGTCTGCCAAATATGGAGTCAAGCCAGACAGCAAGTTTTGGATCATGTACTTACAGTTAGAAATGTAATTGTACTTACTTTGCTTAAACTCCAGAGTGCATTCTCTGTGTCTCTCAAAAGTGCAGAGGACTTTACTTTAACCTGTTGCTGTGTACAGACAGCTCTAAGCATCCTAAATTCTCTTATCATACCATAACAGCATGCGTGGGCTGCCCTGGTCCTCCAGAGGTCCCCATTTCTCTATTTCAGCATTCTCTTTCTGTTGACAGGTATTACTTCCCTCTGGACATAGATTCAGACTATTCACTTAATTACTTTGGAAGGAATTCCAGAAAACAGACATCTAAGCACACTTTTTTGTATACAAATCTTTATTAAGAAAGATTATTAATTAACAGCAGCTTTATTTTTATAATAACAGGATTCCCTGGTAGCTCAGGTGGTAAAGAACCGACCTGCAATGCAGGAGACTCAGGTGCAACTAAGTGTTTATCAATGGGTAATTGGATAAAAATCCAGGGTGTATCCATACAGTGAGATACTACCCAAGAATAAAAAGTAAGAGACTACTGATGCATGGAAAAACATGTATAAAAATGAAAAAATCAGATAGCAATGACTGTAAACTGGATGATTCCATGTAGTTGAATTTCTGAGGAAGTAAAAACTATAGAGACAGAAATCGGTGTTAGAGGCTGGGGGTGAGGGTATGAATTCAGAGAGTTACAAGGAAAATTTGAGGAGTGATGGTGGTGGTTACATAACTATTACTTTTGTCAAAATGGTGTCTTTTTAAAAAAAATCTGTGCTGTGCTAAGTCGCTTCAGTCGTGTCCAACTCGGTGCAACCCTATGGACTATAATAGCCCACAAGGCTCCTCTGTCCATGGGTTTCTTCAGGCAAGAATACTGGAGTGAGTTCCCATTCCCTTCTCCAGGGGATCTTCCAGACCCTGGGACTGAACCTGGGTCTCCGGCATTGCAGGTGAATTCTTTACCACTGAGCCACCAGGGAACCCTAATTGTTCCTAGTACCTAAAAATGCTATTGATTTTTATATATTTATCTTAGATCCAGGAAACTTGCTGAAATTTCCTACTAGTGTTAATGATTTTAACCTAGATTAGGCATACTTCTTGATCCATATTGTCTGGTTCTTAACAAACACCCACAATTCTGCTGCCTGATATTATGCTTTATATGCAGCTTCTAAAGATAGGGTAATAACAAGTGTTCAGCTGGCAAATGTTCAGAGACAGATCCTAAGACTGAAAACACTCTGGCTATTGAAATTTTAGTCCAGTTCCCATTCTTGGGTTTTTCATGAAATCTCTCTTCCTTAAATGAGGTATGTTTCTAGCTGCTGTAAATGAGGCCTATGCCAGTTTATGAGGAGAGTTATCACCAAATTCACAGCTGCTAGGATTCCTCAAAGCAAAAGAAGGCCCTTTCATTTGTAGCTCATTCTCTAACATGGAATAACTGTTGAAAACTTCTTGGCTAGTTACCTTTTTTGTGAACAGTTGTCAGCTTTAAGGTGAGAGCAACCTCCCCTACAAGTCCACGCGCGGGGCTAAGTCACTTCAGTCATGCCCGACTCTTTGTAACCCCATGGACTGTAGCCTGCTAGGCTCCTCTATCCATGGGATTCTCCAGGCAAGAATACTGGAGCAGATTGTGAGTTCCTCCTCCAGGGGATCTCCCTGACCCATGAATCAAACCCATTATCTCTTATGTCTCCCGCAGACCAGGTGGGTTCTTTACCACTAATGCCACCTGGGAAGCCCCCCTACAAGCACGTCTGATGCTAAATACATGAAAGCGTGGGTGACTCTGCTTAGCCTTCCTAACATTCCCCAAGAACAGCCTCCAGGGCCATGCCCTCACCATGTCTGCAGTGATGTGCGAAGTACCTGTGTTTATTTCCTTCAACAATCTAATAAAGTGGTACTTTTAATTATCCCAATTGGGCTGATGAGACAAAGGTTTAAAGAGATAAAATAATTGGCTTGAGGCATTCTGATACAGGTAGGTCTGACTCCAGAGTCTATGCTGCCAATGAGGCTGACAACATACTACGTAGTTCTGCCTCCTCTCTCTGCAGCAAGCCATCTTGCATTATTTTTCGTACGCTTTCTTTCTGCTGGTCCAAGTCCTGCCCCACCTGTTGGATGTCTTCTGAGTCTGTTTTCTCCTTTTTGCTTCCACAGTTCAAGGCTTCATGACCTCTTGCCTGGACTTTTTAAATTGCCTCCTACTGAAATATGTTTCTGTGCCCCTATAGCCTCTTCCCTACATCTATTATGCACACTTCCTTCACCAGAAAACTATTTCTCAGGTAGCACCTGATCGTGGCTCCATCTCACTCAGCAGCCTTTGTTGGTTCTTCATTAGGTCTCCTCCCAAATCTAGTCCCACCGTCTCTTCCCAGACATCTCTCTCAGGATTCTTTCTGCAATGGAATATGCATTCTTAAGGACAGAGTCTTTGTCTATATCATACATATACCTAGAACAGAGCCTGGCACAGAGTAGATGCTCAAATTAGGTGAAAGAATGAAGAAATCTTCTGCTTTAACTGAATCTTATTACTCGTTGAATCCAAAATAAATGTCTTATATTTTTTCCCAACTTGATTCCTTCGCTTAAAATATGTATCTGTGTTGTAAATAAGTTCATACACACTGCAAGTTCATAAACACTGCTATATTTAAAATAAAATGCCTTTCCATTTCTATTAAAAGAAAATATACTTAGAGGAAATTTTCAAACATTAAAAAATGGAGTCCTCTCTACCATCTCCACTTAGGCAATTTAATTTCCATTAAAATTTATCCATTATTTAAGCTACAGCTCATAAGTCAACTTCTCCAGCTGGAAACACCCTCTCTCACCTCTGTACTTTATGGTAACTCTAGTCTCACACTCAATATATTTGCTCTGAATTATAGTTAATTCTCCCCCATTAATTTATGAGAACATTGACTCAAAAACAGGAAAATGTCTGATTCAGGGTATTCAGGAATACCCTGTAATGTTGAGTATAAAATAAGCCTAAACAAATGCTTGTTAATTTTTTAAAGTGAATGTGGTCTCAGAACAAACCACTTCTGAACTTCTTCCCCATAAATACTGATACACACATAAACAATAACATTTTTAAACAGTTAAATGTTTTCACATTGTTTTAAACAATGTTAAATAGTTAAAGTAACAACAACATTAAATTAGTAAAATTACTAACATCATTGAGACTAAGGACTTTGACTGAATTTCATCTTCTCAGCTGCCCTCTGAGGTATGATCCTTATCACATGGGAAAGCCCAGGCACAAAGAGGTAAGTTCTCCAAGTTACCACAGCTAGTACAAGGGAGAGCCTGAATTTTAAATCAGGAGGTTTGGCTTTCAAGTTTACGCTCTTAAGCTTGGACACTACCACCCCCAATAATGAAAAGTTCCATTTTTTTTTTAAGTAAAGCAATGTTGTTTATTATTTTGAACATTACTTTGTTACTGAACTTTCATTGAGCCTTATTTATACTTTGACTGGTGGCTAATTGCCTGGGTTGCAGAGTAGTTATTTGTCTGGCAATGGGTATTTTGATGGTTAAGCATACAGATCCTATTTAGGTTTTGTTAGATTTATACCTAAATATTTCAGTTATTTTGGAGCTTGTGTATAGGTTTTTTAAAACTTGGATTCACCATTGTTCATTATTTGTTTGCAGAAATACAGTTGATTTTTATGAAGACCTTGTATCTGCA
The DNA here is from genome assembly GCF_014754425.2 of Oryx dammah. Lineage (NCBI taxonomy): Eukaryota > Metazoa > Chordata > Mammalia > Artiodactyla > Bovidae > Oryx > Oryx dammah. The sequence continues at coordinate 40,573,746 of NW_024070188.1, read as the reverse complement.
ACTTTGCTAAACACACTTATTGGTCCTAAGAATGTTTTTGTAGATAGCTTCTGTGTAGACAATATTTTAATTTCTTCTAGTACAGAAAAAATTTTATAAGAGCCAAATATAAATACATCCATCTATACCACACACCTGTAAGTATGTAAACTTTTGGAAGTGAACATTTAGTTCAGTTCATTCCCTCAGCCGTGTCTGACTCTTTGAGACCCCATGGACTGCAGCAGGCCTCCCTGGAGCTTACTCAAACTCGTCCATCGAGTTGGCGATGCCATCCAACCATCTCATCCTCTGTTGTCCCCTTCTCCTCCTGCCTTCAATCTTTCCCAGCATCAGGGTCTTTTCCGGTGAGTCAGTTCTTCCCATCAGGTGGCCAAAGTATCAGAATTTCAGCTTCAGCATCAGTCCTTCCAATGAATATTCAGGACTGGTTTCCTTTAGGATGGACTGGTTGGATCTCCTTGTAGTCCAAGGGACTCTCAAGAGTCTTCTCCAACACCACAGTTCAAAAGCATCAATTCTTTGGCGCTCAGCTTTCTTTATAGTGCAGCTCTCACATCCATGGGCTTCCCTTGTGGCTCAGCTGGTAAAGAATCCACTTGCAATGTGAAGACCTGGGTTCAGTCCCTGGGTTGGGAAGATCCTCTGGAGAAGGGAAAGGCTACCCACTCCAGTATTCTGGCCTGGAGAATTCCATCTGTATAGTCCATGGGGTTGCAAAGAGTTGGACACGACTAAGTGACTTTTACTTCACTTCACTTCACTCACATCCATACATGACTACTGGAAAAACCATAGCTTTGACTAAATGGGCCTTTTTAGCAAAATAATGTCTCTGTTTTTTAATATGCTGTCTAGGTTGGTCATAGCTTTTCTTCCAAGGAGAAAGCGTCTTTTAATTTCATGGCTGCAGTCACCATCTGCAGTGATTTTGGAGCCCCCAGAAATAAAGTCTCTCACTGTTTCTTTTGTTTCCCCATCTACTTGCCAAGATGTGATGGGACCAGATGCCATGATCTTAGTTTTCTGAATGTTGAGTTTTAAGCCAACTTTTTCACTATCCTCTTTCACTTTCATCAAGAGGCTCTTTAGTTCTTTTTTGCTTTCTGCCATAAGGATGGTGAGCATAAAGGAACTGGGCATATTTGGATTTCCATTTTGTGTATCCACACTTTCTTTTTTAGCAATATTAAGAGACATAATGAATTTTCTTTACAATGAAAAACTGTCAATAAATCAATAAAAATGGAAGACTACCTTCGAGACAATTTGTGGAAAACTATTTGTCTAACTAACACTAAACCTTTCCTTCCCATAAAAAGACATTCAGAAGCCATAGCTTTGTGACAATATTGATTTTTTTTAAATAAAGGCCAGTTTATTATTTTAATTATCCACTAGGTGGCAGAAAACTGTTACCATCTAAAGCAACATTTCTAGATTAGCCCAGGCTCTTTGCTAAACTTCAGATTTAGGCAAATTGCTTTCACCTCTATGCTTTGCAATGCTGGCCTTTTCGCACATGGCATTTTAAAGCAAACAACTATTTTTAAGCTGGGAAAGAAAAATCAGGGGTTTTCACAGTAATAAATACTAGGTATGAGCATGCTAATTATATGTTTGTGTTGCTTTGCTTTAACATAGTGGAAACAGATGCACAGACACTGGGTGAAGGGCTGAAAGCCTCCACAGAATGTTCCATCCAGATGTCAGAGAGTACAGTTAAGCAGAAAGACCTGCAATAGGACAATTTTCTGTAACTTTCAAGTCAACTTTCTCGCCTCTGGTTGCACACTAGACACTCAAGGGCCCTACCCCAGCACTCCGAGCGTGGAACCTGGACACTGGTATTCGTTCAAGCCTCCTCAGCTATAAGAGGATTAGACTAGACATTCTAGTCTTTCAGGTTCCAATATTCCAGGACTGATGTCTAACGTGCTCCTGCTCGGTTGTGTCTGACTCTCTGCGACCCTACAGATTGTAGCTCTCCAGGCTCCTCTGTCCATGGGATTCTCCAGGCAAGAGTACTGGTATGGGTTGCCATTTCCTCCTCATTCTAATAGCATATCTATCATTATAAGCTCTGTGACTGCAGGAGCTAATTCTGTTCTGGAGCCTTTATGAATATTAACTTAGTTAATCCCCTGCACTATGAAAGAGTTAGGGGAAAATGAGACATGAAAAGGTTTCAAAACTTGCCCAAGGCCACACAGAAAGAAAATGTTGAGATACTTCCTGGCAGTCTGGCTTCAGAGCCTGAGCTTATACTATTACAGCAAATTCCCTCATAAATGGTTGATTAATCTGTCTCTCTTTCTGCTTATATGTAAAAATGCACCTGCACCAACAATAGTTTCAAACATTGTTTTTTAAGCCATAGCTGCCAATCTGGTTGGAAAATTGGCACACTCTATCTGGGAACTGTGCTTTGGCAGTGACTAACTGAAAAAAAAAATAGTACATTGGGAGTGCTGTTATTTTTCTGGAGGAAATTATAACTGAATTCAGTAATCCCTGGTATTTTGCAAAAGAAGAAAATTTTAAATGCATTTATTAGAATTTTCAAGAGAATCCTAATTGAATAAATTCTATAAACATCCATGACATGAATTTGATGCCAACCTCAAAGAGACTAATAAAAACTACATTCTATTCACACTGTCCTCTCTTTTTAGAACCTCACTTTTTCCTGGCATCTGAATGCATGGCTCTCTTCACCCGTGAGAATGCTTCCATAGAAAGGCAGGTGGATGTGCTATGGATTCTTCCACATGTGGCTTAACCAGGCTGAATTCTTTGCAGCTTTCTCCTGAAAAATATATCAATACTTTTTGCCAACATTTCTTGCTAAATAAATATACGGGGGCAGTGTTAAGTATGCTGTACGGTTGCTATGAAGTTTTGGATCATCTGTCTTTGAGGAAGACAGTCATATTCACAAGAATTAAATGTCTCTAAGAGTGACCATTATGTGCTATTATTTTTTAGCTTTTCATGCTGGAAAACATATGTAAAAGCAGAGTGAGAAGTACAATAAACACATGTACTCATCACCTAAATTCAATTAATTTGTAACTCTGGGCCAATCTCTTTCCCTATATCTCTACTTATTCCCTTCCCCTCAAACACAGGTTATTTTAAGCAATTCCCAGACATCATACTACCTCAACTGCAAATATTTTAGTATGACACTCTAAAGAGGCTCTTCTTAAGAAAACATAACATTTATCTGATAAAGTAAAAATTACACTTTTAGAACCTATTTTATCTAGGTCCCATTCATTATTGAATGCCCTGGTCTTAAGAAGCATAGGTTATTGTTGAGGAATTACAGTTTATTTCCAGAAAGTAATTTATCAGGCAAATTTTAATCAGGAGGAATACAAAGGGCCTCAGCTGTATACCACAATTTATATTGTTTTTCTCCCTCACACTTTCTCCAAACCTTAGACTATGTTTGGTTCTTGTCAAATAGTTGTAATCTCCTTAGTAATCATTTACTTTTAGAAAAAAGTTTCTTCTGGGCCAAATGCCAGTAGCACATGTTGTGTGAAATAGCAGACTACAGCGATTTAGCAAAACACAGAAGTTTACTCTTCACCCCCCAGACTGTGGATTGGGTAATAATTTTTAAACTGCACAGAAACTCCTATTGCAACTGGACAATGCAATGGAAGGAAGCAGACTTTAAAGGCAGGACTCTCGACAAGGAGTAATCTTGGCAGCATCTCTACGGGCTCAGACCTTCCCTCTTGAAGATCACTGGGTTAACATGGAGGCTCTCTCCCCAGGGAGAGCTTCCTTATATGTAGTCACTTGGTCCATGAAATCCTGGAGGGGTGAGTTACAGCAAGGCAAAATACCCTGAAAACTCCCATGCTATGTGCAAAATCCCTGAAATCAGTGAGAGAGGCTTTTTCTAAACCATTGTCCCATGAGGACTGAAGCCACTCAACAATCATCTGAGAGTCATGCATATATTCTGGCCTCACCAAGTGAAGAGTTGCAAGAGAGAAAGGAGACAATTTAAAGCCGTAGTCTTTCTATCCTTGAGGTTCCCAAAGGGCCAGTGTGGTAAATTTTAGAGTTGGAATGGGACTTGGCACTTGGTTATGTCACTGGTCTCTGGGTTGCACTTTGAAGAAAAGAAATTCAAACACGAGGAGAAGGGAGATACAGTAGGCTTCACAAAAGTGATATTTCTACCAGCCTAAAATTAACTGAAAATTATACCCTGATATTGTTTAGCACAGTGAAACATTCTATCTTCAACAGTTATGTAAAACATATCTGATTCTTTTCTTTCAAAAATTTATTTCAGATCTATCAGTCTGTCATTGAAATGAGTCATGGTCTCTCTCTTTCCTCTCCTTTTTCTCTAATGTAAGAGTTTCATTTTCTTCATCTTTGTTCTGGCCCTATTCTTTTCTTTCCAAGTATGTATTGGTGCTTCCCTGGTGGTTCAGATGGTAAAGAATCTGCCTGCAATGCAGAAGACCCAGGTTGGATCCCTGGGTTGGAAAGATCCCCTGGAGAAGGAAATGGCAGCCCGCTCCAGTATTCTTGCCTGGGAAATCCCAAGAACAGAGGAGCCTGGCAGTCTACAGTCCACAGGTCATGAAGAGTCAGACGTGACTAAAACTTTCACTTTTTCCCCCCCTTTATATGCCATCATACAAGCTTACCCAGCCTAACTGCCTTGAGTCACGACCTCCTCGTACCCTTCACATCACCAGTCCCTGCCCTTGTGTCCAAGAACCAAACCTCTCCCTCATCCCTTGACTATTAATAACATTCTATACATATAGCAGAACTGGGCAATAGAAGCATTTCCTTCTCTTTTTCAATTAAACAACTCTACTACCAATTTTCATTAGTAAAAGGCACCATCATGTTCTTTTCCCCAATACAGAATATCAAATGTTTTGTTCTTTTCTCCCATGTTCAGTTTTTTGACAAAATATTTCATTCTCTCTATAAAATATACATTTCCTTCAGGATGACCCAAGCACCCATGATATTCTCAGGCTTTTCATTATACAGACTACTATAACCTGGTCAAGGAGTTACCCAGTTCTCACCTCTGTCCCCACCAACTCTGCTGGAGCTGTGCTGCACAGCATCACCTCCGCTGTGCTCACACGATAGCTCCTCAGTCAGATAAGCAGAGCAGCAAGGGGCAAACACTTGGTGTCAGAGCTGGACTTCTGCCTTGGCTCCGTTCCTTACTAGCTATGTAAGATTGGAGAAGTTGTACATCTCACTCATTTTGAAGATGAGAAGAATAAAGCTGAGTATGATAACAATACAACTTTCATCACAGCATTGCTACAAGGCTTACATTAACAAACGTATCAAGTACTTACTTGGTGCCAGGCATCTAATTGTTTAAAATGTGTGGCCTCTTTGGGATAGAAAGTGAACTGAGAAATGACTAGAAACCCAAAGACAAAACTGTAAGATACGCAATTTCTCCTTTTTTCTTATTATTTCTCCATCTCTCTGTCTCTCTCACTCTCTCTCGCCTCTCACTCTCGCTCACTCTCTCTCGCTCTCTCTCTCACACACACACACTCAAGCAGTAACAAGATAAGAGTTGAGTCAATGAAGCAAATAGACTAAATGAACACTGATTCAAGAATCAGTTAACCAACAGCCAGAGCTGACAGCTTCATAATGATGAGTTCATAACAAAGAAAATGATGATGGAAAAAGTTACATTTTGTAAGTATTCACAAGTATGTCTATTTCTCATATTTCTTACTATCTCCTATTTTATCACTCAACTTCCAGCTTTATTTAATCCATTATCCATGTTCTATATTTTTATTCAACTAGATTTGTCCTCTTGGCAAATCTTCTAATTACATTTATAAACCAGTTTGAAGTATAATTTTTAAAAATTGTAAGTCCCTGTCATATACCTGAAATTTATATCATAGTGTAAATCAATTATATTGAATTTTTAAAAATAAAATTTATAGAAAAAAATTTTAAAAAGAAAAAAAAAAAAAAAAAAAAGGAACTAATTGCAAGCAGAAGTCTGCAGGTCTGTGTCAAGAAAATACATACTTGAACTTTGGGAGTTTAGAATCTAAAACAGAATATATACTGTGAGAGCAACCTAAATGTCCATTAACAAATGAATGGCTAAAGACGCTGTGGTACACATTAAGATATACAATGGAGTATTACTCAGCCATAAAACGAGCCATAAAGGGAATTTTCATAAAAGAAAATTCTTTTCTGTAATTTTTTCTATCATCATTTTCTAGGGCTTCCCTGATAGCTCAGTTGGTAAAGAATCTGCCGGCAATGCAGGAGACACTGGTTTGATTCCTGGGTCAGGAAGATCAGCTGGAGAAGGGACAGGCTACCCACTCCAGTATTCTTGGGCTTCCCTTGTGGCTCAGCTGGTAAAGAAGCCACCTGCAGTGCGGGAGACCTGGGTTCAATCCCTGGGTTGGGAAGATCCCCTGGAGAAGGGAAAGGCTACCCACTCCAGTATACTGGCCTGGAGAATTCCATCTGTATAGTCCATGGGGTTGCAAAGAGTTGGACACGACTGAGTGACTTTCACTAATAAAAGGAATACATTTGAGTCAGTTCTAATGAAGTAGATGAACTTAGAACCTATTATACAGAGTAAAGTAAGTCAGAAAGATAAAAAAAAGTAACAAGTATTAATGCATATATATGGAATCTATGTGAAAAATCTAGTGAAAAAGCTGGATTAAAACTCAGCATTCAAAAAACTAAGATCATGGCATCTGGTCCCATAACTTCATGGCAAATAGATGGGAAAAACTGGAAACAGTGACAGATTTTATTTTCTTGGGCTCCAAAATCACTGTGGACAGTGACTGCAGCCATAAAATTAAAAGATGCTTACTCCTTGGAAGAAAAGCTATGACAAACCTAGAAGGTGTATTAAAGAAGCAGAGACATCACTTTGCCAACAAAGGTCCGTACAGTCAAAGCTATGGTTTTTCCAGTAGTCATGTACAGATTGTGAGAATTGCAGCATAAAGCAGGCTGAGCACCAAAGAATTGATACTTTCAAAATGTGGTGCTGGAAAAGACTCTTGAGATTCCCTTGAACTGCAAAGAGATCAAATCAGTCAATCCTAAAGGAAATCAACCGTGAGTACTCATTGGAAGGACTGCTGCTGAAGCTGAAGCTCCAATACTTTGGCCACCTGATGTGAAGAGCAGACTCATTGGAAAAGACCCTGATGCTGGGAAAGATGAGGGGTGACAGGGGATGAGATGGTTGGATGGCATCATCAACTCAATGGAGATAAGTTTGAGCAAACGCCAGGAGACAGTACAGGACAGGGAAGCCTGACAGTTCATGAGGTCACAAAGAGTCAGACATGACTGAGCAACTGAACAACAATGGAATCTATAAAGATGCTACTGCTGAACCTATCTGCAGAGCAGCAGTGGAGACGCAGACATGGAGAGCAGACTTGTGGACACAGTAGGGGAAGGGAAGGGTGGGACAAATTGAGAGAGTAATATGGAAATACACGCATTACCATGTGTAAAACAGAAAGCCAATGGGAATGTGCTGTGTGACTCAGGGTGCTCAAACAGGTGCTCTGTGACAACCTAGAGGGGTGGGATAGGGTGAGAGACAGGAGGGAGGGAACATATCTATACCTACGGCTGATTCATCTTGAGGTATGGCAGTAACCAATACAATACTGTAAAGCAATTATCCTCCAGTTACAAATAAATGAAATTTTAAAAAGGAATATATAATGAAAATTATCCTTTCTATTTGTATCCCTCATCTTTCCTCCATTCCTCCATCCTACATTAAAGTTTCTTAATCTTTCTAAAGTGAAGTCACTCAGTCGTGTCCGACTCTTTGTGATCCCATTGACTGTAGCCCACCAGGCTCCTCCATCCATGGAATTTTCCAGGCAAGAGTACTGGAGTGGGTTGTCATTTCCTTCTCCATCTTTCTAGCATTCCATTATAGATTGTTTCTCATACCTTTTATATATAAAGGAGCCAATTACACATGCTAATCTGTACATGGATTCTTTTTAAACATTTTATTTTGAGGTAATTGCAGAGCCACATGCAGTTGTAAGCAGTAACTTCAGAGAGATCCTGTGTCCTTTAGCCAGTTTCCCCTGATGGTAAAATCCTGAAAACCCGCAGCACAATACAATAGCCTGATGTTGACAGTGATCCAGTCTAGACACAGAATACTTCCATCGTCACAAGGATTCTTCATGCTGTCCTCTTGACAGCACCTATTTTTCTATACATTTGTTATCAATAATTTTCCTCAAACTTATTTTTTAAAAAACGACTAGCCTCATTATTTTATTTTATATATATATATATATATATATATTTTTTTTTTTTTTTACTTTACAATACTGTATTGGTTTTGCCGTACATTGACATGAATCTGCCACGGGTGTACATGAGTTCCCAATCCTGAACCCCCCTCCCACCACCCTCTCCATATCATCTCTGGGTCATTATTTTAAATTGCCTTTGCTTATTTTGAAAGGAGTCTAACATCTGTATATTTTCTTCATAGTCATTTGTATTTCCTTTTCTGTTAATTGATTTTTCATATCCTATGAAGAATGTTCTATCAGTTAGTTTGGGCTTTATATTAATTTCCAGGACTGCTTTATAAATTAGAAGTCAGGTATGATATAAATATATTAAAATTCATCCATTTTGAATATACAGTCTGCTGTGATTTGACAAATGTATTCACTTGTATAACTACCAGCAGAATCAAAATATTAATATAAGACATTTCTATGATCCAAAAAGTTCCCTTGGGCCCACTTGTAATCAACTGCCCTTCTCAAAAGCATTCTCAAATAACATCTATTTAATAAAAGCTGAATTAAGAATAACTAGGGAAGATATTTTTTCACTACAGTCTTACTGTCACTCTCCTTTGGATCCAGTGGGTAAGTAAGGAAGAGGCTGAACTTCTATCTTTTTTCTGAGATTATGAGCTGTGAGATGACAGTAAATACAACGGTTTTAGGTTTTTATACTGCATTTACCATTTGCGTGTGCTTAATAGATATTATCAGTCAACATTTGCTTCTAACTTGAAACCTGTCATCAATTCGGTCATAAAAACGAGGGTATAATGGAGTCACAGTCTATGATATAAAGACAGTTCCCCTGCAGATGTAGAGAGCAGACTTGTGGACAGAGTGTAGGAAGGAGAGGGTGGGATGAATTGAGAGTAGCTTTGACATACATACACTGCCATGTGTAAAACAGATAGCTAGTGGGAAGCGATATAAGCACAAGGAACTCAGCTCAGTGCTCTGTAATGACCTAGAGTGTTGGGATGGGGGGGTGGGGTTGGAGGGAAGCTTATTAGGGAGAGGATATATGTATACTTACAGCTGATTCACAATGCTGTATAGCAAAAACTAATGCAACATTGTAAAGCAATTATCCTCCAATTAAAAAAATTTTAAAAGACATGCCTACTCACAAGAAGGTATAATTGTTTATACAACTGTCAGTAGAACTTTTAAAAAGCAATAAAATCACTTTTAGAAACAAATACAGTCCCCTACTTACCTGATGCTTTGTTCCTGACTAACCAATTGTAAGTAAATGCTTATATTCTTGTGAAGAAAAATGGTAGACAGCAATAGTATACAGACAATGATTAAAATGAGTGTGAGCCACGTGCCACTGAATTTGGATAGATTCATCACCCTCATACTGAAGCTCTCTGCCTCAGAGCTGATGTGTAATCATTGAACTGCAGCCAGCTTTGCAGCGTTGAATGGGAAAGCCATTATGCACCCACAGACCAGAGTGGCAGCTTTCAATGACTATAGTTTGACTTATTTTTTAGGTTGTTTGTATCTGTGTGGGAAGAATGGAAGCAGAGCATCTGGAGATAGAAGACGGCCATCTGAACTCATTTTCTGTGTACTGCTGTAGGAAGCACAGAGGCATTTAAGCTTCTGCATCAGTCATTCTGGAAAATAAATGTGAACTTGCTATGGAGCACTGTGTTTCCAACACCAATACCATTTCAGATAGGCCACTGTCAAATAAATACCATTCCTTTAAAATTAAAAGAAAACAAAAGCTATTTCTCCATTAAAAGTACCTAAATCTGATTAAGTACTACTTAAAACCATATTTACGGAGAAGATGTACAACTGTGTGGCTTTCATCATCTAAAATAACAACTTGCAAACTCGAGTAAACCTCCCTTTAATGGAGAGTCAAGGCTATTTTCTAAAATTATCACAGAATAAAATAAGGAGTTAGAACATCTATAGTAAATACTTCCTCAAGCAAAAGAATGCCTTATTTGGGCTAAGCCTAAAACTAATACAAACCCTAAATAACCTGCTAAATGAAAAACTTAGTCCTATTTCAACTCCTCTCAACCAGAAAACTCCCTTTTTCACTCTTAATTACCCTACCTATTTCCTAAACTCATGAAGTGTGTGTGCTCAGTTGAGTCCGATTTTTTGTGGGCCCATGAACTATTGTAGCCCACCAGGCTCCTCTGTCCATGGAATTTTCCAGGCAGGAATACTGAAATGGGTTGCCATTTCCTTTTCCAGGGGATCTTCCTGACCCAGGAATCAACACTGTGTCTCTTGGATCTCTTGCGTTGGCAGGCAGACTCTTTATCAATGTGCCACCTGGAAAACTGAAGGAGAGGCCCTGATCATAAAGCCACTACATGTTTTCCATACTTCTGATCTAAATTTGAAATCCTTCCAAGCTCTAATCTTCTTCCAGGTAATTTTTCTCCAGGAAGCTTCAGAATTAGATTTTTAAAAATAAACATGAGCTTTATTTATTTATTTTACAGAATTATAATTGTTTTGGGCTTCCCAGGTGGCACAGAGATAAAGAATCCGCCTGCCAATACAGGAGACACATGTTCAATCCCTGGGTCAGGAAGACCCCCTGGAGAAGGAAATGGCAATCCACTCCAGGATCTCTCCTGGGAAATTCATGGACAGAGAAGCCTGGTGGGTGACAGTCCATGGGGTCGCAAAAGGGTCAGACATGACTGAGCAACTAAACAACAAAATTGATTTATAATGTTGTATGAATTTCTGCTATACAACAAAGTGACTCAGTTATACAAGTATATTCATTTATATATATATATATATTTCCATTATGGTTTACCATAGGATACTGAATATAGTTCTCTCTGCTATACAATAGGACTTTGTTGTTTTTCCATTTCATATGTAATAGCCTACATCTGCTAATCCCAAACTCCCACTCCATCCCTTCCTTAACCCTCTCCCCCTTGGCAATGACAGTCTGTTCTCTCTGTCTACAAACATGAGCTTTAGATACATGGTTTCTTATTGTGTAGACTCTGAACAATGGTACATAGAGTTTTCTTTGTGCAATTTCAATTAAACCATATCATACCACTTCTGTTCAATGACAAAATGAGAAACAATGGTAATCACATCTAAGTTTATGCCATTTCACTTTTGTTCATAAATCTGTAGATTTCTACACATGCAAATAAGATCCAATTTTCAGAATTTTACATATAGGATTTTCAAAGAGAGATTGACCTAAAGACATCCCAAACAAAACATACTGTTAGAGCCCAAATGGATAATACTTATTGGACTAAACTACACTGAGAAATGATCAATAAATAATCAGAAGTAACTATTATCAGCATATATTTTAACCAATTTCTAACCTCTCAAGTTGTTCTTTGAGGGTAAGAGGGTGGCTAAGCCAAAAAAAAAAAAAAAAAAGAAGAAGAAGAAGAAAGAAAATAAAAAATCTTATGAAAGGCATGATTCCCTGGTGGCTCAGCAGTAAATCCATCTGCAGTGCAGAAGACCCATGCAGGAGATGTGGGTACGATTTCTGGGTCAGGAAAATCCCCTGAAGAAGAAAATGGCAACCCACTCCAGTATTCTTGCAGAGAATCCTACGGACAGAGAAGCCTGGCAGGCTACAGTCCATGGGTCATAAAAAAGTCATATACAGCTAAGTGACTAAACAACTATGTGAATTTACCAGAACCTAAAATCTAAAAGAGAGAATCATCCTACTGATAGTGGTAAACTTAATTTTTAAAAAAGAAATATTAGTAGATTGTTCAAGAAGTTGTACACTAACTACAACAAAGATATGGCTTCAAAATCATTGACTATTCATAATTGATTTTGTACATATTAGAGTCAAATTCCATGCTATGAGAATGTATTTTTTCAGCTTTATTAAAATATCATCACTAAGAAAAATTGTAAAATATTTAAAATATATGCAGTGATGATCTGATATACACTGTGAAAGGGTTCTCCCATCAAGTTTATTAATATACTCATCACCTCATATAATGATAATGAAATACTGCATCCTATTGAATAAAATAAAATCCATGAGTCCAAACTGATATAAATGAGTATATATATAAAAGGAAAGAAAAATGTCTTTGCTACAGAAGAAAAGAGTTAGAAAAATCACCACTTTGATATATTACAAAGCTACAGTAATTGAGATAGTATGATACTGACATAAAAACAGCAATAGATCAATGGGACAGGACAGCAAACCCAAAGACAAATCCACACAGCTATAATCACATAGTCTATGATAAAGGATGCAAGAATATATAACGGAGAAAAGACAGTCTCTTCTTATATTGGTGCTGGGAAAACTGGACGGCTACATGTAAGAGAATGAAATTAAAACACTGCCTAATACTATACACAAAAATAAACTCAAAATGGATTAAAGACCTAAATGTAAGGCCAGGCCCTATAAAACTCAAAGGAAAATGTAGGCAGAACACTCTGACAATAATCACAGCAAGATCTTTTTCGAAAGTAATGAAAATAAAAACAAAAATAAACAAATGGAACCTAATTAAAATTAAAAGCTTTTAAATAGCAAAGGAAACCATAAACAAGACAAAAAGAAAAGTCTCTGAATGGGAGAAAGTATTTGCAAACAAAGCAACAGATAAGGGATTAATCTCTAAAATATACAACAGCTCATGAAGCTCAATATCAAAAAACCAAATAACCCAATCAAAAAATGGGCAGAAAACCTAGTCATTTCTCTGAAGAAGACATACAGATGGTCAACAAACACACGAAAAGATGCTCAACCTCACTAATTATCAGAGATGTGAAAATCAAAACTACAATGAGGTATTACCTCACATAGGTCAGAATGGTCAACATCAAAAAATCTACAAATAATAAATGCTGGCAAGGGTGTAGAGAAAAGGGAACTCTCATACACTCTTGATGGGAATGTAAACTGGCACAGCCACTATGGAGAACAGTATGGTTTTTCCAGTAGTCATGTATGGATGTGAGAGTCGGACCATACAGAAAGCTGAGCTCCAAAGAATTGATGCTTTTGAACTGTGGTGTTGGAGAAGACTCTTGAGAGTCCCTTGGATGGCAAAGAGATCAAACTAGTCAATCCTAAATGAAATCAACTCTGAATATTCATTGGAAGAACTGATGCTGAAGCTGAAGCTTCAATACTTTGGTCACCTGATGCAAAGAACTGACTCATTTGAAAAGACCCGGATGCTGAGAAAGACTGAAGGCAGGAGAAGGGGACACAGAGAATGAGATGGTTGGATGGCATCACTGATTTAATGGACATGAGTTTGAGCAAGCTCCTGGAGTCAGTAACGGACAGGGAAGCCCAGCGTGCTGCAGTCCATGGGGTTGCAAAGAGTTGGACACAACTGAGTGACTGAACTGAACTGATGGAGGTTTCTTAAAAAACTTAATACAACTATCAAGTGTGTGTTAGTCACTCAGTTGTGTCTGACTCTTTGCGACCCTATGGACTGTAGCCCACCAGGCTCCTCTGTCCATGGAATTCTCCAGGCAAGAATACTGGAGTGGGTGGCCATTCCCTCCTCCAAAACTACCCTATGTCCCAGCAATCCCACTCCTGGTTATACCCATAGAAAACCATAATTCAGAAAGATATATGCACCCCAATGTTCCTTGCAGCACTATTACAGCAGCCAGGACATGGGAGCAACCGAAATATTCTTCAGCAGAGGAATGGATAAAGAAGATATGGCACATATATACAATAGAATTTTGTTGTTATTGTTCCATTGCTAAGTTGTGTCTGACTCTTCTGCAACTCCATGGACTGTACCCTGCCCGGCTCCTCTGCCGATGGGATTTTCCAAGCAAGAATACTAGAGTAGGTTGCCATTTCCTTCTCGAGGGGATCTTCCAGATTCAGAGATCAAACTCATGTCTCCTGCATCAGCAGGTGGAGTCTTTACCACTGAGCCCTCAGGGAAGCCCCACAATGGAATATTATTCATCCATAAAAAAGAAATGAAATGGTGTCATTTATAATGATGTGGATGGACCTAGAATTTGTCACACAGAATGAAATCAGAAAGAAAAACAAAATTCTATATTAATGTATATATATGGAATCTAGAAAAATGGTATAGATGAACCTATTTGCAAAGCATAAATAAGACACATGGCTGTAGAGACCAAATGTATAGACATGGGGAAGTGGCAGATGGGATGAACTGAGAAATTGAGATTGACATATATACATACGGTTATGTATAAAATAGATAACTAATGAGAATCTACTGTATAGTACAGGGAACTCTACTCAATGCTCTCTAGTAACAAAGGGGATATACATATATATATTTAGCTGATTCACTTTGCTGTACAACAGAACATTGTAAAGCAACTAAAATGCAATTAAAAACAAATTTAAAAAAGAAAATCATCACTTTGAAATACCATAATAATAATTGATTCAGGCAAGAATCATCAATGGAGTCCCCCACAAATTTATTTACTAATGACAAAGAGAAAAACAATAAATTTACAGAGGAGATACTTGGTAGACACCATGTTACTGAATGGTAAAAATCAAGGCCATTAGTAACGGGACTAAGTGAAGCTTCTGCTACCCGCTGTGAAACTCTAAGAAGGATACCTCTCTTCTTTGGAATTCTTGCTAACAACACATGGTCTAATGTCTAATTATGAGTTAATATCCAACACACCCAAACTGTGAGGCATTCCATCAAATAGCTAGCCTGCATTTCTTTAAATTGTCAAATCATGAGTAATGAAGAAAGACTGAGGAGCAGTTCCAGATTAAAGAGACGTGATAACTAAACACAATGTATAGTCCTAGACTGGATCTTAGACTGGGAAAAAAAATATAAGAATATAATTGAGACAAATGATAAAATTTGAATATGAACCATTCAATAATGTATCAGTCTCAAGTATGATATTACAATTGTGGTTATGTGAGTTATGTAGGAGAATATCTTTGTTCCTAGAATATACACACTGAAGTCTTTAGGACAAAGGGGCATAATGTCTGAGATTTATTCTTAAGTGTTTCATGAAAAAAAAAAAAGCATTTAAAGTGAGAGAAAATGGGGGAAATGTAAGCGATTGGTGTGTCTGGTTAAGGGTATGAACATATTTCTTTGAACTATTCTATTTCGGTAAGTTTGAATTCGTATAAAAATAACAAGTAAGAAAGTAGTACATGGTAAAATTTCCTTAGGAAACTATGGAATATTTTTCAAAAATATTTCAAAAAAAAGATCTGGAATCATGGAAATATACCAGGGTTCATACAAGTCTATGCTAGAGCACCCTTAGCAAGAAAGGCACGGGAGATGGCTTGCTGCTTGCTGAAAGCAAGCCCAGGCCCGGGCTCCATGGCTTTGGTAGAGTGCAGGCCCCACCCCTAGCAGCCACCATGTGCCATGGAGCTTAGTTTATAGGAGGCCACATCTTAGCTACACGGTTTGAAGCATTCAGGTCCCCATGTGTGCAGCTAGTTCCATACATGTGTTTATCTGGGAAATGATCATGTATATTCTTTGCTTACAGATTACTTTACTCAGTGTTCACAGCAGGCCCCCCTCAAATAGAGCTGCAGATGCTCATCAAAAAAACCATATATGTGTGTGTGCGTGTGCGTGTGTGTGTGTGCGCACGCATACACACACAGGCCCACAACTTTTAAAGTGAAGTCGCTCAGTTGTGTCCAACTCTTTGCGACCCCATGGGCACCAGGCTCCTTCATGCATGGGATTTTCTAGGCAAGAGTACTGGAGTGGGTTGCCCCTTCCTTCTCCAGGGAATCTTCCCGACCCAGGGATTGAACCCAGGTCTCCTGCATTGTAGACAGATGCTTTACATCTGAGCCACCAGGGAAATTGGTATATTTTTATACCAATTTCATAAAATGAGGCTATTTTCTTCAATCTTAGTTGTTTTGTCCTGAAATATCATTCAATTTACAGACTGTTAGGAAGACTGGTCTCCACATTAGTAGCTCTAAATCCCACATACCAAATCTCAAAGTAGGAAAGTCATTTAATTGAGATTCAATTTCCTCCTCTGCTAAATGGGATGATACCAGTATTTATGCCATGGGATTGTAATTGTTAAATTGCAAATGCTTTTAAAGTACACAGCACAGCGACTGGCAAATTCACATGAAGAACACACATGACAGTATTTGGCCTAGAAGAACATGGGCTTGGTAATCATCAAGAAGACTATTTCTCATTGAGCTTTTTCTCAGCTCTCTCAAAGTGACGTATGTAAATAACCTTTTCCTTAGATGTCAAGCAGCATATCCATCGAAAGTCTATCTAAAATAATTTGAAAATAATCACCCAGGTCTTGCCATCAGCTTTAATAGCAGTTCATTTCTTGGGATCAATCAGATGCTGATACAAAGAAGCACAGCGGTTCTCCTCCGTTCGCTATTTATAGTGGCTATGGAGCAGGCCTGCAGGCGCAGAGCTCAGAATAGGAGCCCCCTTCCCTGGGGCTGGGTGCGTTCACTGCTTGTTACAAGAAATGCCTTTCGTCACATCCTGAGATCAAATATAGTTTATTTTATTTTATTTATGATTGTTTTCACTGATAGTTTGAAAATATCTCTAATTACATAAAGATTTTTAAGTTCAACTCCCAAGTCACTTAAATACACACATACACTCGCTACTTTCATAGACAAATGAAATCACTCAATTACCTTTTTGGAGAAGTTAAAATAGAAAACAGTTTTCCAACTGTGAGGCACAGCACCTTCCTTTTCTTCCAGGAGGTGGCATGTTAATAGGAAAAGCTATCAGAAAGAGCTGTTTCTGTTTGGACACAGAGAATAATCCCCAGACATGTGATATCATCTCAGATTGATTTCCCTCTCACTGTTCCTTTGAATACATTGTTGTTTAAAGAAAACATACAGAAAAAGGATACGTAATAGGACAAAAAAACACATGCTCCCTTGAGGGCTTTAAGACAGATCTTATGTAAGGAAGTGCCAAGAAAAATGATTCATCTTTTTGTATTTACAAATTCCTACTTATCTGAGTAAGCAAAAGAATAAAAGAGTCACAGGAGAACAGATCCTTAGGGACCCCTGTTCTCTCATGTGTACTCTTTCCCCTCTATTCTCGTTCCTCTTTTCTGACATCTTATTTATCTGCATGTGTACACATTCTCAAATTCCCAGTTGTTTTATTCCCAGACAAGCTTCTAGAAAAGAGTAGTCTAAGCCCAGGGGCTCAGTTTGCCTGCCTCATGCTGCATGCTTCTGCTTTCTGCCCACTAGTTTTGTGTTCCTTGAAGCACATGGTTGGCACAGACCCCTTGGGTGCTAAAGCCAGCAGACATGGCCAAAGCCTTGTCATGTGTGAGCATACTCAAAGACTACTTGGATGTGTTACTTCCCTGTTCCCCTCTCAAACTGCTGTCTCCTTAATTTTTTGAAGCCTCTGTTTCCCTTAGTTGTCTTGCTTTTATATGCTTTCCTACCTCTGCGTACTGCTCTCAGATGTAGAATTCATTCATTCCCATAGTGTCCAATTCTACCTGAATACCAATGACCCCTATGTATAGCTCAACTCTTTCACTGTAAATCACCTTTAGTGAACAGACCACTTGTTAGTCATGACCTCAAGCTCCATATTTCAGAAGAGTTCAACATCTCCCCACTCCTCACTCTGAGTCTGCTCCCATGCTTCCTCACTGTGAATGGATCAACTTGCAGTTACAAAAGCAGCTGACTTGTATTCAATATTCAGTCGGCACCAGGCAGTTCACTGAGTGCTTCACATGTGCTCTTGCATGTAATGCTAACCACCAACTCTAGGATGGAGGTACTCTTGTTATATCCTTGTTGCAGAGGAGGAGCACAGCATCCTCACAGAATCTTGTTTAAGGCAAACAGGAGTGACAGTCGCAGATGGGGGACTCCAGGGACAGGATCTGAACCACCTGGTGGTCCTGCCTCTCCTCCATCTCCCACGCTTTTCTTATGACTGGTAGTATAGCTCTGTTGAGTCAGCTCTCTAATATTGGGCTGGTCAAAAAGTTCTGTAAGATCTTACAGAAAAACCCAAATGAACTTTGCCCAACCAAATATTTCTTGACCTGATCCTCTCTTCATTAGCTTTGGTTTTGTCTTCATTATCCGTTACTTGATTACCATAAAAGCCTGTTTCAGTTTTGTTTAGTATAGTTGCCATTTGTTTGGGGCTCAGACAGTAAAGAAACTGCTTGAAAGACAGGAGACACAAGTTCAATCCCTGGGTTGCAAAGATCCCCCGGAGAAGGGAATGGCTACCCACTCCAGCATTCTTGCCTGGAGAATTCCACGGAGAGAGGGGCCTGGTGGGCTGTAGTCCATGCAGTCACAAAAGAGCTGGACACAACTGAGCAACTAACGCTTTCACTTCTTCGTTTCCCCTTTCAGCTCTCCATGTTACTGTGCGAGTTAGCTCCATAACATCAATCTGATCTCATTCAACTACAAACTCCTTACCACAATATACAAGGTCCTTCAAGATGACTCCTGTCTGTTTTCCCAGTCTCATCATTTTTTGTGTGTGATTTCAAATGTTTTTTAATCACACCAATACATGCATCTAGTTTGACAAAAATCTATTAGATTGAACTATATGAAATTGTTGATGTTCAATTTCAGTATATAAAAGCAGCAATTTCATTTTCAATCTATTATTACTGAAACTCATAATGGAAAACTGTAGTTCCTTGCTTTGTCTCTCCCTAGCTCCAGGCCCGCTCCCCCAAAACCACTTTTTATCCTTTCAGTTGATTCTTCTGGATGTGAGCTCCATATTTCTCATCACACCCTGCAATAGTGTTAGGTTTGGTTCTGCAAAATTCAAAGCATTGCCTCAAATAAGAGATGAGAGGGCTTTGTTTGCCCAGTGCTTGATTTTTCTCTCACTTAAAAGATTAGCAGTGCAGGGACTCAGACTTTTCCCAGTTCATGTTCCACTACTAGAATATGGTCTTTCTCCTCCTGATTTGAGGGAGAATCCATGCTTCAGGCAGCAAGAGGGAGAAAGAAACAAAGAAGCAAAAAAAAAAAAAACACCTCATATAAGTGCTTTCTCCCTCAAGGGAGATTTCAAGAGGCTATCACTTAAAATGTACACATGTATCTTCTTTGCTGAAACTTCCTCCCAGCCACAGAGAGGATGGAGGTATAGGGCTCGGGCTAGCCAGCCGTGTGCCAACTCTTCCCACTGCAAGACTGACAGGCTACTGGGTGACAGCTAGAAGTCTCTGCTACATATACTCATACTTTTGATTCTAGATTTATTGCAGTTCACACTTGTATGTGTTACCAATTTCCATTTCTGAGATATGTGCATTTTCTTATATGTCCATTTCCTCTCTCCTATTATTTGAATATGGTTAAAAGCTACTTAAAGTTAATCAATTCATGAATATGGTTTAAGAAATATAATTTACTGCACAGAAAAGAATTATCCAGATTTATTTCCTATCTTATGGAGCTTATTATTATGACAACTTTGTCTTATATAACCTCCATGTAAATAATCTTGAATGCTTTATCTCTAATTTGCTGCATACAATTTCATGCAATCTACATGTCTTGCTGGAGCTCTCCCTCATTAAGGCCTCTGCTCTCCTACTCCAAATAAGACTGACTGTTCTCTCAGCTTGCTGAAGAGCTCTGATGCTGGCACCCCTCTTCCTTACTCTCTTTCGTTAGAGACATGGTCTCCTACATTCTGTCTTTTCCTCTTTCTTGATGTATTCCCTCAATTGTCTGGAAAACATCCTCTATTAATAGCTTAAGAAAGTTTGCACAGAAAGCAACCCTTCTGAACAGGTCCACATCTTCCCCACTTTTCACTGGTAGTATGAACGAGTATCACGTTAGCACAAATATGTGGAATCTAGAAAATGGTACAGATAAACCTATTTCCAGGGCAGGAACAGACACACAGATGTAGAGAAAAGACATGTGGATATAGTGGGGGAAGGGGAGAGTGGGACAAATCTGGAGATTGGGATTGACACACATACACTACTGCTGCTGCTGCTGCTAAGTTGCTTCAGTCGTGTTCGATTCTGTGCAACCCCATAGATGGTAGTCCACCAGGCTCCTCTGTCCCTGGGTTTCTCCAGGCAAGAACCCTGGAGTGGGTTGCCATTTCCTTCTCCAATGCATGAAAGTGAAAAGTGAAAGTGAAGTCACTCAGTTGTTCCCGACTCTTAGTGACCCCATGGACCGCAGCCTACCAGGCTCCTCTGTCCATGGGATTTTCCAGGCAAGAGTACTGGAGTGGGGTGCCATTGCCTTCTCCGCACAAATACACTACTATGTGTAAAATAGCTCATGGGAACCTGCTAGAAAGCACAGGAAGCTCAGTTCAGTGCTCTGCAGTGACCTGGATGGGTAGGCTGTGGAGTGAGGGTGGGAGGTGCAAGAGGGAAGGGATATATGTATGCAAATAGTTGATTCACTTTGTTGTACACCAGAAACTAACACAACATTGTAAAGCAATTATACTCCAATAAAAAATAAAATAGGTCTTTGTATTTAAAAAAAAAACTTTAAATAAAGTTCTCAGAACTTTAGATGGAGATAGATGATAGCTAGCTAATAGGTAGTTAGATAGACAATCATTTTCTACTGTCTTGTTTTGGGGCTTGAGATATTCAATTCTATTCTGATACTCAATCCTTTACATGTGGTCTTTCCTAATACTTAGGATATCTGTGCTCTGAAATTTCCTACTGAAGTGTCCTAGTGTGAATCTTTTTCATTCTTGGCAGTGGCAAATTGGTAAGTTCTTTAAATCTGGATATTCATATTTTTTTAATTCTAAAATATTTTCCTGTATTTCTTGCTTTATTTCCTTCCTTCCATTTTCACTCTATTTTTAATTTAATTTTTATTTTATATTGGAATTCAGTTGATTAACAGACTTTTTTAGTGTCTCAGATGGTAAAGAATCTGCCTGTACTCAGGAGACCTGGGTTCAGGCCCTGAGTTGGGAAGAGAAGGGAATGGCTGGAGAAGGGAATGGCTACCCATGCCAGTATTCTTGCCTGGAGAATCTCATTGACAGAGGAGCTGGGCTAAAAAGTCCATGGGGTCACAAAGAGTCAGACATGACTGAGCAACTAAGTACGCACGAATCTTTGATTAGCAACATTACGTTTGTTTCAGGTGTACAGCAAAGTGATTCAGTTATTCACATACAGGCATCTATTCTTTTTCAGATCCTTTTTCCATATCGGTTATCACAGAATATGGAGTAGAGCTCCCTGTACTATACAGTAGGTCCTTGTTGGTTATGTGTTTTAAATATAGCAGTATGTATACGTTAATCCCAAACTCCTAATTTATTCCTCCTCCCCCCACCTTTCCCCTTTGGCAACCACAACTTTGTTTTTGAAGTCTGTGAGTCCGTTTCTGTTTCGTCAGTCAGTTCATTTGTTTCATTTTTTTAGATTTCACATCTGAGCGATACTGGATGATATTTGTCTTTGTCTGACTTACTTCATCTAAAATGATAATCCCTAGGTCCATCCATGTTGCTGTAAGTGACATTATTTCATTCATTTTATGGCTGAGTAATATTCCCTTATATATATATGCACCACATCTTTATCCACTCCTCTATCAATGGACAGGTAGGTTTTTTCCATGTCTTGGCTACTGTAAATAGTGCTGCAATGACTACCCGGGTCCACGAATCTTTTCGAATTACGATTTTCTCCGGATATATGCCCAGGAGTAGGATTGCTGGATCATAGGCAGCTCTATTTTAAGAGGAACCTCCATACTGTTCTCCATAGTGGCTATTCCAATTTACATTTCCATCAAAAGTGCAGGAGAGCTTCCTTTTATATACACCCTCTCTAACAATTAATGTTTGTAGACTTCTTTATAATGGCCATTCTGACTGGTGTGAGGTAATACCTCATTATAGTTTTGATTTGCATTTCTCCAATAATTAGTGACATTAAGCATCTTTTCAAGTGCTTTTTGGCCAACTGTACGTTTTCTTTGGAGAAATGTCTAGTTAGATCTTCTGCCCATTTTTCAACTGGATTGTTTGTTTTCTGACATAGAGCTGCCTGAGCTGTTTGTGTACTTTGGAGATTAATCCCTTTTCAGTCTCTTCATTTGCAAATATTTCCCCCATTCTGTGGGCTGTCTTTTTGCTTTGTTGATCGGACTTCCTTTTTCATTTAGGTGTCTTTACTCATGCACAGATACCTTTGGTTGACAATACATATTAAAGATGAATGTTTAAAAAGCTAACTGGTAGCTTCCTATGTGTGAATGAGATGTGTCAACTGACATGTTTGGGTTTGAGGTGACAGGATGGGAACCATAATTCTATTGGGGAATTTCTAGACTTCCTATTCCATATGCAGCTCAATATGTGAAGGACTTTCGCCCAGAACTCTTCAGTTCTCCAGAGAAAGGGTCTTCAGTCTCCTAACAGGAGATACACGCAATATAGGCCAGATGGGATAAGTCATCCTTGAATGAAGCCTTTCAATTAATAACCTGCATTTGCTCTAAATCCCAAGCAGTTCTTGTTCAATTTCTAGAGAATAACCTCTAATCTCTTGTCTGAAGGCTATACATGTGGTTACTTATTCAAGGTACAGAGGCCTGGAAATAGTAGTTCACGTTTCAGTTCTATATACAGAAAAGAAAAGGAAAAAAAAAAAAAAAAGCTTTTACCTATACCATTTTCAGTTCTGGACTTTATTTCCTGTATTTTGATATCTATACCATCCCTAAGTTCTGACTCTGCATTTAAGGAAGCAGATAAACCCTCCTCTCTTCTGTATAAGCTTCTGCTCTGCTAAGTATGTAGTATTTATTCTACCCATTGCTGGTATTCAATAGGCACTCACTAGTTTGGCCATGCAAACTTTTGAAATAGAAATACTCTTGTATCTGTTGGTTATTAGCTACCCCCCAAAACTCCTTGTGTATTCTCTTGCCCCCACATCATCTCGTGGAAATGCATATGCACGGTTCTTCAAGGGACACAGATGGCAGCCTTAAATGGATCACTGGAAGGTTCAATGAAGAGACCACTGACTGAGATGTGGAAAGGATTAAGGGAAAGCAAGAAGTGACGGGGCAGGACCCCAGAATCATCAAGATTACAAAGCTATCACCTCCTCTAAATCTGAACAAATAAGAAAAGGGAAGAGTTGTCACAACTAAGCAGAGCTGTTGGTACAGAATACAGTCACCCTACAGGACCTGGGGTCTCAGATGGATCACAGCATACACTGCCAAATCTTGATACAGCATGGAAAGAACCAGGGTCTGGAATAAAGACCCCTGACATCCCCTGGTGCCTCCATTAGCTGAACCAATAGGAAGCCAATGGGCAAGCGAGCCCTCTCAGCCTGAGGGGCATGTTGGTAGTGAACCTAAGGAGACAGACAAAAGGTTGACAGAGACCGCACAGGACGTGACCGTCTCACAGAGGGTCCCCAGCAAACTGCTCCGATGCTGTATCTGGCAGTTCTTGGTTGCTGGGACCTGATGCCATAATTATTTTCAAATATTTTAAATACCTGCCCTACTCCTAATAAACAAATTCACAAACTGTAATAAACTTGTATTCACCAATATCCCCTCTCATTCTCCTTTTGCCTGTAGATTTATACTCACTGTGCTTGGATAGTGGAGGTGGAAGAATGGGGGTTTAGACTTTAAAAGACGTCTAGGTTCACTTTTAAGGACTCTGTTAAAAAAAAAAAAAAACACTCTGTCTTTGGATTCACTTCCCCACAGTTTTGCTCATCTGCCTGGAATGACTTCCATTCACTTGGCTAATTCCAACTCTCTTCAAGTCAACTCAGAAATTCCTTGCCCAAGGAAGCCCTGCCTCCCAGGTGCCCTCCTGCATGCTTCTATAACCACCATGTGATGACCAGGATCATAATTTTTTTTTCCATTTTGCTGAAACTGTTTATTTCCACCTCTTCAATGACACTATTAGCTACCTGAGAGCAGGAAGAGCATATTTCTGCTCAGGGATTCTTGACATGTCAGACCAACTCCTTCTATTGAGAAATACGTCTAGTCCCTTTACTATTCTGATATGAAACCCATAGTTAATGCAGCCTACATAAGACATACAGGGCTTCCCTGGTGGCTCAGCTGGTAAAGCATCTGCCTGCAATGTAGGAGACCCCAGTTCAGTTCTTGGGTTGGGAAGATCCCCTGGAGAAGGGAATGGCAACCCACTCCAGTATTCTTGCCTAGAGAATCCCCATGGACAGAGAAGCCAAGAGGGCTACAGTCAACGGGGTCACAATTCGCTCAGACATGACTGAGGGAATCAAGGCATCCCCACATGCTGAAGAACTGTCTTCCAAGGGAGTAAATCCAACTATGCCAAGGAATCCCCAAATCTTTTTTGACAGTCTTGGATTCTCCAGCAGAAGATTGGGAACAAGTTTTTCAGTAGATATTGGACAAAATGCAAAGAGATGAACCAGATTATTCATGGTCAAGAAGTAGACCAACTGCCAAAGGTTATTGACATAAGCAAACCTAACCCCTATGACAAAAGAATCGTTAGGCTGTGCTTAGAATTTCCCCACCCCAAAAAACGCTCCCTTCGTTGGCATTTTTGTCTTGCCAGTAGCAGTGAACTTCATCAGGTGAGAGGAGACATCATCCCAAGGGGCCTTTCAGCATCACTTATATGGTCTCACACGTCACAGACTGCAGCCAAGAGACTTTAAACTCATGACTATTTAAATCACAATGAACCGCTAAAATCTAATTAAATCTTTCCTTAATTTCACAGTCCTCAAAAAATTGAGATAATTAATGACTTCAAATTTGAAGATTTTAAGTTTAAAGGCTACAATCATCATCTGACTATTAAAATGGAAATAGCTGAAAATGCCTTCAAATGAGTTCTTTTTCAAGGATTTAGTCAGTCTTTAAAGGGTGGTCTGAATGCCCAAGTGAAAGTTTTGGCTTTTTCTCTTAATAGAAAGAACTGTATCAAAAGCTATCAGTACCTCCAATGAAAAAAATAAAAAGCTAACAGTATCCTATCACTTATTAAGAACAGCTTCTTTGGGGGTAATTCCTTTATTAAAAAAAAAAAAGCCCAGTTCTTTTAGAAAAAAAATTCCCTGAGCTTAGTTAACTCTTTAAGGATGTGTGAAAATTCTAAGAATATGAATAAGATCAGATTAAAAGTTTATAGACCTTAGAAAAACATGTGGATATATCTGCATGAAGAATGTCAGTGAATTTCAAGTATTATTTAAGCTATCAAATCTGTACAAATCAAAATACGTACTATGGTTACAGTCATTTGAAATTACATTTTTGTGCCACTATAAATATAATAAAGCAGTAAGCTGTGTTCAAAAGAAATCAACAAAATATCTTCAATTTAGCATATGGAGTAATAAAGGGAAATTACTTATAATTAAGGAGGTTCTATGTCAATATAAAAATTCTTGAACAGGACAAAATTTGACTTATTCAGATACTTGCAGTATGAAGAATTCCATTGAATGTACTGACTCAGTGCTGACAGTTATAGGTGTGTGATGTAAGAGCCTCTAATACCACAAATATCCCTTCCCTCAGCGACTTGACCTTCCAAAATGATGAACAACTCTTGGCATGTTCTGAACAAAGCAAAGAACAATCTAACCGTGATTTACACACAATTTGCATTCTTGGAAAAGAATGCAATACATAAATCCATACATAAATAAAATGGATTTAGGCTCTTTACTCATAACTACAAAAGCAAATCTTTCACCTATTGTCCTGGGTAATATTTTCCCCTCACATTTTAATCTCTTTGAAATTAGGAAATTTATCTTACAGTCAAGGGCTTCTTACAGTCTCTTTCAACTGGGAGGCAGTCAAGATCAGCAAACTCAATCACCTGTTCATCATGTCACCACTTAATTGTATTGTCTGCTTTGTGGGTATTTCCCATTCTGAGTTTAATTACTATGTAACAATTCCTTTTAGAAGATCATGCTATGATTCAACATTGAAATAAGTATTCAAAGGCATGGAAACAGTGAAGGTCAGCGTCGTTTTGAAATTTTAAAATGCTAATCATTGGAATCATGATCATCATATTCAATTTTTTCCAAAGGTACATCTAAATTGCTTACTCCTTTAAGAAAGAAGCATACATTCCTTAAGAAATGTAGACGCCATAAGAAGATAGCGGCTTACATGTAGTTCATGAAACAAATACAAGATTTCTTATCACATGTCACCCAATGCAACAGATGTCAGGAGAATTTGTAGATCCCTCAGAGTAGGTAAAAGAAATTTCAAAGATACAAGAGCTATGGAGAGTGACCTATGTTTCATATAGAACTAGAGTAAAGGTACATGTCATAATAACATTTTCACCTTTCTCAGTTATACATAATCATATATCTTAAAAATCAATGGTATCATATCAAATGAAATATGGTATGTGAATGTATGGTAAAATATTTTAAAATCCTATGGAAGCTTGCACAATTCTTTACTGAAGGGCTGTTCGACAGACTAAAAGATGTCTAGAGTTTCTGGCTTCTGACACTAAATACCATGTTTGTGACCAAAAAAAAAGAAGAAGAAGAAGAAAATACACAAGCTGCAAACCACCACCAGAAAGGGAAGTGGGAGTTGGGTCGTGTTGGATACTACTGTTGGGTATTATGGCCATTCCAGGACCTAGTACATAATAGGTGTTCAATACATGCTTTTCAAAAGATGGTTAACAAGTGACTAAACTTTAGAATTTCCCAGTATGTTGACTATTGCCAGATCAGCCACTGATCCTTTGTCAAGAATTGATCTTTTGATCATTCTTACTGTAGACTATAGTTCTCTCATGTAAAAATTTTGCCCTTCTTTTAGTAGGGCATTGCTTAAGCAACTGCAATCACAGCATTATTCATTTATTTATTCCCCAGACATATGTTCAACAAGAACTTATTAACAATTTACCATGAGCCAAACCTTGTACTAAATACTGTGAAAAGTGTAAAATAAAAGTGTATACAGATCCTGCCCTTAGCTTATACTGTCAGAGGCAGAAAATTAAATAAGCAAAAACAATAAAATAAGCCCTCTGAAGGTGGTGAGGGGGTAGAAATAAGACTCATTTGACTTTTAGTCATGCTAATTCATTTTGTTAGTAATACATTCTGATCTAAAATACAGATTATTGCCACTTCAGTGTTTCTGGTGGCTACAATAAAAAATCCTCTTTTTAATGCAATTCTTTTGGCTCATGGAGTAAAAGATCAGCAGTATAAATGTGGAAATGGTTTTTTTCACACTAAGAAAAAGGCATACTTTAAATGACAAATATTAAAATGAGAATTCTCTAAACTTCTTTTTTAACTTCTCATTTATTTTCTCAAGAGCTCTAAAATTTCAGTCTCAAATTTTGATCTCAAAATGGAACCAGCAGTGCTCAGAAATTTGCCTTTATAAAATGCCCAGCAAAATAGGTCCTGAACACACTTCACATTAAACACTGACAAGTTATATATGTCATCCATTCTGTCAAACATAAAGTGGTACAGTGGTCCAAACAATGGCCCCAACAAATTTTCACAGTTTAATGAGCAATTTGATGACATGACCCCTAATTGACATTTTATTATTAGATATATTTGAAAATACTTTTCAAAAAGTATGTTACTAAAGTTACTGGATTTCAAAAAGAAATCATTTTACAGATAATGATCAATTTTTAAAAGGATATCTCTTTCCTTCTCTTTCTTACAGCAACAAACACATCTACCAGAGACTCTGGCATTTTTTAAAGAAAAAAAAAAAAAAGATGACTAGGCATCAGAAATAGAGATTAAATAAGTGAATTAGGTTTACCTCAAGGTTGAATCATTATTGTAGCTCAAGATTTTACACTAAAAATCATTAATGTCTACTTTTTATGTTATTAAACTTTTATCATTTCATGAAAATGTTTTTCCTTTGACAAAATGGTAGATATACTAATTGAAACTAATGTCCTGGATCAAAAGGCACAGTTACCAATACTTCAGTGATATCAGGTTTATTTCTTTTTAAATAGTCAAATGCATCCCTTTAAATACTTAAAAGATCTTTGAGAAATACATCTCTAATGTAGTTTAAAATATTCTTCTACTTTGAAATTAATTTAATAGTGAATTAAATATTAAAATTAAATAGTCTCAATCACTAGATTACTTTATTTTTTTCTATTTTATTAAATTTCAGACTAGTTCCCAACCACTGAAATACTTTCATGTTGATATTTGAGCAATAACAGAAGGATTTTCCCCCGTATCCTCTTTTTATTGCCCTCCCCACAAAATCTTTATTTCACATTTCTGAGTCCTAAAGATAAGAGGTTCACTGCTTGTCAGGGTATTAACAAGATCATCTAAAATAAACCTAGTGGGTAGCACTTACAGATAAAAACAGCATCATGAATATGGATGTGGAAATAGTCAAGTTTGAAACCTTAGAAATTCATGAGTGCTACAGTTAAATCTGAAATCTAAAAAAAGAAATTTAGTATTTCACTGCTTCTGTCTTTTAAGGAGCTGAATACTCTCCACTTCTGCTATAGTAACATTTTTCATAACATCTTAAAATGAGAAATTGAAAAATCCCCACACATGAAAACCTGACCTATTACCATAAAACCCACAAACACTGGTGCATCTGTGCATTCTTAGCATTAAAAGCTTGTGATGGGGTCATTTAAAAGGTTTTTTTTCCTCCTCCTCTTTACCATTTGACTGGCAAAACAGGTAACTGAAAATATAGCTCTGACTTCTGATAGACACCTCTTCTAAATCCCAGGGCAAAGTGAAGATACCCGTGAGGCGCTTGCATAGATGTGGAATCATAATAAACCTCAAAACTTACATTTCACAGAAAATGAAACAAAGAGCCAAAGGCATCAATATATTTACCCAATTAAGAAAAAAACAGCAAATTGCTGGCTAACGATTAGTAAAACCTGACTTAATCTCTCCTTAGGTTATGAATTTTGACTTGAATACAGTGTGTTAATATAAATACTGTATAATCCAGACATGCCAAAGACAAGAAGATTCACTGGAAAACTAAAAAACAAAATTTACCTCCCTGAAATTCCATATAGTGATGCTGCACACAATCTCTATTTTAAGGGTATAATTTTTATACACAGAAATGACTATAAAATTGAGTGGTTAAATCATGAATTTCTTTTTTATCCCTTCTACACAAAAGTTAAAGCTCTCCTGATGAATCACAGAGCAATCTACGCTTTTTTTCAGTGAGAAATTGATTTACGAATTTCAATTTCAAGCTGCTTATCTGTACCAGTTGAAGTTTTAAGCCCTTATCTTGTTGCCTCTCAGAAGCAAACCCACCTGTCTTCCCTGCTTTATGATGCTGGATCTGAACTCTCCAAACTACTTTTCGTCTTTGCCAACTGCCTTGATGTTAGGTTGTGCCAAAGATGAGACTAGAAGTTAAAGCCATTTTTCCAGCAATTATCTGACCCATGATTTCCACAAATTCATTCTTTGGTCCTCAGACTGTGACTTGAGTTGAGCTTGTCACTTGCTTCATGTAAGGACTCAAATGGACTGAATAAAATCTATTGTTTTATCAGTCAATATTGTTTATCATCATTGCTACTACAGTGCTGCTCTTCTAGTTGGACAATAGCATTATCTTTAAGTCAATGTTTGAGCAAACCTTTCCGCAGTTCATGTTTGGTGCCCATCAGAATCTGGTCAGGAGAGAGACACTACACCAGTAACTGAACTGGAAAAATTTAATACAAATAATTGTTAACTTAAATTGCATGCAAAATTTAATAGGTGGATTGTGAAATTACAGCGAGTTTATTTGCAGCCTTGCCAAGTTTCTCAGGAAAAATTTAGGGTGCTGTTTGGCAAGAAATGGGTCTTTGAAACTGAGAATATGAGTATCTGATTTGGATAAAGTGAGAATCTTCAAACCCTGAGTCAATCTTAGCCTTCTTCATCAAGAAAATGTTCTTGCTCTTCCTTGTAAGAATCCCCTTCCTCTGCTTGTAAATCCTATAATAACCTCACCTTAGATGTTTTACTAGGGAAGGCCTGCTCTGCTCAAAATGTGCTCTATTTCTTTGCCACAAGAGCCATAACTAGGGTCAAAATTGAACTTGCTCCAGAGGGTCAAATAGAGGTGTGATCAGAGAGGAAGTAGTTTAAATACCAAAAGGATTGCAATATTTTGCTAATGCATACTGGAAAACACTGGGGAATATGTATAAAAGGTGTTATATTAAGGAGAAGAAATTATACTACTATACCAGGATAAATTCTTTGATATGGATGCACTTACTAGAGATATTGAAATTAATGTCAGTTTTTACAGCTAGGACGTGTTCTAACAGTGTAAATAGTTGGCTGAAACTTGAACTTCATGGTGGTCTATGCTTAATGAGATTGAAATGCCAATGCTTTCCTGGCACTAATGTAGAGAAAGGAATACAAACCTTTATTTAGGAAGACAGAACCATTAGAATGGATTTGTCCTGTATAATTACAAGTTTTCATTCCAATCCCAAAGAAAGGCAATGCCAAAGAATGTTCAAACTACCATACAACTCTGCTCATTTCATACGCTAGCTAAGTAATGCTCAAAATCCTTCAGTCTAGGTTTCAACAGTACATGAACTGAGAACTTCCAGATGTACAAGCTGGATTTAGAAAATGTAGAGGAACCAGAGATCAAAGCGCCAACATCAGTTGGATCATAGAGAAAGCAAGGGAATTCCAGAAAAACATATACTTGTGCTTCATCGACATCACTAAAGCTTTTAACTGTGAAGATCACAACAAACTGTGGAAAATTCTTAAAGAGATGGGAGAAACCTTACCTGTCTGCTGAGAAACCTGTATGCAGGTCAAGAGTTAGAACTGGACATGGAACAACGGACTGATTCCAAATTGGAAAAGAAGTATGTCAAGGCTGGATACTGTCACCTTGCTTATTTAACTTATTTGCAGAGTACATTATGCAAGATGTCAGGCTGGATGAATCACAAACTGGAATCAAGACTGCCAGGAGAAATTTCAACAACCTCAGATATGCAGATGATATCACTCTGATGCAGAAAGTGAAGAGGAACTAAAGAGCCTCTTGATGAGGGTGAAAGAGGAGAGTGAAAAATCTGGCTTAAAACTCAACATTTAAAAAATCAAGATCATGGCATTCAGTCCCATAACTTCGTGGCAAATACATGGGGAAAAAAGTGGCAAATAGATGGGAAACAGACTTAATTTTCTTGGGCTCCAAAATCACTGTCACTGTGGACAGTGACTGCAGCCATGATATTAAGACTCTTGCTTCTTGGAAAGAAAGCTATGACAAACTAGACAGTGTATTAAAAAGTAGAGACATTACTTGCCAACAAAGGTCCATATAGTCAAAGCTATAATTTTTCTAGTAGTCATGTGAGAACTGGACCATAAGGAAAGTTGAATGCCAAAGAATTGATATTTTTGATTTGTGGTGCTGGAGAAGACTCTTGAGAGTCCCTTGAACTGCAAGGAGATCAAATTAATCAATCCTAAAGGAAATCAACCCTGAATATTCACACTGGAAGGACTGATGTTGAAGCTCCAATACTTCGGTCACCTGATGCGAACAGCTGAGTCATTAGAAAAGACCTGATGCTCGGAAAGATTGAGGGAAGGAGGAGAAGGGGGTGACAGAGG
Source organism: Oryx dammah (assembly GCF_014754425.2). NCBI lineage: Eukaryota > Metazoa > Chordata > Mammalia > Artiodactyla > Bovidae > Oryx > Oryx dammah. Next base: position 40,541,632 of record NW_024070188.1, on the reverse strand, counting down.
ATGAGACAGTTGGATGGCATCACTGACTCAGTAGAGCAAACCCCAGGAAGATAGTTAAGGACAGGGAAGCCTGGCCTGCTGCAGTCCATGGGGTTGCAAAATTGGATATGACTTAGCGACTGAACAATGACAACAATCTGCACAGTGACACACACCAGTTACATCTGTGAGAAGACCCAGAAGATATTCCCTTTACTAGGGCATTGAGGAAAATATTAATGAGGATATCCTTTAAAATATCTATGCTTGTTCTCTTCTTTAGGCACTAGTGACCTTTGGGATATTGCCATTGAGATGGGTTCCCTCATTACGATGGAGATTTCAAAATAGCAGAGACCAAGTTTTAGCACTTTGCTGCCAAAGACAATAGGGATATTTCAAATATAAAAGGACTTAGGCACCTAGTGGTGGTCAGAATATCCTGACTCAGGGATGTTTAGTGAGCTAGTAGATCGGAGTGTCCTTGAGAATGAAATATATTGACAGCTTGCTAGAATATTACTTGATTCATAAACAGATCATTATTTTCATGCCAAAAGTCTGCCACAATGGTCACTGCCTCCCATTCAGTTACAACATGGCAAAAGGTGGAGATAAAGAGGTGAAAAACTGGGAACAATAATGTCATATACCGTAAGATTATTAGATGAATGAGGAGAGAGAAGGATAACATTCCCAACTCACTCCTATGTCTTGTGTCTAATTCCAGTAAGCCATAGATCCAAAATCATTAGTAAACACTCTCAGAGCAGTCAGAGTATCTGTATCACTCATAACTATGATCTCAACTTCTAAATTTTTGATCTTTTGAACTATGGACTTAAATGAATTAAGTATCATGTATGTTTAGAATGTCTGTATTCTACTGAAGGAGATTCTTCAGGATATACAGTCCACCATACTAACAAATATAAATTAGCTAATTTTCTTTTGGCAGAATCCAGGATTCTTTTTCTTACTAAACTGTATCCTTTAGCTCTTTTAAAAAGAGTTAGAATATACTAGTAGGTGCTGTTAGTCTTTCTATGAAAATACTTTTATTGTGACCTCACTCTTAAATTATAGTTTATCTGGGTATAGAATTTCTTATTAAAAGTGTTTCTATCCGTACTTTAAATGTCATATTATTGTATTCAAGTACTTATTTTTGAGTAAGAAATTTCCTGTCTATCTAATTGTCATTCTTTGTTCATAGGGTATCTTTTCTGACTGGTAAGTTTTAAGATATTTTCCCTCTAATATTCTCTAGTTTAAAAATGGCTGAGAATTCTCTAAAATTAATGACAGACAAAATTATAGATACAGAAACCTCAAGATATACAAGTAGGATAAATTTTTAAAAATATCTACACCTGTCTATATCATATTCAGACTTCAGGAAACCAAAGGCAAAGAGAAAATTTTGAAAATCTCAGAGGAAGCAAAACTACCTAATACATGGAGAAGCAAGTATAAGAAAGTCATCACAATTCTCTTCAGAAGCCATGTATACAAGAAAATAGCGAAGTGAAATATTTAGAGTGCTCAGAAAAACACTAACCTAGAAAATTGAACCCAGCAAAATTATCCTTCAAAAATGGAGAAATAGACTTTTCAGACAAACAAACTTATTGTTATGTTATTGTTGCCAGTAACATAAATATTAATACTAAAAGTTCTTCAGACATAAAAGTCTGAAACTCGTAGGTTAAAAACTCAAACCTGCATAAAAAAGAAGGAATCAGATAAGGAATAAGTAAAGGTGAAATGCATGGCCACCAGCTCCTGTATTCTTGCCTAGAGATTCGCATGGACAGAGGAACCTGGCAGGCTGCAGTCCATAGGCTCACACACAGTCAGACATGACTGAAGCAACTTAGCACAAAGGTGAAATCAGACCTTTTATTTCTAATTTTTAATTGGCCTAATAAATTAGTTCAAAATAATGATAGCAATGATGTAATCAGTGATTACAGCTTATGGCTAAGTGAAAATAAATGACAGCTATGTTATAAGGAATGGAGGGGAGGAACTGGGTATACTATTATAAGGTACATATACTACCCATGAAGCATAATAGCATTTTTTGAAAGCAGATTTATATTAGTTGTATTATAAGTGTATTTTGCAAATTCTAGGGCAATGACTAAAAACAAGTATAATTTATATGCTAAGATGGATGAACAGAGAGCATCCTCCATGATGGACCCACAAGGTCTTTCTAAACAAAATCAATTAATCCCACTAGTTAGACTTGTGTGTCCAGAAGCAAGCCTATTCCACCCCACAGAGTATAGCCCGGGGGCTCATGGGCAGTCACTCTGGCAAAGGATATGATGTGTTGTATGGTAACATTTGTGGGACAGGAAGTCTTCCCATTGTCAGCCATCCCTACGTGTTTACCTTAGCCTGGTTAATTGTTCATGAAGTTCAGAGGATGACAGCAATGAAGTCTTACTGTAGGCCTGGTAATTAGACTCATTTCACAGTGAGGCCATTTTATTGCCCAGGCTAGGGACTAAATGTAAGACATCTAACAGCTACAGCACAGGGTAGATCATGACCATTAAGCAAACCACAAGCAGTAACCACATTCTGAGATACCACACCCTGAACAAGCTCAGGAGTATATTGATGGCAAAACATTTTAGAAGCTATATATTTTATCATTTATACCAAACTGTTACACAACCATTGTATCTATGCTTTTAGCAACAGATTTAAAGAAAGCAATGTTACACATCATGAGTAGCTATACTCTGTGACAACTTCACTAGAGAATTCTGTTTCTGTCCTGAGCATCAGGGCAAAAGTATGGCTAACACAACATAAATGTAGACCTTAATTAGCAGAACTAGAATTAATATTCATTGAAACATAGTATTTTTCTCTCTAAAATTACCCTCATTTTCAAACAAAGCCAAACCAAGACTAATTTATTTGCAAATTAAGTCTGGCCAATTGACTACACAGGCTCCTCCAAACTCCTCAGGAGGAGTCTCAGACTGAATTCCCAAAAGACTTCTCGAGGCCAAAAAAGCCCTGCCAAAGGCATGCCCTCAGGACCCACCTTGGTGGATTTCTCTCTTCTAGAGGTCCCTCAAATATCAAGACTCCTGCACATTCCAGGAGACAGTTTTTTCCCATTCACATGGTAAGGTTACTAGGAACCCAGCAATCTCCAGGTTCTGGAGGCACCAGTAGAGAGAGAAGAAAAATATTTCAATTCTATCCACATGTACATAGTTCACCAAATTGCTGTAAGTCATAACTAACTTGAGGGGAAGGATTTCTCCTGAAAAACACAGATCAAAACCAGACATTCCAGACAAAACCCATAAACGTTATAACCATATTTACCAGTTCACTCAGTAAACAATCCTTTTGTGAAAGTTTTATGGAGCCATCAGCTTTTCCATTAGGATTCTTTCATTTCTTTCCCTGTTTGGTAGCATGATCTGAAATTTATCAGAGGCCGGTACAAACAGTCAGGACTTGTCAAACAGTCCTCCCTATGAATTTTCTTGAATGTGAAGCACTTTTGCAATAGCATCAAAGTACAATAACTATAAATGACAAAAGACTTTTAAATACATGGCTAAACATCTGATTACAGTGTAATTATTAAAGAAACTTGGCTACAATAAACAGAATTATGACCAATTATAATCTTAACCTTTAAAAACCTTAATCTCTGGCAAAAACCAAGAAGCAAGTAATTGTAAACTATTTGTCATAAAAGCATTTCCTTAACTGAAAACTTATACGTTAGTCTTTTTTTCCTAAGAAAGCAAATGTAGATAAACTTAGACCTGCCCAGCAATTAATGGGCTTCCCAGGCAGCTCAGAGATAAAGACTTCTACCAGTGCAGAAGATGCAGGTTTGATCTTTGGATTGGGAAGATCTCCTGGAGTGGAAAACGACATTCCACGCCAATCTTCTTGCCTGGAAAATTCCATGGATAGAGGAGCCTGGCAGGCTATACTCCATTGGGTTGCACAGAGTCAGACACAACTTAGCATACACAGCGATTAATACTCCAATATTTCATCCTATTTGAAATGACCCAGATAGTCAATTCTCTTCTTGTATCTATATACACAGAAATGGCACAGGTTTCCTGCTGGAGTTTAAAAGGCCTCTTTTTTCTCTACTCTCAAGGATCACAGGTGATTATAGTTTCTGAGAGTCCACATAGAGCATTTACATCTCAAAGGCACAGAAAGAGAAATACCAATTATTTCTAGAAAACTAACTTCCTCTAAGGCATATGCAAAAACCTGTTTCAGAGTGTCAAAGACTCCCATCTTGGCCATTTTCAGTAATTTTTGTCAGCTTCTAAATAGCCAAGTCAGTTTAAACAACAGTAAGACAATAATACGTATTATTCACTTATATTCGCATGCCTCACTTTCAGAGGAACAGGAATCAACATTTAATTTACTCTCACCTCAGCAGTTAGCTCAGCCTCTGTGGCCTTTCTTCATACAAAAAGCAATGTCAGACTTCTCTGGTGGTCCAGTGGTTAAGAATTCCCCTGCCAATGCAGGGGACATGGCTTCAGTCCCTGGTCCAGCAAAAGCCCACATGCTGTGAGGCAACTAAGCCCGGCCTGCAACTACTACTGAAGCCCCTGAACCCTAGATCCCACGCTCTGCAAGGAGAAGCCATCACAATGAGAAACCAGCGCACTGCAACTAGAATGTAGCCCCTACTCACCACAACCCAAGAAAGCACACAGCAACAAAGGCCCAGCACAAACAAAAATACATTTAAAATATAAATCATGCAGAAAAAAATTAAAAATAAAAAGCAATGGCATGCCACAACTAAAGATCCTAAATGTGGCATCTAAGACCAACCGGCACAGCCAAATAAATAAATATTAAAGAAAACAAACAAAAAAAGCAATGGTCAGCCTACAGCTGTGCCCACTGCCTTATCATCTAACTTCTTTCTTCCCGCCATAATCGCAGCCAATATCTCGCAGAAACCTTGGGAGTTGGGGGCGGGGGCGGGTGGTGGTGTCTGAGTTCTCTGTACTCCCTTGGCACACTCCATTAGTCAAGGACAGCCACCACAGGGCCCCACAGAGTAGGGAACAGCCACCCCAAAATTACCACAGCAACTTTTGGGATCACCCCTGGAATTCTTGGGCCCTATATTAGTGGACACCCACCCTAGGATTACACCCATAACTTTTTGGCTCCATACGTTAATGGAGAGCCACCGCAACTTTCCATTCGCCACCCTCATTTCCCAGCTCGGTGCTCCTGGTTGGTTCCACCAACCACTGGACTATACCCTGCAGGGCTGCAAGCCCTGTGCTTGCCCAGCTTCAAGACCAAAGAAAGAGCCTGGAGTCAGCAACAGAGATATCAATGATTTCATGGATAGGGGGAGCTTACCTTTCTGGAGCAAGGTCCTGGAGCAACACTCCACCTCCTCGTGCAGCAGACAAGTAGGACAAACGCGGCTGCAGCCTGGGAGGACGGCGTGGAAGGTTATTGCTACAGGGGAATTGATATCTGGTTGGCTCATGAGTTACCAGGGAAACTAAGGAGGGGGACGCCCCTTACCACCCCTTTGATTAGCTATTCTGGTCAAGATGTTCTGCTCGAAAGATTAAAACAATCACCAGCTGGGGGTGGGGGGAGGGCACAAGTAATGTAGGAAGGTCATGGTGCTCCGCTCTAAAGATTAGAACACGAATTAGCTGAGGCAAGGAGCAGGTATGTGAGAAGATCAGTCACATGAGTAGAGTGTAGGTGAAGCTGGGGATGTACAGAGAGCAAGAGAACAGCAATCTTGGATGACCTGTTCATACAGCAGCTGATAGAAAACGGTTACAGACATGCAAGATATTAAACTGTATCAATAATTATTTTAAATATGAATGATCTAAGTACCAATTGAATACAGCAACTATGAGAGGGTAAAAAAATAAAACTTCGAGATCCAGTTTATGTTGTCTACAAGAAATTCAATTTTCATATGAAGACACAGATTAGAAGTAGAGGATGAAAGACATAATGGAGAAACATAATTTAATAATTGGTTGGTTATACTGAATTTAAAGAGAAAAAATAAACCAATTGTAGACTCTTGGAGTACACAGCTGTAATAGCTCAGAACAAAAGTTGCTTACAAATGGAATTGGCAATTTAATTTGATAAGAAACACTATACTTCAAAATAGATAAAATCTTTTACTTTGTTATGATTAGTAACTGCTATTTATTAAATGAAAACAGATAAGGGGAACATAAATCAGTAATTCTTTGGGGAAAAATGATTGGTACACATTACAGTTTTAAAAATGAAAGTAAGTTATTTTTTTATTAAAAGTCCCCACTAAGCAGTTTTAAATTGATCTTTTTGCTTGTTTTCCTGCTTTTTGACCATACTCTGGTGGTATTATGAATCTACGGAAATTCAGCTTTATTTTCCCTGAAATTTTAAGAATTTAGGAAGAGTCTATGTAGTATTTATTCTGTACTCCTCACAGCAAACATATTATCAAATTCTCATACATAAATTGGTGGTGATGGTTTAATCACTCAGTCATGTTCAACTATTTGCAACCCCCTGGACTATAGCCTGTCAGGCTCCTCTGTCCATGGGATTCCCCAGACAAGAATCCTGCAGTGGGTTGCCATTTCCTTCTCCAGAGGATCTTCCTGACCCAGGAATCAAACCCAGGTCTCCTGCATTGCAGGTAGTCCCCTTATTGACTAAACTTGCTGTCTTTGCAAAAATTCATATTAATCTTTAATGAAAGGCTTTCTATATAAGTTCCCAATCTCACTTACAGAAATGCTTCACTACTTCTGGTTTGAAAGTGAAGGACTTTCCTCATTTTTGTCCCAAACTCAGACATATTTTCAGGCCATCCACAAAAATCACAAAAGAATTTGATCTGGTATAATAAGTTTGTCATAGAGTTCACAAAATCTACTCCATAGATTTTTTTTTTTTTTTAAGATTTGGTGATTAAAAACTTCATGATAATGAGTATTTTCTCATCCATGATAGCTGTGTTTGTTAATCACTCTGGGGAGTTTTTGCAGTTCAATATTGTATCTTCTTTGACGTTGATCATAAAACCAACAAACTCCATTAATATTTATAGTTTCCATCGAGAAGAAAAAACTACCCAAATAGTTGGTTTTGTAGGCCAATAGCACACAGAGAGTCTCTAGAGACTTCCTCATCTAATAGACTTAAGAAACAATAATCATCTTTGGAGGCAAGCTAACATAACAAAAAAGGCAAAAAATGTTATAGACTATGGATTGCGTCACACATTTTGAGTGGCAACTTAGTTTTAGTGAGATAGTCTGACTGAGAGATGTCCCAAGACTTCTCAAGGCTGCATTTCTTTCTACTAGAGTTGGCTATTCTTATCAGGTTTCGGGCCCTGCTTCCAGCAGCCAACTGATGCTGCTGCCAGCACTGCTCACCGACCTTTACTTACTTATTACCACCACCCTGCCACATGCTCCTACTCACTTCCAAGACTCACACTTCTGTTTCCCCTTCTCCAGCTCAGAAAGAGAATCAATAAGGCAGCAATGACACAGCATCGGTAGGGAGGGGAAGAATCCCACTTTCTGCTCCTTCTCTTCCCTTTTTCCTGCTGGAGTCACAGAAAGCCCTCCTTCTATTCCTGTGATCAGCTTATTTTACAGTTTTATTCAGATTACTGAATACTTTAAGTCTCTATGTATGGTTCATTTGCTCATGATACTTGCTGTTGAATATTGAAAGCTCATCTTCCATGCAGCTAAAATATTTCAGAGTATTTTTCATACATGTCAGATACATGGTATATGCAATATAAACTTTACTGAAGACCCAAAAGACAAGAAGCTGGGCATAACCATAGAGAAATATGCCTCCACTTAAAGACAAAGGAAGAAAAATGGCATGAGTAGTACAAACACCTTCTATGGAGAAATGAGATTTCAAAAAGATAGTGGGGGGCAACTGGTATAAAACTTAGAAGTATCTGTTTACAAGTGAATTATTGTTTAGTCACTGAGTCTGACTCTTTTGTGACCCTGAAAGGTTGTTGCTGAGCCATGAAAGATGCTGGGATTCTTGGCCTCCAGAGGAGAGGAATTCAATCTGGGGCTAGTGACAAGGCTTGGTCACTCAGAGCTTTTGTGTGATAAAGTTTTATTAAAGTCTAAAAGAGACAGAGAAAGCCTCTGACATAGACATGAGAAAGGGGAGCCTTTAGCTGTATGTTATATACCAATCAGCAAGCTGTTAATTAGAGAAAGGAGATGTCCCAAAACTCAGAGTGGCACCAGGCCCCTCACCCACAACATGCATTTTGAGATAACATTGGCACCAGGTGAGTCACCCCGAGCCATAAACAGTGGACATGAATCTTGAAGAAAGGCAGGTTTCCAAGTAAATATATAGTTTCGTTAACATAGATTAGGAGAACAATGTATGAGTAAAACATACAGGTTGAGCCCTTATCGGTTCTGAGTCTTAAGCAGAACTGACTTGAAGAAAGACAGAGTCTAGGGTAAATACATAGTTCGTTAACATGCTGCTGCTGCTGCTGCTAAGTCGCTTCAGTCGTGTCCAACTCTGTGCGACCCCATAGACAGCAGCCCACCAGGCTCCTCCGTCCCTGGGATTCTCCAGGCAAGAACACTGGAGTGAGTTGCCATTTCCTTCTCCAGTGCATGAAAGTGGAAAGTGAAAGGGAAGTAGCTCAGTCGTGTCCAACCCTCAGCGACCCCATGGACTGCAGCCTACCAGGCTCCTCCATCCATGGGATTTTCCAGGCAAGAGTACTGGAGTGGGGTGCCATTGCCTTCTCCGAGTTCATTAACATAGCTCAAGAAAAACATTTCCATAGGAAAAATGCATTGATTAGCTCAAGGTTTGAGAAAAGTTAAGTTCAGGTGGAGCCAGGTGTCATCATGACAACACAGAGTTTTAAGAGAAAACTCCTTTTAAATTTGTATAGAGAAGGGGGGAAAAAAATCTAACACTTGTTTGTTTCCTCCTGCCTCTTAAGAGAGAGATAAAAAATGTCTGACGTTTGCAGCCTGTTTCCTCCATTTGGAGACCCCTGGCCTTCCTGCCTGTTACCTTCTCATCCCCATAGACTGTATCCCACCAGGCTCCTATGTCCATGGATTTTCCAGGCAAGAATACTAGAGTGGGTTGCCATTTCCTTCTCCAGGGGATCTTCCAGATCCAGGGATCTAACTCGTGTCTCCTGCATTGGCAGGTGGATTCTTTACCACTGAACCACTTGGGAAGCCCTTACAAGTGAATAAACAGGAGTAATTTGAAAACAATTTGTGGACGTTTACAGCCTGAGCACAGCTTTGTAAAAATTATTTTGGCAGCAGTGTCCAGACCATTCGAGTGTGGAGTGGCTGGATGAATGAAGTCCAGCAAGAAGATCACTGAAGTCTTCTAAATTAAATGTAATGAATGCCTAAAAATTTGATAGTAGGTAGGGAAAAGAGGCGCCATCAGAGCAGAGAGTAATTTTTCAACAAATCTTTGTTATGTGCCTGTAGCATGTCAGGCACTGTGCTCGGTGCCAGGAATAGAATATTAGGCAAAAACAACCATGGCCTATGCACTTCAAAAACTTAAAAGGTAAGTTGCATTAAAAAAAAGACTTCCTTGAGAAATTAATTTTATCTGAACGATTCCACTGCCTATATGCCCAGCTATGCCTGACTCTTTGTGACTCCATGGACTGTATAGCCCACCAGGCTCCTCTGTCAATGGGATACTCCAGGCAAGAATACTGGAGCGCATTGCCATTTCCTCCTCCAGGGGATCTTCCTAACCCAGGGATAGAACCTGAGTCTCTGTGTCTTCTGCATTGCAGGTGGATTCTTTACTGCTGAGCCACCTGGGAAGCCTAAAGTTGGTATTAACTAACAGCAGATTGGAGGTGGGGAAAGCATACACAAATAATACTACTTTTCACCAGACCAGGTCTGTAAATATTTGGCTACATCACTATTATCTGTATCCCACTACTTTCATAGAACCTTGTCATTCACTTGTTTAGCAAATCTTTATTGAACAGTTTGCTGCTGCTGCTAAGTCACTTCAGTCGTGTCCAACTCTGTGCAACCCCATAGAGGGCAGCCCACCAGGCTCCCCCGTCCCTGGGATTCTCCAGGCAAGAACAGTTTACTCTGTACCTATTACAGTTCCAGGAGATTGGGATGCAATGAAAAAATTTTTTAAATATAGTGGAGGAGAGAGAAAAGTAAACTGACCATTTCAACACATTGTGACAATGTTGTGAAGTTCCAGGAAAGAAAAAGCATTAATAGTAGAACTGATACTTTCAAACTGTGGTGTTGGAGAAGACTCTTGAGTTCCTTGGACAGCAAGGAAATCAAACAAGTCAATCCTAAAGGAAATCAACCCTGAATATTCATTGGAAGGACTGATGCTGAAAGTCCAATACTTTGGCCACCTGATGTTAAGAGCTGACTCATTAGAAAAGACTGGGGAAATGCTGGAAAAAACTGGGGACAAAAGAAAAAGAGGGTGGCAGAGGATGTGATAGCTAGATAGCATCTCTGACTCAATGGACATGAGTTTGAGCAAACTCCAAGAGATAGTGAAGGACAGGGAAGCCTGGCGGACTGCAATCCATGGGATCCCAAAGAGTTAGACACGACATAGTGACTGAACAACAAAGTAATAACAGTTGTAATCTCCAATAACAAAATGATAACTCCTATTACCAAGTTCTTGAAAATCACCTTTACAGTAGAATTTTAAACTGCATTCAACCTTTTCTACAAGAAACTACAGTTTGGGGGTGTACAAGATGATCTGAACATCACATGTCCCTTCCTTGTCACAGCTGGTGCCTGGGCACTGTCGTCTCAGGCAGAAAGGGACCGAGGTAGGGCTAGAAGGGTCACCTCTTTGTTTCAGCTTTGGGACTGTCACTGCCTTCATTGCAAACACAGAATAAAATCACATAATAAAACACCTTTTCATAAACAGCAGGAGAAAAGGGGACTAAAGCTAATCAAACCCTGGAGCTACCCAAGGCACTAAATCTAAGCTGCTTATCCTCTGAGAGCAACAGTTGTTTCCCCAGCAGTATCCCTTGTCGTGGTGAGTGGACGTGCTGCATAACCACAGGGCTTGTGAAAGATTGCAGGCAGGAGTCTATTTCCTGAATCCTTTCTCTCGAGCTTCCACAGAGCTCAGAGGGGGAGTTTTTGTATATTTACGACGATTACGTGGGTACCTTCCATACCAAAATTGGATATGTAATGTCTCACATTCTACTTATTTAGCAATAACACTTTCAAGTTGCCAACTTCAGGCTTCTCAGGAAACTGTCCTGCTCATGGAATTCTGCCAACAGCTTAAGAAGGTTCTGAAGGGTTTGGCTGAGAAAAGGAAACATCGGCGAGTAATTCAATCCAGCATGAAAGGTCACAGGCGTCAAGATCTGTTGCCAAAATGCTGCTAGTGAGGATTAATTAATATCAATTGAGCAACCACAAGTGTCTGGCATTTGACTAAGACTGTCATTCTTAGCCTCATCCCACTAAAAGAAAAAATGTGCAGTTTCAAGCTAATGGGGGCCAATAGACATTTACCTCTCTGGCCACAAAAAAAAATGGAAAAAGGTTGATGTGATTACAAGGGTAAACCCCTCTCTTTTTTCCAGGTAGACGAAGATCAGTTTTGCAGTCATTTATCTAAGACCATTTTCCACTCAGAGAGAAATAAACAGATTAACTAAAGTTTATTGAGGTCTAAATATGTGGTCATATTATTTTTATGTTTAATCATTCGGCCTTCATAAGAACCTTGCAAAGTGTTATTATCCTCATTTTACAGATGAAGGAACTGATGTGTTAAGCACTGGCCAAAGACATATAGCACACACGAATTCTCTACCTGCGAAGCCAGGCCCTCCCTATGTTGCCCGTGTCTTGCTATATCTAAGCAATCTTTTACTTGCAACAGGAAACTCTGCATAATAAACAAAATATTGTCTATCACTTTAGGCGACTGTCACCAGCTGACTAGCTTAAACTGGGCCACATCTCTTCCCCACATAAAACCTTAAGAATCATTCACTACTGCTGAGTATTTGTTTAACTCAGGCTTCCTGGGTGGCACAGTGGTAAAGAATCCATCTGCCAAGGCAGAAGGTGCAGAAGATTCAGGTTTGATCCCTGGGTCAGGAAGATCCCTGGAGGAGAAAATGGCAACCCACTCCAGTGTTCTTGCCTGGAGAATCCCATGGACAGAGGGGCCTGGCAAACTGTAATCCATGGGGTCGCAAAAGAGTCAGACATGACTGAGCGCGTGTGCACACATACACACACACACACACACACACACACACACAGGTTTAACTCTGATCACTAACTGAATGTCTACAGCATTAAGCCTATAGTATAAAATGGAGCATAAATCCATCGTTAAGATGGTATGGTTACAGGAAGCCGACACGTGCAGGACTCAGTTTTTGATAGGCAATGAAAGAACTTTGACTATCTCTTTTCTGCATCTCTCTTGATCTAAGATTGGCCCATCTGACATGACACATCTTGTCAAACATGAAGGATTTCCATTTTTTCTTTCACTTCTGCAAAGACACAATTTAAAAACCCACGGTTATGACTGTGTGTGTGTGCTCAGTTCTGTCTGACTCTTTGCAATCGCATGGACTGTAGCCTGCTAGGCTCCTCTGTCCATGGTGTTCTCCTGGCAAGAATTCTGGAGTGCGTTGCCGTTTTCTTCTCCAGAGGATCTTCCCAGACCAGGGATTGAACCTGTGTCTCCTGTACTGGCAGGTGGATTCTTTACCACTGCACCACCTGGGAAGCCCAAGAGTCATGATTACACAGATACCATGGAGGGTGTAATAGATATTCTGTGTGTTGTGTTTGATTTATTGCATACTTATTTTTAATGCTGAAATATTATTAAAAACTTTTGAAGAAGTAAAAAGTGCTTAAATAGGAAGGAAAGGTTGAGATGTTGATTACAGTGTGACCATAAATATATGAATGAGAATCTATACTATAACTCTTAACCTGTGGTTAGTTAGCCCTGTTTCAATCCAGCCCAAGAACTCTGTTCTATTTGTTTCTATTCTGTTTAATTTTCCTTTTGTTCTGCTTTCCTCAAGCACATAGATCAATGATTTGGATTACAAAGAGATTGGATATTCAATAAAACAAGCATGAATTGAACTACTACTTTTACTCTTTCATTTTACAACCTAGTTATTTCATTTCCTACCTATCACACCTGACTGTTTTCTGTACTCTTATTACTGGAAGTTACAATCAGGTCAATCTATCATTTTTCTAAGATTTGAATTTCCTTCATTATTGTATAAATCAGTGTATACGTGTGTGTGCTTGCTAAATTGCTTCAGTTGTGTCTGACTCTTTGAGACCTTATGGATGATAGCCTCTCAGGCTTCTCTGTCCATGGGATTCTCCAGGCAAGAATACTGGAGTGGGTTGCCATGCCCTCCTCCAGGGGATCTTCCCAACCTGGGTATCGAATCTGCACCTCTTACCTGCATTGGCACATTCTTTATCACTACCACCAGCTGGGAAGCCACCAGAGGACTCTCAGATCTACCGTGAGAGTACAATGACAGCATTAACTGCATTGACAACATTAAGTGCAATGACTATTAATTCAGTGTGCAGATGCAAGTACAAGTGGTACTATGCCCACTTGTAGATGTTACATTGTACATGGTCATGGACTCTGTGAACCAGGTTGCTTGTCACTTCATTTGTAGAACAGACAACAGAATAATGACACTTATTAGAAAGTTATGGCTATACAGAGACCCCCAGAGAGAGGACCCAAATGAGGGAAGAAGAAACCTAGCAAAGGAATTGACAGAGGGAAGGAAACAGCTTGGCTTTAGGTTGGCATAGATGCCGGCTAGGGGTCATAAATAACCCCCACTGTGTGTGCAACATTCCAATGTATATTCTGGGATATGCATTGTATTGGGCACATCCCTCATAACATGTGGGCTTCCCTGATAGTTCAGTTGGTAAAGAATCTGCCTATAATGTAGGAGGCCCTGGTTCACTTCCTGGGTCGGGAAGATCTGCTAAAGAAGTGATAGGCTACCCACTCCAGGATTCTTGGGCTTCCCTTGTGACTCAGCTGGTAAAGAATCTGCCTGCGATGATGGAGACCTGGGTTCAATCCCTTGGTTGGGAAGATCCCCTGGAGAAGGGAAAGGCCACCCACTCCAGTATTCTGGCCTGAAGAATTCCATGGACTGTATAGTCCATGGGGTCACAAAGAGTCAGACATGACTGACTTCCCCCATCCCCTGCCATACATGCAATTTATTTCATATAAAACTTTAATGCATTTCCCAACTGAAGTAGAGTGTGTTTAGATAACATCAATAAATTGCCCCAATTTACATGGCTTGAGAATCAAGACAAACCCTGGTCTGTTCAGGTCCAAGGCTCAAATTCTTGCCTTGATCTGTTTGTACTACCTGATGTCTACTAGGAGAAAATCCACTGGTGCTTCTACATACCCTCTTTCCTAGTTTTCAAATGTACTTCATTAGTAATTTATATTCAATCAGGGATTTTATTTTGTATTATCAGCATTTTTCTCTCCTATCCTTAATGTAATTCACTCTCCCAATGTCAACAATCACCTATAGTCAAATAACTTGCACATTTTTATCATCCTGATTCTGCTCATAAATTCTAGAAGAATATTTATAACTGTTTATCCTATTCCTTCCCCTGAATATTCCATTGGAATCTCGAATACAAACCATCCTATAATATATTCATAAAAATGTGTATGTGGAATGGACATCAGAGTTTACCTATAATAAAAGTAGTAAGTTCATAATTAGGACTTGACTTTTGTTCCAAGTGTCTCATGTGTCAACCCATTTAATTCTGCAAACAAATACATAGCGCAAAATCTCCATTTTACAGATGAGGAAACTGAGGCAGGCATAAGTTAAGTAAATGGCCCAAACCACATGGATAATACATGGGATAAAAGAATGGGGTGTTCAAACTTGGGCACTCCAGTTCCAGAGTCTGGGTTCTTTACCACCAAGCTCCTCTGTCTCTCCTATTTTGTAGGTAAGGTCTCTGTAATCCATGGAGGGTTACGTGGTCTGCCAGTGATCATACAGGCAAAGTGGCAGAATCAGGCTTTTCACATTTCTGAGCCATGACAATTCTATTCCATTGTCTCCCCCATCCGCCCCACCATCACCTATGTCTTCTTTTATAATCCAATCAATTACCCAGTCCTACAAATTTAATTTTACATCTCTCTCTCTCATCTAGTCCTAAATCTCCTTTCTTCACTGCTTCTTCCTCACCTCACCCTCTTATGTAATTTTAGACCCTCCCACTTTGTTTTCCTCATCCCAAGAGCCAGCTTTCTCCTGCTCTTTTAAATGATTCTTTAGCCATATGTGCATCTGTACTTACAAATAACATGTGTCTGCTGCTCCTGTTTTTAACATTAAGCATTGACTATATTGAAAAGCAGAGACATTACTTTGCCAACAAAGGTCCGTCTAGTCAAGGCTATGGTTTTTCCAGGAGTCATGTATGGATGTGAGAGTTGGAGTGTGAAGAAAGCTGAGCGCCAAAGAATTGATGCTTTTGAACTGTGGTGTTGGAGAAGACTCCTGAGAGTCCCTTGGACTGCAAGGAGAACCAACCAGTCCACTGTGAAGGAGATTAGCCCTGGGTGTTCTTTGGAGGGAATGATGCTAAAGTTGAAACTCCAGTACTTTGCCCACCTCATGCGAAGAGTTGACTCATTGGAAAAGACTCTGATGCTGGGAGGGACTGGGGGCAGAAGGAGAAGGGGACAACAGAGGATGAGATGGCTGGATGGCATCACCGACTCGATGGACGTGAGTTTGAGTGAACTCCGGGAGTTGGTGATGGACAGGGAGGCCTGGTGTGCTGCGATTCATGGGGTCACAAAGAGTTGCACATGACTGAGTGACTGAACTGAACTGAACAGATTGACTATTGATTTCTCACAACAAAATAGGAAGATTTAACTTTCCCTCTTGCCAGCTCCCACCACACACTTTGCAATCCTTATTCCTCAAATATGAATATATTATAATTTTGATTGGATCAATGTTGACATTGCTATGACTAAGCAAATGTTTTTATTGATCCCCATAGCATAATATGATGTCTTTCTTTACTGAACAATTTGTTTTTGCCAGAGTTTCATTGGCCTGATTTTCTATCATGAATTCAAACACACATTCTCTCCTATTGTGTCAGTATCTTCTCAATACATTCAAACAGCTCAAGTGTCCTTTGGATTTCATCTTCATGACATCTCTCATTGGAATTTCAGATTTGGCTCCATGAAAACTGCCTCCCATGCCTCAACCCCACGTCAGGACAACCACAATGCTGCCATATTAAGATCTCCCATCACCAGCATCCTGACGATCCCCTTCTCCCAACTCCTGAGCTGAATCTCTGTTTTATGGACCCCATGTCTTCATTCTAGCTATACCGTCTCATTTTGCTGATGCAGCATCCTGAGAAAAGGTGAAGTTTTGAAACTTTTAAAATTTTACCCTCACATTTGATTGAGACTTTGTGTAGATGTTGTTTTCAAGGTTAGAAAATAGTATCTTCTAGTCTTCAGTATTGCTTTCACCTGTGACATTTTTATTCTTGGTTCTCTTTGTATGAACCTCCTTCTCCTACTATTTATTTTTGTATATAAAATAATACAAAAGCTTGTAGTATCTTTCTTTAATCTCTAGTATTCTGAATTTTCACACATATGTACTTTAGTGTGAGTCTATTTTTATCCATTTTGCTGAGAACTCAATTCAGAGAGCCCTTTCCATTGAAAGCTTATGTCCTTTACTTCCCTGGTGGCTCAGATGGTAAAGAATCTGCCTCCAAGGCAGGAGACCTGGCTTGGATCCCTGAGTTGGGAAGATCTCCTAGAGAAGGGAATGGCAATCCACTCCAGTATTCTCGCCTGGAGAATTCCATGGACAGAGGAGCCTGATAGACTACAGTCTATGGAGTCACAGAGTCGGGCACAACTGAGTGACTTTCAATTCAGAGAGCCCTTTCCATTGAAAACTTATGTCCTTTACTAATGAGATTTATATATACAAATATATATTATACAATTGAAATATGTATACTATTGAAATACATATACAATTGAAAATTATTCCCCTTAACTTTCTCTATTTTGTCTTTCTGAATTTTCTGATACTTTGATGTTAAGTTGCTAGGACTATTTCTCGTTTCCTTTGTATTCTGGGAGATTTTCTTAATTTTTACTTCCAAACGTTATTAGTTTCTTTCATTTTGGTTGCCATATTTTTAATTTTCAGTAATTCTTTTTTTTTTTCTGTTCCATTTCATGATCCTGTTTCATGGATGCCATCTGTTTTTGTCTCTCAGAGGATATTAAGGATTAATTTCTTTGTGGTTTTCAACCCCCTGCATAGTCAGTTTCTCTATGTTTTGTTCAGTCTCTATCTTCCATTCTGAGGTGTCAGCTTATATTTCAGGATAGTTCACTGAGGCTATTTGAAAGTCTTGAATGAATAGTTGGGGTTTTCAATAAGGAGTTTGAATAAATGGTAATCTCAAAGAGCCAGAAGATTTGGGGAGAAATATCTGATACTCATTTCTATAAAACTTTTCTTCTTGGCTGATCAGAATCCCCAGGGAAAAGACTGCACTGCCTTTTCGGATGGTATAAACCTATGCTGTTGTGTGCTTAGTCGCTCAGTCATGCCCAACTCTGCAACCCCATGGACTGTAGCCTGCCAGGCTCCTCTGTCCATTGGGATTCTCCAGGCAAGAATACTAAAGTGAGTTGCTATCCCCTTCTCCAAGGCATCTTCCCAACCCAGGGACTGAACCCAGGTCTTCTGCATTGCAGGCAGATTCCTTACCATCTGAGCCACCAGGGAAGCTCTAGCTACGAGCATTATGGTAAGTGAGAAGGAGTGTCTCAGATTCAGAGTAAGTCTTTCACTTAATGCCCCTGTTTTCATACAATAATCTTGCCTTCAAATCTGCCTGGTATTCTGGAGTCCAAAGACCCTACAGTTTACAATCCTTAGAGAATAAATTTCTGATTTTCTGCCTGGTTAAAAGAGGATATTGTTTTGGCCTTATGCAATAGAAAAATGAACAGAGAAGCTGAAGGAAACCAGGATATGTCACTTCAAAATATGCCTCTTTGACATAAAAGTTATTTTGAACTGAAAGCAATCAAGAAACAGAAAACCCAGGAAAAGCTCCCCATTTTCTGCCTAAAGGCCGGATATAAATTCTCCTTTTACTAAAGACAGACTCTTATCAGCCCAGAGATGGCACCAGAGGAATCTGCAAGCAAACTTTTCTCCATTAGTTTCCTCCCATATACTTACCTTGTGACATTTTGCTGGCCTTGGGGGCCTAAAACTGCCTTCCTTTGTTGCAACATTTCTCTACAAACATACTGTCCTTTGCTGAAGATGCTATATAGGCTGGACTTCTAAGTAACCATTTTGAATTATTACTTTGGGTTTAGACTTCTCTTGCTGATGTGTACAGCCTACAGTCATAAACTGCTGTCTTTCTCTTGTTAATCTGTCTTGTCAAAGACTTCCAGCTGAAAGCCTAAAATGGGAGAGGTAAAAGTTTTGCCTCCTCTACAGGATTGTATTCTGCCTCCACAAACTTTCAATTAACTCTTCTGTTTCAGTTCAGTTCAGTTCAGTCGTTCAGTCATGTCTGACTCCTTGTGACCCCATGGACTGTAGCACATCAGGCTTCCCTGTCCATCACAAACTCCCTTCTGTTTATAGCCCCCAATTCACCTGCACCCCCACAGGCACACCATGCCACACATTCCTCAGCCACTGAAAACTCTGTAGTATAACTCGAGTTATTTTCCAGTTCTTCCTATTTCTCAGGTCTGCTAATTAAGTTCTTGGCCATCCATACTTTGCCAGCTCCCAAATGTTTGCAGTTGGCTCCTCTCCATTTCCTTTGTCCTTTTAGGTCAAAAAGCTAAAATCTCTTCACTGTCATCTTAGCATGGATTGAAGCAGGCGGACAAAGAACAGTTCAACTTCCCTGCTTAACTAGATATTGGCCTTTATTTTCTCTGGTCTAGTAAGTTACTAGAGTCTCCTAATTCCTTGATCGTATCAGTCTTCTGTTTAGAAATAATCAGCTTTTCTGTTGACTAAAGCAACTATTTTCCATTGAGTAGTTGTTCTCAATCTGTTAACTGTCACCACCACTATTCATAAAAACAATTTTCCATCAGAATTATCTCTCAGTGTAATGATTAATTTTCACATCTCTTGGGAATATGATGCTTCATATGGTATTAGCCTACCATTATGGCTCATTACCTATGATTTCCACTGACCCTTGCACCAGCCAAAACTGGCTGGGGTTTTTTGTTCCCTTAATCTGATATGTATTTTCTCTCTCTTTCTAACTTTGTTTATGCCATTCCTGCATATCTAGAATACAAATCCTTTTGAGCTACAAATCCTTTAAAGCCCAGGTCAAATGGAGCTTTCCCTCCACTCTCAGTACCTTAAAGCAGTATACTTCACACATAGCACTTTGTAGACCTCATTTGGTTTTTACTAAACATTTTATTTATATCATTATTGCCCTTCCTTTAGATAAGGAATTGTAGGAATTGCATCTTATTCTTATACCTTTGCCAAGGCAACACACATGTGGGTTCATTTAATTAAAACTATCCAAACCATAATATATAAGGATATATAATACCTTCTAAAGCCTTAAAATATTTTTCCTCTTTTATTTATGTGTTTATTTGAAAAAGCACCAAAACTTAAAACAAAAGATAAACTCCATTCACATCTTCATCTCTACTGGCTTAACTGATCCATAGCAATTGTAAAACTCTAAACATAGTCGAAATTTGGTTGCCAATTGTATATCTATGAGAGAAAAATCATTTCCCAAAGTATAATTTTTTCCATAAAATATATCCATCAAAATTTCTGTGCAACTTACTGTAGAGAAATCACACATGACTCACTAAATCAATTTACTCAGGTAAAAGAACATTGCTGGCTTGAGGGGTTATGGGGATTATTATAGTAACTTCAGAAAGATAGCCAAGTACCTTCTCTGAACCATTTTTTAAATCTACCTCAGCACTGAAAATATTGTGTTAGCAGGAAGAGAAGGCAATTGACGGGTGCACAAGCTCAGTGGAAATAGCTAGTGTTGTCAAAATAAATCCAGTTTTAGACTCAACACCCCCCATTCTTATTTTCAGAGCCATATTTCAATAACTTATTTCTGATTACTGTTAGTCATTCTATCTTGTTCCATTTAATATAAATAGCTCCCATTCATTGAGCATTTCATGCTAAATACTTTATATACTTTTTATTTAATAATTACAAAATCTTTTTAGATGTTATTCTTCCCATTTTTACAAATATGTAAAATCAGGTTTAAAAGGAAGCTAAGTAAATTGTCTAAGGTCAGAAAGCAGATAAAGTGTCCTTTTTCTCTTATTTAATGATTTTAAATACTTGGTGTTATTTTCATGTGCTAGTTGCCTATATATCCTTGAAACAGAATTTTCATTCTTCAGCTTTTATCCAAGAGTCAGTGGAAAAGCAATGCTGGGTAAAGGTTTGCTTGTTATCTAGAGTGAATAGTTAAAAGGAAGGTTACCTATGCAGACAGTATCTACAGTGCATATCCTCTGCACGATATTTGTATGTTTAGTTCTGTCTGTTACCTATGTTTACCCAAGAGAGATGGAAACTGCATTCTTGAGAGCTGTCTTTCTTTCTTGCATTTTCTGAAAAAGACCATCCAGCAATATAGCCCTGCCCTAGTATCCACAGAAGTTTTCATCAACTCATCATAGTCTGTCTAAACCCCCTGCTTTTTATTACTTGCTTTTTAGGAACATATATTATAATGGGAATCATATTTTTCCTTTAGGACAAAGCTAAAGGATCCAAACTTTTGTCATTGGTTGTATATCCATTACTGTGCTACAGTTTAAAAAGCTCCTGAGTTTGAGACCCTTCCATCATACCACACGATCTCTTCAGCAACAGAACAGAGGCTATATTCATGATCAACCACTCAGCATCAAATAAATGGCAAACAGAGCAAAGAACAAGCACTGACTAAATTTTTCTTCAACTCCTATCATTTACAATGTGATAAATACTGAGTTGATACACAAATAAATAAAAAGAGTATCATTATACTGCAAATATGCAGAGGGCTTCCCTGGTGGCTCAGTGGTAAAGACTCTGCCTGCCAATGAACCCTGTAGGAGATGTGGGTTCAACCTCTGGGTTGGGAAGATCCCCTTGAGCAGGAAATGGCAACCCACTCGTGTATTCTTATCTGGGAAATCCTATGGACAGAGGAGCCTAGTGGGCTACAGTCCAAGGAGTCGCCAAAGAGTCAGACATGACTCAGCCGCTAAACAACAATGACAAATATGCAGAGAGTTCTGATATACAGAGCACATACAATCAATCATCTAAACCCGAAATTTGGCCTGAAACAAATATAATACTTTTTGGTTGGCTATAGATGTCTTCCTGGTCTGTTCAGCCTTCAATAAATTTCTCTCCATGAATTAGACACATTAAAATTGTGAATACCTATGGTAGAATCGGCATATTGAAGTCCCAGGGGAAGATCTCAGATGTTTTGCTTAGTTGTATCCGACACTTAGCGACCCCATGGACTGCAGCTTACCAGGCTCCTCCATCCATGGGGTTTTCCAGGCAAGAGTACTGGAGTGGGGTGCCATTGCCTTCTCTGTGTTAAGATATAAAGAGGGAGAAATCTTGAATTTTATCCATTTTTATCAAACTTTCTTGCTTCTTTCCTGCTGCCTACCCTTTCTACCTCCTCCATATTCTCTCTCTCTCTCTCTCTCTCTCTCTCTCTCACACACACACACACACACACACACACACACACTGCTATAAACTGAAAGGGTGTGTCCATCCCAAATTCATGTTAAAATATAATCCCAAGTATGATGGCATTGGAAAGTGGGTCCTTTGGGGAGGTGATCATGCCATGAGGATAGAGGCCTCATAAATGAGTCAGAGACCCCGGGGAGTTCCCACGCCCCTCCTTCCGGTGAAGCAAAGTGAGAAGCCAGCTCTCTGTGAACTAGGAAGCTTGTATTCACTAGAAACTGAACTTGCCTGTACCTTAAATCTTGAACTTCCCAACCTCTAAAACTGTGAGAAATGCATTTCTGTAGCTTATAAAGCACCCAGTCTATAATATTCTGTTATAGCAACCCCAAAGGACTAAGGCACACCTTCTAAGGCAACTTTGGTGGGGAAAAAAAAGTTTACTACAAGGCAATCTGAGAAAGAGAAGTGTGTGTGTGTGTGTGTGTGTGTGTGTGTGTGTGTCACTCAGTCGTGTCCGACTCTGCAACCCCGTGGACTGTAGCCCCCCAGGCTCCTCTGTCCCTGGACTTCTCCAGGCAAGAGTACTGGAGTGGGGAAGCCATTCCCTTCTCCAGGGGATCTTCCAGACCCTGGGATTGACCCCGGGTCTCCTGCATTACAGGCAGATTCTTTACCATCTGACCTACCAGGGAAGCCCGAGAGAGATGAAATGGTTTATTCTTTTGCTCTTTTGCTTTAGCAAAAATTTCAAAGACTGGTGCCCAACAATATTGCCTCAGATGCTGTCTAAAGATGTAGTTCCAGATCACCATCCCCTGGAAATTCAGTGTGTCTGGTAAGACCAGGAATCTGTATTTAACAATCATTCTCCAGGAGATTCTAAGGCAGTTCTGGGAAAGATCACATTTTTAGGAACTCTGTTTTAGAAAAAGAAAAGGGTTTTGATTTATTTATTAATAAATTTCTAGGGATTATAGCCAACTATATCCCACCTAGACCCCCCTAGTTGCATCCACCTCCCACAGGGTCTATTGCATCAGTGGGTAGATCCATGAAAAAGTAATATGTTATAGACATCAGGCTGTCTCCAGGAAGAGGTGTTGGTTATGATGAGGATGTGAGATCCAGGGAAAGACAAAAAGAGGAATTTCACAGGCTCAGTTGGAGTGCAGTTGTCTGGGGAGGCTGGGATGCTGCAAACTCTGCAAATTTGCATCCAAAGTGCAAGCAATCACTGCATTTATTCAAACAATCAAACTCTTCTTCCCAACTATTTCCAGCTTCTAAAGACTGGGCCAGAGAAAAATAACAGTCTTTTTCTATAAAACAGGTTAGTATATCTCAAATATAAAGTCCTTCACAACTGTTTTCAACCTGAGTCTAAATTTCAGGGTTTTTTCTTCAATCTGTAGGCTCACTGACAGGATCTGTAGCCTTAGTTAGCCTGGATGGCTTGGCTTTGCAAGTTTCACTAGGGACTGGCACAAAAAAAAAAAAAAAAGAAATGTCTGAGCAGGCTAAATGGGAGTCTGGGTCTCACAGGACTTTTGGGTTAGGTGCCAAAAGTCTCCTCTGGGAATCAGCCTGGTGTGAACTGCATCTTCTCACCCTGCAGGCCTTGCAGACTGTCCACCCAGCCCCAGTTGGTAGCACTGCACTGAGAAGTCAGATAAGTACATGCGACTCCTGTGAGAAAAATGTATGTCAGGTAAGGGGTAAATAAAGGAAGTCTCTACCTGTGCTAGTTTTTCAAATATATCCTTGGAAGTACAAAAGTTCAGAGGTTTTAGAGAAATAATCAAATCAGTGTTTTCCTGTTCTATTTTCTCAAAGTACCCAGAGGCAGAAGTCATTTATAGGAGGGCTTAGGATGAATCCTCTGAGACCATTAGTGCCAGAAAGGGCTCCTGTCAGTGCCCACTCAGATGGCAGAGGTGCACGCAAGTGGAACTGAATTGCAGCTACTTCCGCTGGTTATCTTTTGAGAGTTCAACCTCAAGAGTTCAACTACAGTCTCCTTCCTCACAAAGCTATGCACCTTCTTGTGAGCAACACAGCCTCCCCGTCCAGGCTCACAGATGGAGAGTTGTCTACTCTTCTCTCCTCCCACCCTAAGAGCTCTGCTCCAGTCCTCTGGGATGGGCACTCCCACTGGTGAACCTGCAGTACCCTTTCAAGCTTCCACTGTGCTGCTCCTCAGACTAATTTTCATCTTGCTTCTACCTCTGTTAAAATGTGTCAAGGTCTGTATTATTTACCTTTTCCAAAACCCTTCCATATATCCCCAGCTGTTTTCCCTTCTCCTGTGCTCCTGGGGCACTTAGTTTGAATAACTGCACTTGGCCTGTGTATAAATGTCCATGTTTCTCCCTGGAGAGTATAGATGTAGATTATCTTTGTTCTTTTCCAGGTAGGCGAGAAGTCCAACACGGGTCTCACTGGGCTTAAAAAGCATCAATAAGGCCAAGTTCTTTTTGGAGACTCTAAGGAAGCATTTGCCTTCTTGCTTTTTTCAGCTTCTAGAGTCCCTGGTGGCTCAGATGGTAAAGTGTCTGCCTACAATGCGGGATACCTGGGTTCAATCCCTGGGTTGGGAAGATCTCCTGGAGAAGGAAATGGCAACCCACTCCAGTATTCTTGCCTGGAAAATCCCATGGACCATGGAACCTGGTAGGCTATAGTCCATGGGGTCACAAAGAGTTGGACGTGACTTCACTTTCTTGTTTCTTTTTCTTTTAGAGTCTACCCACATTCCTTGGCTTGTGACCGTCTTCCTCCATCAAAAGTCAGCAATTTCAAATCTCTCTCTCATCCTTCTTCCATAGTCACGTCTCTCTCTTAACTGGGCCAACTGGTGCAAGGCTAAATGTCCTATCCATCTCATCTAATTCAATCTTCAAGCACAAAGTAAATAATTCTATGTCATTGAAAGAAAGCTGGTAGGTTAAGGAATTGCCCCAAGTCATCCAGGCAGAACAGAGAGTCACACATTGGTCTGGCTATTGCCATCCATTCTGACTCTTCAACTGACTAAAATTCACTACATAACATCCTCAATTTTAGTAGAGAGAAAAGGGAAACTTGCACTTCCATTCACGCAATAACGGTCACAGCCATAATTGGCTCTGCTTTTCTCTCCCTCCCCATACAACCCCCATACTCAGATTTGATCATCAATTTTTGATGGCTTCCTCTTTCTGAAATTCTCCAGGATAAACTCAACATCCTGCTGGAGGAGACATGACAAAGCCCGCATAATTACTGCATTACATCCAAAACAGAATGGATGATATGAATGAAGGTCAAAGATGAAAAGCGAAACTTTAAGACCTATGCTTTTCTCTCTTTTTTTTTTATAACTAAGACATTTGAGGGGCCATACAGCACGCAGGATCTTAATTCCCTGACCAGGGATTGAACCCACTCCACCAGCAGTGGAAGTATCGAGTCTTAACCCCTGGACTACCAGGGAAATCTTGATGCTGTCTTGTTTATAATTACCTTATTCACATTACTTTCTGAAATTGGCACTCTTCTTTCCGAGTGGCACAGTGTGAATCACGATCAAAGCCTGCACGGACAGTTTCTTCCATCACATTATCTCCACCCTTCACAGACACCAGAGAGCCCTCCCAGTAGGCATCACTTTAAAAATCAGAGAAATTGATTTAAGCTTTTGAGGAGATGTTGTAACACTGTCATTCTTCCCATTTGGCAAAGAGTTACATCGCAAAGCACAAATCCTTTCCTCTCCCCTCCTCCCCCACTCCGCCAAGCCCACCCATGCTGAGAGATAAGCTTACCACCAGGCACTCTGGTAAGTCAGGATCTGTTTAGGTCAGTCTGGGCTGCTATTACAGAAAACCATAGCCTGGCTGGCAAATAAACAACATAGCTTTATTTTTCACAGTTCTGAAGGCTGAAACTCTGCGATGAGGATGCCAGTGTGGTCAGGTTCTAATGAGGGTCCTCTTCCAGACTGCACACCCCCTCCTTGTATCCTCCTCCCAAGGTGAGGACAGTGCCAGAGAGCTCTCTGGGGTCTCTTTTGAAAGGTCACTCATCCCATTCATGAGGGCTCCGGGGCCCTAACTCCTAACACCACCACATTGGGGGGGGGGGGTTAGGATTCTAACATATGAATTTGGTAGGACGCAAACATTCCGATCGTATCAGGATCATTCGTCTTTCCTCTTCCATGTTCGTCAGCCCATCCAACTCTCTAGTTAGTTCCTCTTTCTTGGGTATGCGCGTTGTCTCTACTTTAGTGTTAAACAGAAGACTTTTAACAATTCTTTCACGTTAGGGCCACAGAGTCTTATTTGTGACTACTTTCAAGTCCCGAAGGATTATTTAATGCATGCAGTCGTGTCCGACTCTTTGTGATCTCATGGACTGCAGCCCACCAAGCTCCTCTGTCCACAGAATTTTCCAGGCAAGAATACTGGAACGGGTTGCCATTTCCTACTTCAGGGGATCTTCCCGACCCAAGAATCAAACCTGTCTCCTAAGTTTCCTACACTGGCAGGTAGATTATTTACCAGTGTGGTACCTGGGAGGCCTCAAAGGATTATTTAGTAATCATTAATAGAAAGATTTGGGGTTTCACTAAAGGGGATTTTGGGGTTTCACTAAAGGGGATTTTGAGGGAAAAAGCACTTTTGTTATTACTCGTAGTAGACCACATGAGCAATCACTCATTTGAAAGATGTCTATTTTCTTTTCTCTTAGTTATATTAGTGTCCTACAATATTTCTTATTCAAAGTGAATACCTAAAATAAGCCCTCTGCTGAGTGTAAAGATTGGTGAGTGATTACAGGTAAAGGACCAACCTGTGCTATCATTGGTAATTCCAAAATTTAGCCCAATGCATTGGCTATCTTGCTATGGAAAATATGCGGGGGTTAGAACACTGTATATGCTTCTGATGGTAATTTGTGCTAATTTTTTTTTTTTTTACATTACTGTAACAGATAGCAATTTAATCGGAAAAGACCTGGAGAAGGATAATGAAGATAGTTAATGTTTGGAAAGGTATATAACTGCCAAAGTAAGATTAATTAGCCATTACAGGAGAACCACATGAATAAATTGATCAAAGTGATAAAATATATCCATTTTTTCCATTTAATCATCCCATAAACTCCCAAAGACTTCATTAAATTTCTATCATTAAAAGAAATATAAATAATAATTTTTATAAATACCAGAGACTTTCCAGATATATTGTCTATAATGTTTGTTTAAATAGAGCTGAAGAATGAAATAAATGAATTTTGGATTGACAATATCATTAGATCACTTAGATACTAAGGGCAGTGATTCTTACATTGGCTCATAAAAATGGGCACTGGTTAACATCATTAAGTTAATGTCCTCATATTCATGTTCTAGTTCTAATATTCATAATTCTTTGATTAACCAACATGTCCAAAAAGAGAATTTACCCTGTCAAAATTATTCAGTCTTCTGAGTCTTATAATTCAGTCACTCAGTTTGATTCTTTGCGACCCCATGGACTGCAGCACGCCAGGCTTCCCTGTCCAACACCAACTGCCAGAGCTTGCTCAAACTCATTTCCATAGAGTTGGTGATGCCATCCAACCGTCTCATCTTCTGTCATCCCCTTCTCCTCCTACCTTCAATCTTTTCCAGCCTCAGGGTCTTTTCCAATCAAGAATAATCACCTTTCATTAGTTAATTTCAGAAAACTTTAGAAAAGTATGTTATACTACAGAAAATTTTGAAAGTAAGAAACCAAAAACCCCAAAACTCTGAGAACTCTTATTGCTCCACTAAAATTACTGTTAGTATTTTGATATATTTCTTTTCAGGCTTTTATTTTCTATACAGTTGTACAGAGATGCAGTCCTAATGTAGAGGTATAAATAACCAGCACTTCTATTTCTGCCAAAAGTATTTTCCCATATTTCTTATCTTCCTACTCAGCCTTTTTAAGCTGCATAGTATTCCAACAAAAGATTATATAACACTCTACCATTAGTTCATTTTCTGATTTTTGCTATTAAAAGACATTAGAGTAGTTAAGAGAACATCCTTTGACATCAAACAGTGTTTCTATCAGTAATCAGCTGCTTGATTGTAAATATGTTACTTTATTTTTCTTCAGAATCTCCCACTAAGAGACACTTAGTAAGCTTTCAATTAATATTTGTTGAACAGATGAATGAACCTCTTCTACGGACCAAATAGTGTCCCCCTCAAATTTGAACTTATATTGAAATCCTAACCCCCAGTATTTCAGAATGTGACTATAAAATATTACTTTGCCAACAAAGGTCCGTCTAGTCAAGGCTATGGTTTTTCCAGTGGTCATGTATGGATGTGAGAGTTGGACTGTGAAGAAAGCTGAGCACCAAAGAATTGATGCTTTTGAACTGTGGTGTTGGAGAAGACTCTTGAGAGTCCCTTGGACTGCAAGGAGATCCAACCAGTCCATTCTGAAGGAGATCAGCCCTGGGTGATCATTGGAAGGACTGATGCTGAGGCTGAAGCTCCAGTACTTGGCCACCTCATGCAAAGAGTTGACTCATTGGAAAAGACTCTGATGCTTGGAAGGATTGAGGGCAGGAGGAGAAGGGGACGACCGAGGATGAGATGGCTGGATGGCATCACCAAATCGATGTACATGAATTTGGGTGACCTCCGTGAGTTGGTGATGGACAGGGAGGCCTGGCGTGCTGCGATTTGTGGGGTCACAAAGAGTCGGACATGACTGAGCGACTGAACTGAACTGAACTGAACCCCTGGTATTTCAGAATGTGACTCTACTCATTGATAGGCTCTTTAAAAGGTAATTAAGATTAGATGAGGTTACTGGGGTGAATCCTAATGTAATACTGCTGATGAACTTACAGGAAGAGATTAAGACACAAGCACTGAGGAACTTCTGCCAGCAAACAAGTGGAAATTTGCTATATGACACAGGGAAACTCAAATAGTTGAAACGTGAAGGAGACGGGTAGGAAAGGGAGTAATTAAAGCTGCACAAATGCAGGTTTTCATTGACATGCACAGAAGTTTCTTTAAACTTGGTTCATAGGTAAATGGCTATTTTGTACATTTTCACAGGCATCAGGAAAATTCAGTCCTGCCTCAGCAAAGGCACACGGTGCCTTGGTCTCAGTATAAGTCTGATTCCTAGGCTGTCCTAGAATCAGCAAAGGTGCATGCCTCAGGCTGAATGCTGCTATAACTTAACCATGAAAATTACACAGGTGCCAGGCTAGACAATGAATGCAGTTGGAACCTCGGCACATACAGATGGGCCTCACGAACGGTAGTGAGAAGATTTGATTACGATAAAAAGTCTTTTCATGTGAGGCTTTTTAGATATATGGGGGTCATGTAAATTATTTGGTGCTTTTGCTTAGGTTTTCTATTGCCTGTTGTTTTGTTTTGCCAACTAGATCAAATCTTAAATTATAACTATGTCTATAGGAACTACAGAAAAATAGGGTGTGAATTTTTAGCTTTAAATTGTTCAAATGAGGCCTAGGTCATTAGTGAGATAGATTTCTCCAAGTTGTGTGATGTTTTATGATTTTCTGAACTTCACTCATGACAAATTGAAAATGGTGGGGGAGCTGAGCTTAGATACATGTGGCTTGTCCACAGGGTCTTGAAGGTTTCCCCCGCTATGGCCTCAGGATGGCTCAATTGTTAATTGCCTAAGTTCTTAAACCATTTAAAAACTATGCAATTCTCAAATTGTGGCTAAATTCATGGAAGAGTGGTATATTTCACTAATAAATAAAAAAGTTAAAATGTGGCCTTTAATACAAAGACACATGCTACCTTTGGGGGCTCAAAGAAATATTGCAGAAACAGAGACGGCAATTTAAAAAGCCTGTGCTTGGAACATTCTCCTTCTAGAAATCAAGTTTGCTCAGGAATCAAAGAGAAATTGAGAGCGATTTAAAAAAAACGTTGATTCAGTATTATACTCAGAAAAAGGGCTGTGGAAGAATGAAACCAAATCAAGGAAGACAGACTGATTAAACTGGAGAAAGAAAAAAATTTCCTCAGGAGAAAGGTTAAGATCTGAGGAAACAGATGCAAATATTAAATGAAATAGAGATTTTGAAGGCCAGAATAGATCAATAATGAGGAGAATATTATAATAAGTAATATATTATTATAACAAAAATAACAAAGAAGCATTATACCAGTAAAGATCAAACAGTATATTATACCAATATATTATTCAGTTCAGTTCAGTTCCGTCGCTCAGTCGTGTCCGACTCTTTGCCACCCCATGAATTGCAGCACGCCAGGCCTCCCTGTCCATCACCAACTCCCGGAGGTCACCCAAACTCATATCCATCGAGGCGGTGATGCCATCCAGCCATCTCATCCTCTGTCGTCCCCTTCTCCTCCTGCCCCCAATCCCTGCCAGCATCAGAGTCTTTTCCAATGAGTCAACTCTTCGCATGAGGTGGTCAAAGTATTGGAGTTTCAGTTTTAGCATCAGTCCTTCCAAAGACACCCAGGACTGATCTCCTTCAGAATGGACTGTTTGGATCTCCTTGCAGTCCAAGGGATTCTCAAGAGTCTTCTCCAACACCACAGTTTAAAAAAAAAAAAAAAAACAATTCTTCAGCGCTCAGCTTTCCTCACAGTCAAACTCTCACATCCATACATGACTACTGGAAAAACCATAGCCTTGATTGATGGACCTTTGTTGGCAAAGTAATGTCTCTGCTTTTGAATATACTATCTAGGTTGGTCATAACTTTTCTTCCAAGGAGTAAGCATCTTTTAATTTCATGGCTGCAATCACCATCTGCAGTGATTTTGGAGCCCAAAAAAATAAAATCTGACACTGTTTCCACTGTTTCCCCATCAATTTCCCATGAAGTGATGGGACCAGATGCCATGATCTTCATTTTCTAAATGCTGAGCTTTAAGCCACCTTTTTCACTCTCCTCTTTCACTTTCATCAAGAGGCTTTTTAGTTCCTCTTCACTTTCTGCCATAATGGTGGTGTCATCTGTATATCTGAGGTTATTGATATTTCTCCCAGCAATCTTGATTCCAGCTTGTGTTTCTTCCAGTCCAGCATTTCTCGTGATGTACTCTGCATACAAGTTAAATAAACAGGGTGACAATATACAGCCTTGACGTACTCCTTTTCCTATTTGGAACCAGTCTGTTGTTCCATGTCCAGTTCTAACTGTTGCTTCCTGACCTGCATACAGATTTCTCAAGAGGCAGGTCAGATGATCTGGTATTCCCATCTCTTTCAGAATTTTCCACAGTTTCTTGTGATCCACACAGTCAAAGGCTTTGGCATAGTCAATAAAGCAGAAATAGATGTTTTTCTGGAACTCTCTTGCTTTTTCGATGATCCAGTGGATATTGGCAATTTGATCTCTGGTTCCTCTGCCTTTTCTAAAACCAGCTTGAACATCTGGAAGTTCACGGTTCACATATTGCTGAAGCCTGGCTTGGAGAATTTTGAGCATTACTTTACTAGCGTGTGAGATGAGTGCAATTGTGCGGTAGTTTGAGCATTCTTTTGCATTGCCTTTCTTTGGGATTGGAATGAAAACTGACCTTTTCCAGTCCTGTGGCCACTGCTGAGTTTTCCAAATTTGCTGGCATATTGAGTGCAGCCCTTTCACAGCATCTTCTTTCAGGATTTGAAACAGCTCAACTGGAATTCCATCACCTCCACTAACTTTGTTCATAGTAATGCTTTCTAAGACCCACTTGACTTCACATTCCAGTATGTCTGGCACTAGGTGAGTATCACACCATCGTGATTATGGTCATGAAGATCTTTTTTGTACAGTTCTTCTGTGTATTCTTGCTACCTCTTACTATCTTCTGCTTCTGTTATGTCCATACCATTTCTGTCCTTTATGGAGCCTATCTTTGCATGAATGTTCCCTTGGTATCTCTAATTTTCTTGAAGAGATCTCTAGTCTTTCCCTTTCTGTCATCTTCCTCTATTTCTTTGCACTGATTGCTGAGGAAGGCTTTCTTATCTCTCCTTGCTATTCTTTGGAACTCTGCATTCAGATGCTTATATCTTTCCTTTTCTCCTTTGCTTTTCACTTCTCTTCTTTTCACACTATTTATAAGGCCTCCCCAGACAGCCATTTTGCTTTTTTGCATTTCTTTTCCATGGGGATGGTCTTGATTCCTGTCTCCTGTACAATGTCATGAACCTCTGTCCATAGTTCATCAGGCACTCTGTCTATCAGATCTAGTCCCTTAAATCTATTTCTCACTTCCACTGTATAATCATAAGGGATTTGATTTAGGTCATACCTTATGGTCTAGTGG
This sequence comes from Oryx dammah, assembly GCF_014754425.2. NCBI lineage: Eukaryota > Metazoa > Chordata > Mammalia > Artiodactyla > Bovidae > Oryx > Oryx dammah. Next base: position 40,509,353 of record NW_024070188.1, on the reverse strand, counting down.
TTTTCCCTATAATTATTATAATAAAATATTGTATTAAGACAAAAATAATAACAAAGAAGGTGATGTGAGGATAAAATGAGTAAGTATGAGAGAAGTCTTAAAAAGGAAGTCTTTAGATAAATGTCTGCATATGGTAACGATCTTACTACTCTCTATTGTCATTATTATCATTATTGTTGAGAGGTGTAAAGACACTAACATGACAAGCAGAATAAACAGTTAGATGCCACAGAGACTTCCTAAAAGAGAAGCAGCAGAAAGGAGAAGGAAGAGTGGTTAATAGAAACAAATTCCACCTGGACTGAAAACAAGAGGGTAAAATGGCTAGTCAAGGTCTCTGATGTCTGAACCCTGAGGAGCAAAACCATAGGTGTGGATCCTCACACAGCTGCTTGAAGGAAGCTTCTATGCAGAAAGGGGGTTCTCCAGCTGAAATAACTGAATTTGATGGAGAAATTTTTCTTAAGAATCAGTTTTCATGAATGAAAGCTACTTTATAAGAAGAGGCAGAGGCCACAGCCCCTGAGGCAAAGGACTGAAATGGCCACTCACAAAAGGGAGACTCCACCCTTGTTACAGCACTGAAATCTAGAAATTCCATTCTGGATGATAGAGACCTGTACTCTAAAAAAAAAATAATTTCAATTTTTTGGCCGCACAGCTTGGCACATGGTATATTACTCCCTGACCAGGAATCAAACCTGTGTCTCCTGCATTAGAAGCATGGAGTCTTAACACTGGACCACCAGGGAAGTTCAAGTTGTGTAATTTTTTTTTTTTTTTTTTTTTACCCTAACAGCCTGTGGCCTTCGATTTCATTATCTAGTCACTATTTCTGCCTATATCCTGCCCTAGATTCCACTGGGACATAAGTCTATCTTATTCATTCCCAGATTTCTAACACTTAGCACAATGCTTCATATATATTTGTTGGACAATAAATAAATTAATACGTATGGAGGATACTAAACAGTTCACTTTTCTTTTGGTTCTGACCATTCCAAAGCATATAATTAGAAGCATAAGTATCCTTTGAAGTTTTGTTTTCCCTTGTCCTACTGTATATTGAACATAGGCCTCATGTTCTAAGCAGGGTGGGGCACAATCACAGTTGTCTGTAAGGACAGCAAGTTAACACAGATGCCAAAAATTTTCTGCCCTAAAAGATCACAACAGAAAAACTCTGCCTGGTACCAAACCTAATATCTGAGTAATTACATTTCCTGCCTCATGGCATGTCTTTCCCTATCTTTTTTTATTCCAGACATTTGCATGTAACAGGATAGTAGAAATTGAAGTCAGTATTATCCCCACCTACATTCTTCTAAGAATGCTTGCCGTTCCTCTGTCCAGCAAATGAAGTGAGGCTGACCCCCAGGCTCTCAGAACTGAGTTGACTCAAGATGGATGGAGTTTTAGATACAACTCAGTTCATCTTAGTGTCAAATGTCTGAGCCCAAACCTGTGTTTATGACAGCCCCATGCCTCCAGCAGAGCTTTCTTTACTGAAGTCCCAGCAGACTGGGAAATTTCACTTTCCTTTTTAGTCCAGGCCCCATTCTGCCTGTTGCCCCGGCACTTAGGAGATCCCTGCATTCATAGTGTTCCTTCAGACTCCAATTCAAGTCACCATCATTGTCAGTCACTCCATTCCTTTGACCAAAAGAATGTGAGAGGAATTTATGTCAGTTAGTTGCAAGCAGAAGCTTTAAAAGTCACTGCATGCTTCCTCATACATACTTTTCCTTCTTCCATGAGATTGGTGTGACTGTATTAGTTTCCTAGGGGTGTCATTACAGGGTGCCAGAAATGAGGGGGTGGGCAGAGAGGAGCAGCTTAAAAGAATTTCTTGTCTGACAGTTCTAAAGTCTAGAAGTCCAAAGTCAAGATGTTGGCAGTGTGCAAGAGAAGGATCTGTTCCAGGTATCTCTTGCTGGATGATAGATGGCTGTCTTCTTGTGTTTTCATATCACTTTTCTCTCTGTGCATGTTAGTCTCTATGTCCAAATTTCCCTTTTATAAGGACTCAGTCACATTGGATTAGGGCACACTCTAATGATCTCATCTTACCTAATTACATCTGCAATGTCCCTGTTTCCAAATAAGGTCACTCTGAAGAATTCAGGGTTAATATTTCAACATATGAATTTGGAGAGACATAATTCAATGCATAACAACGTCCCACACTGTTGCAGGAAGGCGGACCCCTTCCAGAGCCCGAAACTGGGCTCTTGTCTAACACTCAGAAATGAATTGTCCGAGGAGACACATGTGCTGACAAAGCAAGAGATTTTATTGGGAAAGGACCCCTGGGTGGAGAGCAGTAGAGTAAGGAACCCAGGAGAACGGCTCTGCCGCGTGGCTCACAGTCGTGGGTTTTATGGTGATGGGATTAGTTTCCAGGTGGTCTTTGGCCAATCATTCTAATTCAGAGTCTTTCCTGGTGGTGCACGCATTGCTCAGCCAAGACGGATGCTGGCGAGAGGGATTCTGGGAAGTGCACGGACACGCAGTGTCTCCTTTCGACCTTTGCCGAACTCTTCCAGTTGGTGGTGGCTTATTAGTTCTGTATTCCTTATCAGGATATCCTGTCTTAAAACGACTCATGCAAATGGTTACTATAGTGCCTGGCCAGAGTGGGCAGTTTCAATCAGTGTGCTTCCCCTAACAACACCACAACTGCTTTTTCATCCTGAATCCAAGAATGAAGGAGATACATGAAGGAAGGCTTGTCAATCTGTAGTTGCCATTCAGTACAAGCCACAAATAAATCTTTATTATTGTATGTCACTGAGATCTCAGGGCTGGTTTGTCATCACTGTTTTACTTAAGCTCACCAACTTAGGATCTAGTATGCATTCATTTGATGTATTCCCCTGGTTTCAGGTAGTGTGGTATGTTGAATTGTGTCCACCCCGTCCCCCAAAAAGCAAGTTTAAGTTTTAATCCTCGGTGCCTGTGAATGTGACCATATTCAGAAATAAGGTCTTTGCAGAAGATGAGGGCATATTGGAGAAGAGTTGGCCCTAAATCCAATGACTGCTGTCCTTATGAGAAGAAAAGGACACACAGAGATACAGATGCAGAGAAGAAGGCTATGTGAAGACAGAAGGTTATGTGCACAGGCTGGAGTGATGCATCTACAAACAAGGAACACCCAGGATTACTGGAAGCTAACAGAAGCTAGCAAGAGGGAAAGGAGAATTCCTCCGCGGAAACTTCAGAGGGATCACAGCCTTGCCAACACTATGATTTGAGACTTCTATTCTCTAGAACTATGAAAAAAATAAATTTACTTTGTCTTAAGCCACCCAGCTTGTGGTATTTTGTTATGGCAGCCCCTTATGTTTGTTCCAGTGGGATCAAATGCTATTTTCATGGCAAAGCTTTTTTAATACTCTGTTTCATGAAAGCCAGTAATCCTTAATGCTGTTTCCTCATCTTTTTCTCTTAATGAAATGCCACCAAAATATGGCAAGAACTTGTCTGAAACTGTCTTAGTGGTGGTGTATGCTTTATTTTGTCTTTCTGCTCACTTCATGGATATTTCGGTGGGAAGTTAAAAATGCATGCCAAGTACTCCTAAAGCTAACACTCTATTAACTCTCAAGTCTAATATGTTTAAGCATTCAGAAAGAGATCTTCTGTTGAAAAGTTAATCTCCTAAACCAACAAAGGAGAAGTAAAGTTGACAGGGTCAAGAACTGGATTCAAAATCCAGTAGGAAACAAATACCTAAAAACCAACCTCTCTGAGTCTTAAAATCTGATGTGCTCAGCTATAAAGAAATTCCAACTTCCTGCACAGAGCTGGCCTTACCTATGATGCCCCTAAGGCACTAGAAGAGAAGGAATCATTTTATCATTAATTTTATAGCAGTGGTTCAGGGTCACCATTTGGTGAGCACTCAGGGAAGGCTCTTGCCAAGATAACTCCTGTTAGATCTCAAGGAGGGCCGAGTGGGGAATCTAAACGCGAAAGCCAGAGTCATTGACCTCGCATTGAACTGGCATCAGCAGCAATAAAGAGCATCAGCATTTACCACAAGTGGGAAGACACCTGTAACCTTTGTAACCTTAGGGAAAGTGATTCGACAATTGGGGGCTGTGTTGAGCAGCAGAAAGTGACAGGCTGACTATGGCCCTTGCAGAGGCAGAAGGAAATAACGATTTGCAGCTTTGGGAGAGTAACCCAACAAAAGGGACTGATTACTGGGGATGGGATTGCTTATTATTTATACATACTTAATACTTATAAAGGAATTATACAATCATCGAAGAATCATTCAAACAATACAGAAATTAAGCCAGCATCATTTCCAGAAGTTATCTGTTAATATATATAGATGTCTAGAATTTTTCTGTTTCTCTAATAACATAATTTTCCCTCTCTTTTTACTATTTATTTATAAAATGGGGTTATAATATATTTTTTTTACAATTTGCCCATAATACTTTTACAATATTATACATCTACTTGTCTTTTTTTTTTTTACTTTTTAGAGCAATGCTATTATTTTAATAAATATGAAGCATTCTCATTCCAAAATATTGAAACTCTCTAAAAAGTACAGAAACGGTAGCAAAAAATATATACAAAATGTAAACAACTAAAAATAACTCTCAATAACATTAAAGGAGCTTCATTCCAGATATTTATTTATGTATAATAACCTCAGATACGCAGATGACACCACCCTTATGGCAGAAAGTGAAGAGGAACTAAAAAGCCTCTTGATGAAAGTGAAAGAGGAGAGTGAAAAAGTTGGCTTAAAGCTCAGCATTCAGAAAACGAAGATCATGGCATCTCGTCCCATCACTTCATGGCAAATAGATGGGGAAACAGTGGAAACAGTGTCAGACTTTATTTTGGGGGGCTCCAAAATCACTGCACGTGGTGATTGCTGAAATTAAAAGACGCTTACTCCTTGGAAGGAAAGTTATGACCAACCTAGATAGCATATTAAAAAGCAGAGACATTACTTTGCCAACAAAGGTCCATCTAGTCAAGGCTATGGTTTTTCCTGTGGTCATGTATGGATGTGAGAGTTTGACTGTGAAGAAAGCTGAGCGCCGAAGAGTTGATGCTTTAAACTGTGATGTTGGAGAAGACTCCTGAGAGTCCCTTGGACTGCAAGGAGATCCAACCAGTCCATTCTAAAGGAGATCAGTCCTGGGTGTTCTTTGGAAGGAATGATGCTAACGCTGAAACTCCAATACTTTGACCACCTCATGCGAAGCGTTGACTCCTTGGAAAAAACTCTGATGCTGGGAGAGATTGGGGGCAGGAGGAGAAGGGGACGACAGAGGATGAGATGGCTGGATGGCATCACTGACTCGATGGACATGAGTTTAAGTGAACTCCGGGAGTTGGTGATGGACAGGGAGGCCTGGCATGCTGCAGTTCATAGGGTCACAAAGAGTCAGACATGACTAAGCAGCTGAACTGAACTGATATATAAAATAATAGAGACATGAATATATATATATAAAGTTTTTAATATATGTATTATTTTAAGAAATATTTTACTTGAATTTAAACAACAGGATAATTTTTAAAACTGAAACAAAATAGAAGAATGATGAAATAGACAAATATCCCTTCTGACAAAGGGAATTAGTTGGTTAAGTTATAAGGAAAAATATAAAACCATTAAAGAGGTTGGTTTTATTATGTTTAAAACTACCTACTTCAAACAAGCCTACAAATATTTAGCTTTAACTCCACATGCAAATACATTTAGTGTTGTAGCAGACATTATCAAGCATCTATTTCTGCTCCCTCCCATCTTCCTCTCCCCCTAAAATCTGTTTATTCCAGTTTCCCTCCTTCTTATAACCATGTGCTTTAGGACAGGACAGAGGATGAGTCTTCATTGCTCACCATGGGGAAGCCCATTCTCCCCACCAGTGATTGGTGAGCACTGTAGGCACGCAATCTGACCAATGAGACATGAAGGTAACTTTGCTGGAGGACTTCCAGGAAGTGTTTCCTAATTTTTATAAGGAAACACATAGAAGCAAATATTCTATTCTTCTGAACATTGTTGTATTTGGTTGTAATGACTGGATTGTTGCAGCTACTTTAAAGCCTTAGAACAAATCTGGTCCTTTTAGGAATAGAAACACAGAAAGATTCAGAGAATCTGGGTCCATGATATCGTTGTTGGACTCCCATGTTAGACAGTAGGCTTCCCAGGTGGTTCTAGTAGTAAGGAACCCACCTGCCAATGCAGAAGACATGAGAGACTCGAGTTCGATCCCCGGATCGGGAAGATCCCCTGGAGGAGGTCATAGCACCTTACTCCAATATTCTTGCCTGGAAGAATCCTATGGACAGAGGAGCCTGATGGGCTATAGTCCACAGAGTCCCAGAGAGTCAGACATGACTAAGCAATTTAACACACACATACACTAGACAGTATGGAGCAACACTGCTCCTGGAACCTCTTGTTATACAAAGTTATAAGTACTATTGTTTAAGCCGTTTTGAGATGGATTTCTGTTTCTTGAATCTAGTATTATCTTCAAAGTTATCCTTATGGACATAGGCATTTCTCACTGATCATTTCCTGATTTTGTGTGTGGATATGTTTGTGTCCAGGTCTATAATCTAATTTAACCCAAAATAATCTAATTTAATCCTGGGGTGATTTCAAGGCAAGCTTTATTTTGTGGCAGGAAAGTTCTAGAATTACTCATATAACTAATCTATGTTTTATTATTCATTCATAAATTTTTTATTCAAAAATGTGTATCTGTGTATGCATATATGCATGAGCATGTATTTACCATATGTAGTCAGACACTATTGTTAATGCTATGACATAACTATGGCATAGTTAAACATGAAAAATGTCTGTTCCTATGAATCCATAGTTGAGGCTGTGGGGGAAGAAAAGCAATAAAATAAATAAGGATATTGTATTATCTATAAGAATGTGATAATTCTTATGGGGGGAAAACAAGAGCAAAAAAGAAGGTACGGAGAACCACAGACAAAGGATGGAGTCAGGGCTGCAATTTTAAATAGGGGGATTGGGCAAGTCCTCCCTGTTCTGTGCATTTCTCATCACTGCATGCCATTTAATCACATGGCTGTTCTGTAGGTGAACAAAGTTAGCTACAGAAATGAAGCTGTATCATATGAAACGTTTTTGTTGTTCAATTTTAGATTATAAAAATCCCTTGAAATGAAAACTTGGGTCCACAATACATCATTTGAGCAGATATATATTTATCACCATCTGACAGCTTGTGCCCATCAACACAGCCTCCTGAGAAGGTAATTAGATGTTTGATAGAGACACACTTGTGTGTATGTGCACGCCTTGAAAGTGAAACACAATCTCTCCCCTCCCACCCCAGTTCTGTTTCCAGTGTCAATCCAAAGACAAAAGAACGTAATATGTACTAGTTTGTCCACCTGGTTATTTATCCTTAAATACATTATATAATAGCTATTATTTTTTGAGGATAAGATACATCTCAGATGAGGTAACAAACTTACTGCAAGATCCTTCTACATTATTACAGCTATTTTACTACCCTTTATACTTATCTCTCTCACACAGAATTCTACAAAGATTTTGCTCAATATAGCATTTAATTTATTTTCCTAAAAAGCCACAGCTCTCCTTTTGCAATTCATATTTCATTGCTTCCATATTATTTAATTAAACAATTACAGTAACAAGTATAACTGATTTAAACCAACAAATAAAATCCCTGATGATTTCACAAGCAAATAGAGTACGACTGGGCATTTTTTTTTTTTTGGATAATTAGTGCTTATCTCATAGGACTGTGTGGCCCCATCATACAGTAGAACTAAAACGTGAAAGCACTAACACTGATGGGTGCAATTTGTCAACCCCACCCCCTTCGCCACCCTGACTTTTTCCTCCCATCTGGCCAGGATTCACGTGGGAAGCTTTTCTCCATAGGTTAGCAGTCTGTTCTTTACTGTCACGCTGGACTGTGGGGAGGGTGAGCCTCTGTTAGCCTCAGGCAGGGAGAAGTTATGGTTTATGACAAAAGAACAGAGAAACACCAGGATTCAGGAGCTGGCTGACTTGTCACATACATAAAGAAGGTTGTAAGTACAAGCACAGTCAGATAAAGCGAGCCAATCTGAAATCTTTTAAGGATGTATCCAATGATCAGGCTCAGAGAATATTTCTTGAAGACTAGACAGAAACCAGGAAGTACAAAAACAAAAGAAGACAAAGGCAGGGATGAATGGAAAAGCACATCAAGTCAGTGCCTTGAAGGTTGAGGCAAGTTGGATGCCACCATTTAGTCTGAATCATTCTTTCCATATAGGAGAAGCCAGTCCCTACGATAGAAAACCCAAGGGAGCAAACAATGAGCTCTGTGTAAGCTGATCAAAAGGAATACATCACACACTGAGATTTACCCCAGTTAGATCAATAGTGGTTCCCTTTCTTCCAGGGAAAGAATACTGTATCACTGTCCAACTCCGCAAGCAAGGCTTTCTCTAGTCTTGGTAATGATACTTGTCACCAGTTAAACACAGAGGTTGAAAGTGTTAGTTTCTCAGTTGTGTCTGACTCTCTGCAACCCCATGGATTGTAGCCTGTCAGGCTCCTCTATCCATGGGATTTTCCAGGCAAGAATATTGGAATGAATTGCCATTCCCTTCTCCGGGGGATCTTCCCAACCTAGGGATTAAACCTGGGTCTCCTGCCTTGGAGGCATGTTCTTTACTGTCTGAGCCACCAGGGAAGCCCTTAGTTAAACACAGAGGAAACAATGTTTAATATTACTTTGTATATGTTTGCTTAAGCTCAGAAATAGAAAATCGCAGGAAAAATTAAATTTACATTCTCAGGAATACAAAATATAGGGGTATGAAAGGTAGGGGTGGTCCAAAGGAGAAAATTTGATATTCAAACACCTGGCCTTCAGAATACTGAGAGACCTACATAAATATTTGTCGGATTGTCAGTTTCATCTGCATCTATTCCTCCCATGGCCATATTAAGACAAGGCCACAAATACTTCCATCTTTCTCCAATCAAGAGGAGGGGTCTATGTCCCCTCCCCTTGAATGTGGTAGGTTGCAGCTACTTTGACAAATATAGCATGTAGGAAGAGACACCAGGTGACTTCTGAGGATAAATCACAAAATCATGGCACTTCAGTCTGATTTGCTGGAAACTTTCCTGGGGAGCTCTCACTTATCAGGTAAGAAGTCCAGCTACCCCAAGGACACCAGGAAGAGGCTACATGGAGGGGAGCAGCTCCCCAGACACAGCCTTTGAGCCCTCCCTGGCACTGCACCATATATGTGTCTCCAGCCCCAGCCATTTGAGTCAACCCAGCTGAGGTCCCAAAGCAAAGACAAAGCCTTATGTGAATTCCTGACCCTTAGGAAGCGTAAGATAAACAAGATGGTTGTTACCTTATCCCACCAAGTTGGAGAGGGAAGGTGCTCCCTTACACAGAAAGAGATAACTGGAATAATTTCTAATCCTCTGGGACAATGAAAGAGAAAAAAAAGCAAAATACTATTTTTGCTGAGTTTTCTCTATAACACTTTTGCAGTTGTAGTTTGTTGTTGTAGTTATGTGAAACTATTCAGGGGTCTTAAAAACAATATCTAATTAGTTTTTAAAGAATATAAGTTCTTCAAACTGGACATATTTGGGGCTTGTTACAGAAACCAAAGGTTAAATTAAAAGATTCTATCATTAAAGCACTAAAAGATGAGAGGAAGCACCCATACACTCTTACATCTTTCTGTCTGCCTTTTCCCTGCTCTTCTCCACCTCTCAGTAAACTTGATCAAAGATTATCTGTCACTCTCAGTTCTGCAAGAGAGAATTCACCCGTGTCTTATACGTGGATTTAGAGCTGCCAATACTTCTTTCTATGAACCAAGCAGAAAACCACAAACCCAAACTAGGGGGAAAATGGATTTTGTGTAGAAAAGCTACTTTTAAATCATCCAATATGTCATTTTCCTATGGGTGACTTTCTTACAAATATTCTCAGCAACATCTTCATAGATAACTTTTTAAGAGAAAGCTGAAAGTATATTTTCTTTTTAAATTTAAGCTCAAAATAGATGATCTCCAAAAATATGAAAAAGAATCATTTTGCTCTACAGTAGAAATTAACACATTATCAACCAACTATACTTGAATAAAATATATATAAATAAATGATCCAAGATCCATAAGATTGTATGACTTTCCCACTTTGTATTTCTTGAAGAAATGTTTTAAAAGTAAAACAAAGATCTTTCAGCTAATTTAAAAATTCCAATGTGAGAATAATTCAGATCCACCAAATGTTAAAAAGAAATATTTTTTTCACTCTAAATTAGAAGTTGTCAATTACTTTCCTTCTTGAATATTAAGTATACTATTAAAGGAATTTGTATAAAAATAATCCAGGTTTCATTAAGGATTTTATCAATATCTCTGCACCATACAAAAAGTAAATTACACACTGGGACTCAAACACTTATAAATAAGAAAATTAATGAAGTTATTTTACCAGCTTTATACTTACTGGCCAAAAAAAAAAAAAAGTGCTAATGGGTTTTAAGTAGCAGCTTAGCTAAACTTCTTAATTTGTCCACTTGTGATGGTTTTGACAAGTCACTTCAAATAAGTTGGCCCTCTGTTGTACATTCAAGGCAGGATATATGGTGTGGTTTTTGTTGGTTAGAAAATGCACCTCAGAAGCACAGGTGAAGAGACAGCAAGGAACAGGATATCCCAGACCCTGCCCCAGCTCATTGAACAAAGGAAAAAATGATGAAATCTGTGAATATATTTTGATGCCCATGCCAGCATTGCTTCCCAAGGCTGAACCATCTGAAGAAGGTGGAATTTCCTTGACTTTTGAAGTCTTCCATCCCTTAGGATATCCCTTAGGATTATTCTTTAGGATAATCCTTGACACAAACAACATGTAAATTTCAGCAGCTTAACACAAACTTTCTTGCTCAAGTAACAGTATGGTGAGGGTAGGTGGTAGACTCTGTTTTATGGAATGATTCCAGAACTACATAGACTTCTCTCCACCATCTTTCCTTTGCTAGGTCCTCTCCATCTGGACAACTGACAAGTGATAAGAGAAAGAAGGAGACACCTGCTCTGATCATCTCAGCCTCAGTGGTGAGACTTACAACTCCTCATGTTCCACTGGTAAGAATCTGTCTCATGATAACCAGCTAGATGCAGGCTTTGCCACATATGTCAAAAAATAGGTTTCTGTATTTCCCCAATTCCATGACCATCTTTCTTTTTTTTTTCCACTTCTGGAGTGGCTACTTCCCTAATCCTGAGTAACATTATTAATTAAAAATTTTATGTATCCTTTAAGATGTAGCTGGATATGGGGGAAATATACCAAGTAACATTTGATGTAGATACCATTGATATCTCAATAACTTGCTTCCATTATCTGTGAAAAAATGCAAAATTTTCGCTGAACAATTATACAAGGCATTTAAACCTTTTTATCTACCAACCTCCAGTCTTAGAAATCATATTTAAAGAAAAACTCTCAACATGTTATGCTATTCTTAGCTCAGATAGAAAATGATGCTGATTATAGCAGTGTAACTATGGTGTTGCCATGGTTATCTACCTATTAATGATTAAACTTGCTTCCTTATGCTGGTTAGAAAGTATATTTTAAAGTAGAAAAGAAGTTTATTAGCAGATTATAAGACCCAAAGTTCTCAAACAAAAGTTTGGATATCAAAAACCAATTCAGGCTCTGATATTCAACAGATTTTTCTCTAGTGTCCATGATGTGGGTTTTTTTTCCCCTCATCAACTCAGCAGTCAGTCTTCAAAGAAATAAGCATTTTATGCATCATACAGTCATTATGACTTCCTGGGCAGAGAGAAACTTGATGAGAGATAGTATGAATTATGCAAAATATAAAATTGTTTAAAACCATAAAGCATCAGCAAATTGAACCGTTTATTCTTTTCAATTATTTATGAAACCCATCCTCCTGAGTCCATATACAAAACTATCACTGTAAATTATCAAAGCACTCAAAGTTTCAGAATCATATGAAAAAGTTAAATAGCTAATAGTTTTTCACAGAAATGACTTTGAGATTTAAAACACAAGATATTTCTGTTTACTGTATTTTTAAAAGCACTCAAATGTTTGTGGGTATTTCCAGCTTCCAATACAATAGATAATTTATCTCCTTACATTTATAGTCCTCACTATTGGTTTTTAGGAAGAGCGAAAACTTAGAAAAGATATACAAGGTATCTCTGTCTTCAGATAATTTTGTTCTGTACTAGAGGAAAAAAAATAATAATTATATGGTAATGTTTATCTTCCTGTGCTTATCTATTTGTTTATTCAACAGACATCTCTGGAGTGCTTACTTGCATGCCAAGCTCTGTCCTGATGTGAAATGCACAAGGCAGATATGGTTCCTATCATCATAGAGCTTTTAATAGCATAGGTAAAAAATGATGAAGCCCTAAGCAAAGGCTTCTGAATGAAACCACTCTCTTTTGACCCCAGGATGAACCCTTAGCCCTTAGCCTATCCTTCAAATTCTTCAGCCTATATTTTAAGCGTTACTTGCAGAAGAGTACTGTGCTTACGCGACACACCCCCTACACACACACACACACACACACACACACACACAGAGTTTGTTTGCATACATCATTTGGAACCAAATTCCCAAGTCCAGGATTGTTTTATCTATCTCCAAGAAGTAAATTATATCCAGATTTCAAGACATAACTCAAATCTCACTTTCTCCACAAAGCCTACTCTGACTGATTGAATGGTCTCTCTGTCCTCTGAACACCCGTAGACATTTTTTTAAGTGTTAAAAACTTGTGTGGGGAAATTTATTGAATTTATATTATGAACCAGATATTTGACAATTAGTTTTTTTCATTCTGAATCTTAATGGTGAAAAATCTGTATTTCATAGATGAGAAGACTTGAATTACAGTGAAGATAAATAAGTTGCCCCAAGTTAGAGCTATAATTCAACTCATGATGTTATGATGAAAAAAACATCTATGTTCTTTCCCAACACATCACATTGGCCTAGTAACATTTTTTTTATTTCTTATCAGAGTATAAATTCTGTTAGGTCAGGAACCACCTATATATATGTCTACATTTCCCTTAATATCTAAACTTAATGCTTTATCCATTGTATATCTTGATTAAATTTTTTCATGATAATTATCATAAAAATGCAAGATATAATACAGAAAACACCTTCATTCACACAGGTATGAAATAACAATTACAAGAGGTTGGGAAGACGAAACCACAGTGGGTTGAGGTAGTGAGAAAGGAAGCTGAGAACTAAAGGATGAGTCTAATTTCAGTGGCTGCTGCCATTAAGTAAAAGCATTCATTCCAGATATGGGAAAAGTAAAGAGCAAAGGTGCTGAAATGAGAATGCACAGGGTCCCTCCATGGGACACTAGTTGGAAGGCTCTGGCTACAGCAGAGGTTGATATAGTGAAAGACAGCTTAGAATGGTCAAAGAGTGGGATACACAAAATAAGGGCCCCCAAAAGACATCCATGTCCAAACCCTGAAACATGTGTTTGCTACCTTATATAGCAAAGGGACCTTACAGAAGTGATTCAAAGTAAAGATTTTCAGAGATTATCCTGGATTATCCAAATGGGCACAGTATAATCACAAGGGTCCTTATAAAGGGATGTAAGGAGATCAGAGTGAGTAGAAAGAAGTGTTACGATGAAAGCAAGAGGTTTAATGATAAGAGAAAGGGACCATAAGCCAAGAAATGCAGGTGGCCCAGGAAGCCTCTACAATCTGAAAAGAAAAGGGAATAGATTCTCCCACAAAGGAACCCAGCTTTGCCAACCCCTTGATTTTATACTTCTGACCTCCAGAACTGGAAGACATTGAATGTCTGTTTTCTTAAGTCACTCTGTTTGTGGTCATTTGTTACCTAAAAAATAAGGTATCAGGAAATTTGAGGGCTGTACTAAATAATCAGGAATATCCCCTGCATGCGTTGAGCATTTCTAAGATAGGGATGGAAATAAAATCATTTGAAGATAAGTCATGGTGTTACATTTATTCACAGCTTTCTAAACAGTTGTGGTAGCAATGAGAAAGAAACCCAGGGAGATGCTTGGAGATTATCTCTGAGGAACTCAGAAAAAGGAAGAAAAATTCAAAGAAGATACATAAATTATGAGTGTAAGAAGATCAATTGAAGTTATAAGGATTTACTGTATAGCACAAGGAACTATTAATATATTCAATATGTTATATAACTTATACTTGAAAATAATCTGAAATATGTATCTATAGATATATGCCTTATACCTGAAACTAACGCAATATTATAAATCAACTATACTTCAATTTTTTTAAGTATAATTAAGAGAATAAGAGAATTTAGGCAGAATAGTAAGTGCTAAGGAAAATTATTAGCTAAGTGTTGCACACATTGAGTTTAGCATGCTGATGTCATACCCATTAAACAAATAAGACCCTGCTACTAGAGAGACTAAGATGACTTGGAAATAGTGCCAACTAACTGTGAACTCCATGCAGGCAGGAATATAGTCTTTTTCTCTTTACCACAAATCTAAGCACACACACCTAGTAGATGGTGGACATGTTTGTTGATGGGGAACATGTCTGCTCTTGTTAATCAAATGTATTGCAGACATTTCTGATTTTAAAAGAGGCTCATTGGGATAAGAATCTTGGTATAAAGATTTCTCTCTCTCTTAATTGATCTCCTTTCCTCCTCAGTCCAATTTTGCATCTAGATTCTAGAATCCATACATACCCATGTGGCTTTGACGGGGAGGAATGCCCAGTCCTCACGACGCCTCCTGAGTCTTCATATGTCCGCTGGACTGCGCCATGGCCCACCAGGTCCCTGGGTGTCTTGAACTGATCTCTGCTGGATTGAGACCATCCCATGTGGACATCTGAGCATCACTACGGCATTGTTGCAGGTGCTGTGGCCTCCAGCTACAGGATGATACAACCACTTCATTCTCATTCTAACCACCTCATATCTCATCCTTATGAAAGGTCTCCTGTGTTTCTCCCAGCCCTTCTATGTCCTCTGCCTCTTAGGGACCTTGGGATTCTCAGTTGCTTTCTCTGCATCATTACAATGTGTACTCAATCCAGTGGTTTTTATCAGGCCCAACTGCCTAGGCCTTCTGCCTTCATCTTTGTTACTATTCATTCTAGTATCCAATGTTGACTTTTCTGAGACTCATGCAGTTTCCCTTAGGCTATACATTTGGAAACCCTGAATTTTCCAGATTTATCTGAGTTTTTAAAAACAATCCCTTGGCTTTTAAACCTATTGCCTCTCTATGGCTTTTCAAGTGTCAGGTTTGAAATTAAAAGATGAACAAAGACATTTGAGTTGTAGACAGTATCTCTTCCTTCCTTCCTTAGAGCAATAATTATTGGTCTCTGACTTTGCCTTAGCAAGACTGGACCATAGAGAATGAAAAAGAAATATTTGAGAAAGGAAAATCCATTGAAAGCCATTTCAAAAGCTTTATATATAGAAGCAAAAGAGAAAGCTGAAGACAAGTACGTGAATGATAGCTGAAGGAGTGAGAAAAAGAAATAGTAATGGTCTGAGGGCTCAGCTGGGCAGCAGCTACAAAGCAGGACCAGGAGAGAAAGAGGCAAGAACACAGAGTGAAAGCACAGTGACAGAGACAGGAGAACCACAGTATCAGAGGCCTCAAGTCCAGGAGAAAAAGAGCATTTCCCAAGGAGGAGAGGAAGAGGAAAGTAAAAAAGCAGAGATCAAGGAGAATAAACATCCAAATGGAGCCCCAGGATCCAACATATGCAAGGTAACTAACATTTGACAGGTGTGGGTTAGGGGTGGGATTCGGATTAGAACCTGAGAAACTATCCAGGTAAGGACTTGATAAAAAATATCGTCTTCTTAGTCTACTCCTATGCCAAAATATTAATAAACTATAATAGATCTTATATATATAAACAATATATATCTAAGCAGTATATATAAATAATATATATAAGCTACATATATATATATAAAGCTGGATATTTCTTTTTATTACCCCTACGGAAATATCACTCATTATTAATTTCATGTTTACCCCTAAACTGGTATATGGCCACTCTACTAAAGTGCATCCTTTTCCTATGTGTAAAATTCATTTTTTACACATTTTTACATGTTACACAGAAAAAAACATGTTTTCTGTACATGTTATATAATTCTCCATTTAAAGCACACCAAAGTTATTGTGAGTTCAGAAGATAGTCATTGTAATTCCTACTATAAAATTCCAAGGCTGGAAAAAATTCTTATTGTTCGGCTGAGCTTACTAAATGTAAGAAGCATTTTTGCTGTCTCAAGAATTGCTAAGCTTTAAATAAGGGAAAGATGTCAGTTTGCAAGTTCAAATGAGGGTCTATGCTATAAAAACACTGTATCAGTTCCAAAGAGAACTAAGGAGAAAGTGGATTGTATACCATGTGTATGCAAAGCTCACTTCAACAGATACTCAAAGAACTGAATTTTATACTTAAGTTATTTTATTGGTCACTGAAAATTTCACTATTATATTGTTTCCATTAAGTATTTCATCAACAAAAATGTGCTCAATAAGGCAGGCAGATTATAGTTGTGTATATGTAGATAGATAGATATCAAAGAGAAAAGGATCTATGGGACTTTATATATTTTTAATAAATATAAATATATAATTTAAAATATACATACAAAATAAAATGGCCCAGACTATAAAACTACCTGAAAGTCACAGTGATCAACATAGCAAATACTTAAATAAAAAGGCCTGAGTTCTAGATGAAGTGACTACAGGTACAATGTTTAAGTTCTCTGAACCCCAATTTCTCCATCTATTAGATACATATGAATACTATAAATATTTTGAAAATAGTGATAGGCATAACTCATATGATCAAACAAGATATGGCATATTAATCTTAAGAGGTAATATGCTACTCTTTCACTGTGGGTTTTACAAAACTGTAGAACTGAAATATAGCTAAGTCATGAAGTGAAGAATCAGCAAAATATTCCTAGATTCCTCCAGAATAATTTTCTCTCCACTTAATGTAATCTCTTCAGCATGTCATTCCACTGACATATTCTCTGAGTATACAGAATATCAATGAAGCTTCTGTGTCAGATTTTACAAAAATAAAAATTGAAGCTGTTTTCTGTTCTCTTTCATTTATTTAATTTCTGAACAAAAGCTCAACCTCCTGGTCCACAGGACAGTTAGGACTGTTAATCTGATTTCTTTCAACAAAACTGAATAAAGCCCACCTGAGCCTTCACAGCAACAAACAAACATTAGGTTTTGAATAGAAAGTGTATCTGAGGGTGATGGACTCATCAAAGCTTGACACATTCTCGAGAGGCCGGCGGGAGCACAGAGGAAGACCCTGTTACCAAATCTGGCAGGCAGAAAGAGGACACAAGATTTGCAGCTGATACCATCTAATTCACTGACCTGATTGTGCTTCCAGAGGAAGACTCAGATTTTGGAGGTAAAAAAGACTGAGAAGATAGAACAAACAGCTCGGGTAGCCCAGGGCATGCAGTGCTCTGCACAGGAACCCTCGCACCCTGCAGCACCACACTTAATGCGGAAGCCAGCTGGTGAAGGCACAGAGTTTAGTCTTACATAATTATTGTTTAAAAGAAAAGAAAATAGAGATTTATTTCTATGGACCTCTCACTGATGCACTCTGCACTTAAGTAAATAAACATTCATGGGTGATAATAAATAAAAGTGGTTTTCTTCTCATCAAGTGTCCAGAGGTCCCAGGTAGAAAAAACAGTCAAACACATTGTCAGAAAAATAGCAGACAACTAACCTCCTCCTCCCCAGAAAAATAATTGGTATGTGAAGGAAAACACAATGAAACACATTTTAATAATGTAAAAGTTAGATTCGAAAATGACTCCAGGGCATCCCTGAAGGCTCAGTGGTAAATAATCCACTTGGCAATGCGGGAGATGCAGGTTCAATTCCTGGGTGGGGAAGATTCCCAGGAGAAGGAAATGGCAATCCACTCCAGTATTCTTGCCAGGATAATCTCATGGACAGAGGAGCCTGGTGGGCTGCAGTCCAGGGGGTCGCAAAAGTCAGACACGACTTAGCAACTAAACAACAAGAACAACAAAATGACTCCAGCTTTCGTCAGACAGCAAATTATTAGTAGTAGTTTCCTTCTATATTAGCAGAGAAAAATCTGGGAAAGAATTCAGATGCATAATTTCTATCCATCAAATACTATTCATAAATCTATTTTGCATATCAATTCAAGTTTTACCACATTTTAGACAGAGGAAACAAATTAATTCATTTTTATATGATTGTTTCCCTCTTTTCTTCAGTTTTCTCCTTGATTTGGGCTTATTCTCTCCCCAATTAAGAACATTCTATTCCCCCAAAGTTCTGCAAACTTCAAGATGGTCCTGGGGATGCTTCTGTCTGGAGCTATATTTCTGTCCTTGAAACGAAGAGTGATTCAACAATTGGTTTTATTTGCTTGCTTACTTGCTTGTTTGTTTTCATAACATACTGGAGTGGTTTTTAACAGTAAAGCCATCTGGATTTCCTCTTTCTTCTGAACTTTCCTTCCTTTTCCTTTAACTCTTTTTATTGTGCTTCTGGCTGTGCAGCTGAAGTATTACAAATACTATTTATATTAGTCGTAAAAATGGACTATACCTTTCCAAGATACTGTCCAATGATAAGATTTTATGAAAATTTAAGGGCTTCCCCAAGGGCTCAGCAGTCAAGAATCTACCTGCAATGCAAGAGCCATAGGAGACACAGGTTCAGTCCTTGGGTTGGGAAGGTCCTCTGTAGAAGGGCATGGCAACCCACTTCAGAATTCTTGCCTGGAGAATCCCATGGACAGCAGAGCTGGGTGGGCTACAGTCCATAGAGTTGCAAAGAGTTGGACACGGCTGAAGCAACTTAGCACACATGCGTGAAACTTTAAACTTTTCTCCCTAGACTCTACTGTATCTCAAACAGCTTTCAATGTTCTCTTGGTAATTTATTCTGTGCTATAAAATGAGAACTGTGGAAGCTTGTGAAGTCTGAGCCTGTATCTAACCTTATACATATAGCATCAGAGCTGGGTGGAAGTTCAGGCATCATTTTGTCCTGGGTTCTCAACACTGACTGAGTATCCCAACCACCAGAGTGAGCTTTCAAATACTGCTGAACCAGTCCCATCCAGACCTGATATTTCTCAAAGCTCCTCAGATCATTTTAATGTGCAGCCAGGGTTGACAGCGGCTGGTCTCATCTATCAGACATTACCAAACTGAAGACCTTCTAGCCCAACCACTAATCTACCTACATAAAATAAAAAACAGCAAAGAAAGAATTAAAGACCCATGTTTTAGTGCAGGGTTCTTTCAACTTCAAGGACTACAGGACTGCAAAGGTCTGAATTTCTTTCTAGCTTAGCTCAGGCCAGAACCAGCTATATAATTTGCAAAGCTAGTGCAAAACAAAAAATGTGAAACCCTTTTTTCATAAATTGGTGAGAACTTCAAAAAGCTGGCAGCAGAGATTTAAACCAGGCTCAGGGCCCTTCTAAGCACAGGGCCTGATGTTACGGCACAGGACACACACACTCATAAAGCCAACCCTGGTAGAGGTTTTGAAGATCTGTTCAGTAACAAGGTGAGTGAGAAAAAATAAAAAGTTTTTCTAACTCTACAGCTCCAATACTTCGGCCACCTGATGTGAATAACTGACTCATTGGAAAAGATCCTGATGCTGGGAAAGATTGAGGACAGGAGGAAAAGGGGGCAACATAGGATAAGATGGTTGGATGACATCAATGACTCAATGGACATCAATTTGAGAAAACTCCGGGAGATAGTGAAGAACAGGGAAGGCTGGCGTGCTGCAGTCCATAGCGTCACAAAGAGTCGGACATGACTGAGCGACTGAACAACAGCGGCTATAAACTGGGAAACAGGGCTGAACAAGTCTTTAGTTCTGTTTCTTGTTTGTGTGCTTGTTTGTTTGTTTGTTTAACTGCAGGAGTTCTCAGGAGACTTCAATAAGCTAATAACGTACATCATGACTGCCCTAGCCTGCCTCTCCCCCAGTCAAAAGCAGAATCTGTGAGACAAGGGCTTTAACTTGGGGGAGTGATCCCAGAGAACCAGGGGATGGGAATAGTGACATAGTGAAGGAAGAAATCAACACAAAGGTATGTAATGGAGCCAGCCACTGCAGTGGGAAAGTGGGTAGATCTCCCTGGAAGCCTCTGAAGAGCCATATAGAATAAGCTTCAGCAGTGCCGAAGGGTGGAGAACAGAGCCCTTATCCTCTGGGTCCTGTTGCCTGTTGGCCCTGAGCACGGCCCTATAAGGGTTTAGCCCCCTGGCCTTTCCACACTGCAAGTGTCAGGAGAAACTGGATGGTCTATCAGGGTGATATGCTGTAAAGCTGGCTGCCCCAGCCAGGGCTAGAGGGACAAAAAGGCCCTAAGACTGTGACCCTCCAAGCTGGCATTCAGTCAGCAGCAGTCCAAACTGATTTTAGCTAAAACTCTTTACTTCCCCAGAATACCTATTAACATCTTTCTGGACACATGTGCTATCTATGGAGCACACTTTGGAACAAGTAGAGGAGCTATTGTTACAGTTAGATATTCCTTTTCAAAGAAATCACATGCTGGGGAAACCAAGTTCTGTGTTGGAAAGATCAAAGGCCTGATTAGAACAGAGAATCAAAGCCTGCCTCCAGCTGAAGGGCAGTAATTGTTTTGAATGTCTTCCCACAGGCATAAGCTCAAGGATTCAGGTCCCCCCAACTTAGCTCTGTGCCAGCTCTCCTGAAATTCTTTAATGTATATCCAGAGAGTTTTAATAGGGCTGTCATTTGTTATGACATGTAAGTCAGACATTTTTCAAATGAATGCTATATGAAACAGAAAGCACTTTTGGCCTGCAAACTGGTAACAGTAAAAGGTTTTAAGTGAACTTGGCTACAGCTCACAATTACACAGAGAGAAATCCTTTCCTTGTTCAAGACAATTCTAAACACATGCACTCTCGGTCACTGAGACTGCTGGCAGTCATTTGCACAGACATATTGTGAATAAATGTCTTCTTACTATATTTATTTAGCTGCGACTGCAGACTCAGAGCAATCCTAGCACTGAGAGGAAATACTCCCTAGATATGTTTGGTAGACGTGACACAGTTAACACACAACAATAGCACAACAAAAACAACAACAAACTTTACATACCCAAGTAATAATTTCTATTTTTACTTAAGAACTCTATATGTTAATTTTTTAAATAGTTTGCTATTTTTTTTAAAAAAATCCTTTCAAACATCTCTACATCATGTCTCCTATTTTCTGTCAGTCAGGCAATATTTATTTAATGGTGATGATGTCCAGAGCCCTGAATCTGATTGTGTGTATCAGCAGGATGTTTATAGAAATTTAGAAAAGCACAAAGAACTCTGTCTCTCAGGGAAGCTAAATTGAAACATCAAAATGACAAAATATCCGGTGTTGCAGAACGTTTTTATAAGGTTTTCAAAAACAGATTCGTCTTAAGAATGATTCAAATTCTTAGAAAGAATGTTTTTCTCATAATTTTCAAAATGTAATTGTCTTACTCTGAAATGTTTGTATGTCATTGGAAAACACGACTTTAAATATTTAGTTTTCCATCTGTTTTAAAATACGACCACCCACAAAGGCTGTATGCTGCCAGTTTTTTCTCTACATTCCTTTTCATTGCCACACTTATAAACCTGGAAAATTTCACACAAAACAACTCAATAGCCTGGAATTCCAGAGCAAAATGATTTTAAAATGAGTAATGTAACTTTAAAACGTGTAAATGTATATATGTAAAAAAAAAAGAAGAAATAAACTAAACAAGGTATCTTTCCATTGCTATATTATATCTAAATTTACTCTTAGATACAGTATTTCAATACCATTATTTATATCAGTAGGGGTATTTCTCTGCTCATATCACATTAGCAGAAATTTTCCTTAGGATAAAAGTCACAAAAAAAAACCCTTAAACAGGTATACCTCAAATTTACATCTTTTATACCTCATTTTATTTCTGTATCTCATATTTTCTCTTTGTCACATCTCTATTTGTCATTCAATAATATAAAACAAATATGATACAAATTATATCTCTGAACTTGGGTTACTCTCAGCCAGCAAATGATAACGTTTCTGCACCTTAGTTACCTGATCTGTAAAATTAGGATGTTATACCAAATAACCACTATTCTCTTTAAATCTTAAAATTAAATGTAGCTTTAAAATAGGCCTTCTTGTGAAAGAGATGGGCTGAAAACCTTCCTGTACTTTCCAGATTAGGACAGCAGATTGAAAACTTTCATCTTATTTCACTCCTCCAAACTCTACTAAAATTACAGTAACTAAATGTTTAAAGGAAAGGAGGCTAAAACATTCCTTCCAGTGAATATTCAGAGTTGATTTCCTTTAGGATTGACTGGTTTGATCTCCTTGCTGTCCGAGGGACTCTCAAGAGTCTTCTCCAGCACCACAGTTTGAAAGTATCAATTCTTTGGTGCACTGCCTTCATTATGGTTCAACTCACATTCATAGATGACTCCTGCAAAAACCATACCTTTGACTATACAGACCTTTGTCGGCAAACTGATGTCTCTGCTTTTTAACACACTGTCTAGGTTTGTCATAGTTTTCCTTCCAAGGAGCAAGCATCTTTTAATTTCATAACTGTATTTACTGTCCACAATGATTTTGGAGCCCAAGAAAATAAAATCTGTCACTGCTTCCACTTTTTTCCCTATTATTTGCCATGAGGTGATGGGACTGGATGCCATGATCTTAGTTGTTTGTTTGTTTTTCTTTAATATTTATTTAAAAAGAAAAAGGCTAAAGACATGAGGCAAAGTGAAGTGCATAAAGCATAGGCAGATTTAGTAACTTTGAACCCAATGAAATTTGACTACAGATCCCACTTTCCCCTGATTCATTCAGCTTCCAAAGACTCCAGCAGCTAGGCATTCACAGTCTAGGCAGAGAAATCGACTTTCTTAAAGGAAATACCTAAGACAGTTCCCTAAGAACAGACTCACTAGGTGAAATTCGAGGTTCAAATATGAAAACAGCATCCATACATTCAAAATCATGAATCATGTTTTTACTCCTTCATCATAATTCATGACTAGACAATCAAGGATTACTAAATATCTAAGCAAAAGCTCAAACAAGAATGGAAGAGATAAAACAAACAACCTGACATAAACAACTAGGAGGAAACACAATCTAGGCCACCATCACTGAAAACCTCAGAAATATAAAAGAAGATGCTGCATTCATGAAACAAGAACAGGAGAACATTTTAAAAGAAAAGAAAAAAAACCTTCAAATTTAAAAATATTCTAGCAGAAATTTTTTAACCACTATTGAAAACTTATAAGATATCTACCCCATAGAGTAGAGCAAAATGACAAAATAATTTTAAAAAATAATAAGAAAGAAAAAGATAAGAAAATGGAAGTACAGTTCTTGATCAAGTGGACTTGGGATGCAAGAATAGTTCAAAAAGAGTGATATTTTGCCCTTTGCAGCAATGTGAATGGGCTAGAGAATATTATGCTTAGTGAAATAAGTCAGAGAAAGACAAATATTGTATGGTATCATTTATATGTAGAATCAAAACAATAAAACAAATGAATTTATATAGCAAAACAACAACAGACTCACAGATATAGAAAACGATCTAGTGGTTAGAAGTGGGAAGAAGGAAGGTGCAGGGCAAGGTAGGAACATGGAATTAAGAGATACAAAATACTATGTCTAAAATAGAAATCAAAAAAATAGAAATTAAAAAAGGAAGACAAAGAGAAGACTCTATAACTTTTTGTGAAGGCAGGAAAAAAAAGATCACATTAAAAAAAAAATGAGGCATCATACAGTTTTGAAGTTCTAAGCAGCAACACCAGTAGCAATAATATATCAACACCTTCAAACTTTTGAAAGCAAATAACTCACTATCTAGAATGCTATACCAAATCAAAGTCATCAGTCAAGTATGAGGGTAGAATAAATATATTGTTTTAAATTTATTTTTTTATTGAAGGATAATTGCTTTACAGAATTTTGTTTTCTGTAAAACCTCAACATGAATCAGCCATAGGTATACATATATCCCCTCCCTTTTGAACCTCCCTCCCATCCCACCCCTCTGGATTGACACAGAGCCCCTCTTTGAGTTTCCTGAGCCATTCAGCAAATTCCCGTTGACTATCATCTATTTTACACATGGTAATGTAAGTTTCCATGTTACTCTTTCCACACATCTCACCCTCCCTTCCCCTCTCCCCATGTCCATAAGTCTATTCCCTAACTGTTTCTCAATTGCTGCCCTGTAAGTAAATTCTTCAGTACCATTTTTCTAGATTCTGTATATGTGCGTTAGAATAACAATATTTATCTTTCTCTTTCTGACTCACTTCACACTATATAATAGGTTCTAGATTCATCCGCCTCATCAGAACTGACTCAAGTGCATTCCTTTTCATGACTGAGTAATATTCCATTGTGTATATGTACCACAGCTTCTTTATCCATTCACTGTTGATGGACATCTAGGTTGCTTCCATGTTCTAGCTATTGTAAATAGTGCTGCAATGAACAATGGGATACATGTGTCTCTTTCAATTTTGGTTTCCTCAGGGTATATGTCTATGAGTGGGATTGCTGGGTCATACGGTGGGTTTTTTCCTAGTTTTTTAAGGAGTCTCCATAGTGGCTGTATCAATTTACATTCCCACCAACAGTGCAAGAGTGTTCTCTTTTCTCCACACTCTCTCCAGCATTTATTGTTTGTAGACTTTTTGATAATAGCCATTCTGACTGGTGTGAGGTGATATCTCATTCTGGTTTTGATTTGCATTTCTCTAATAATGAATGATGTTAAACATCTTTTCATGTGTTTGTTAGCCATCTGTAGGTCTTCTTTGGAGAAATGTCTGTTTAGGTCTTTTTCCCACTTTTTGATGGGGTTGTTTGTTTTTCTGGTATTGAGTTATATGAGCTGCTTGTATATTTTGGAAATTAATCCTTTGTCAGTTGTTTCATTTGCTATTGTTTTCTCCCATTCTGAGGGTTGTCTTTTCACCATGCTTATAGTTTCCTTTGCTATGCAAAAGCTTTTAAGTTTAATCAAGTCCTACTTGTTTACTTTTGTTTTTATTTCCATTACTCTAGGAGGTGGGTCATAGAAGATCTTGCTTTGATTTATGTCAAAGAGTGTTCTGCCTGAGTGTCTTCCTGCTGAGAGGAAAGGAAAGAAAGAATAGCTATGCAAAGTTAAATGGAGGTAGATGAAGAAGGTTTATATAAAGACTAACTATAAGGGAAAAAGAACAGTAGGAAAAGTAAATAAATCAATAAATGTAGAAAAAAATATAATAGGTTTAAGAAAATTAAAAATTAAAATTTAATTTAATTAAAATTTTATTTTAAATTTAAAATTAAAATTAGAGAAAAGAAAAAAGAAAATAAAATGGAAGAAAAAAGAGAAAAGGAAAATAAGGAAAACTCCACAGAACTGCAAAGGCCCAATGTAGAGGCAGAGATTTATAACAAAAATAAAAAGTGTGATTGAATATATAATATACACAATAAGTAAAATCAAAACAGTCTAACAAAAATAAAGTACAATAGATTGACCTAGCAAATAAAGGGAACCAAAAATCACATCTACCAGAACAACAGTAACTAAAGCACAAACTGGAAAACAAAAACTAAAGCAAGGTGCCAATTGAGGTATAAAGCAATGAAAATAAAACTAACAAATATGTTGAGACTAAAGGTGAGAAAGAAAAGAAAGAAGAGATACTCAAAGTTAAACAGAAGTAGATAAAGATTTATATATGTTAAAGATTAACTGCAAGGGGAAAAGAACAGTAGGAAAAGCAAACAAAGGAATAAATGTAGAAAATAATAATAATAGGTCTAAAAAATTAAAACTAAAAAAAGAGGGAAAAAAAACTCCCCAGAACTGCAAAAGCCCAACATAGAGGCAGAGGTTTATAGCAACAATAAAAATGTGACTTGAGGGGAAAAAAAAAAAAAAAGCTCAACAGCTTAGATTTCATAGTGCCAATAAAATAAAAAACTACAATAGAAGGAGGGGAAAAGGAAACAAAAGAAAAAAAAACCCAAAGAATCTACAGAACCAGTCGAAACATAAGGATAATAAATGTTTTTGAGTCACTGCTGCCAGAGTCCTTTCCCTCTCTGGGAGTCACAGTCCACCTCACCTCCCTAGGATGCCCTCTAACACTGTGCTGATCTCTGGACCTGCAGCGGGGGCAACTCAGATTCTAATCTGCTCCTAGTCCTCTGTGTTCTTATCGCCAATGTCCACAGCTATCAGAACTAGTGTGTCTTCCTTTGTGGGAACTCTCAATGACCTTTTATATATTCCATAGGCACAGAGTCTGTCTAGTTGATTGGATTTAATCTGCAGCTTGTACAGCTGGTGGGAGGGTTTTGGGTTTTCTTCCTTAGTCACACTGCCCCTGGATTTCAATTGTGGTTTTATATCCCCCTCTGCATATGGGTTGTACTGGGATTTGCTCCTGAGGCTGCCCTGAAGAACTTGGGTTTGCCCCTGTGAAGAGCAGGTGTGGAGGCGGTGCAGCTGCTTGAGTCACAGGGGTTCTGGCAGCACCAGATACTCAGGGGAGTTGGCAGCTAGTGCAGCAGGAAATATAGTGCTCTAGAAGGGAATGGCAACCAGTATTGGCCAATATGCTCCAGTATTCTTGCCTGGAGAACCCCCCGCCCTGACTAAGAAGCTTGGCAGGCCACAGTCTACAGGGTCACAAAGAGTCAGACACTACCAAAGCAACCCGATAGATGCAAGACTTTTAGTCTGGGGCAACTCTGCCCCAGTGAGAGCTGAGTGTGAAGATAGCGCAGCTGCTTAGCTTGCAGGGACCCTGGCAGCACCAAGTGTACAGGGACATGGACTGCCTCTGCTGCGGGAATTATGGCCCTATCAGAGTCTTTTCAAGACTCTTGTAGCTGGTGATCAGAAGGCCTCTTTGGCCAATCTTTCTCTGTAGCTCCACCCATTCAGGCATGTAGAGGGCTTCCTGGCCTGGAGTCCTTCTCTATTGTTCAGAGCATCAGGCACATAGAGGGGCTCCTTGGCTGGGGTCCTACTCTGTAGTTCAGTGCGACAGGTGTTTGATGGGCCAGCCTCTATTGTTCAGCTGCCAGTGCTGGCGTGTCGGGGGAGAGAGGCTATGGTGATGGCTCCACCCACTATGCGTGACTCAGCATATCACCTCACTTCCATGGCTGCCCAGCTTTCCTCCACAGGCTTTTCCCACCACAATCTCCTCCTTCACATCCCTTTGATCCGTCTCTCCGTGTCTCTCCTCAGTCAACAGCAATCCTGCCGGGGGATTGCTCCACAATCCCTAAACTCCAGCTCCCAGCCACTGCACTGTCTGGGGTATGTATGGCTGCAGCAAGGACTGTCTGATTCTCATTCCATTTAGGCTGCCCCAGATCAGCTGCTTCACTTTCAGACTTAAATGTTTCTCCTCTGATTTAGACAATTGCCCCAGTGTGGGGATCAGACCCCTGCTTCAGTTCTTCCACACACCAAGGGCAGGCTTTCCCCCCTAGCTCCTTCATCCTACCGAGTTTGCATGGTTCTACATATTCTTTGCCACTGGTCAGGTACTTCTGTCTGCTCTCAGCTGGTGTTCTGCATGCACTTCTGTGTCTGAAGGTGTGTTCTTGATGTATCCGTGGAGAGGGATGTACTACATGTCCACCTACTCCTCTGCCATCTTGTTCTCCTCAAAAATATTTTTAATATATGTTTGGTATCAAAGTATTTGTCACCCACGACCCATTCTTAAGAAGTCCTTTAAGGATGTACTTTACCACAATGAGAAAAAAAAAACCAAGAGAAACAAAAAAAAGAAATGGGATGCAGGAAACAGGAGATATAATACAGAACAGAGAAAGAAAACACAAGGGAGGATAGACTAGGAAGACCCAAGGACTTCAGCTGTGACCAGTTGTCAGTGTGACTTAAGAGACAAACTAGAGCTGGAGGTGCTGCATCTTTGTAACCTGAGACAGAATGTATCTATGAGGCTGATCCAGATTTTTATCCAAATTTGGATGAGCAGGTACTGATGAAACTCTTCTACCCCACACCAGGTTCCGCTGCAGGGATTAGCACACTGTTTCCCCTACAAAAGTGCTCTCCTCAAACCTATTCCTGAGAGCTAGAGATAGACCATGGTGAGTACAGAAACACCAACAGAGCAGCCTTTTCCTGCTGACTATATTTCTGCTAGACATCAGGTACCTGCCAGCCAGTTGCCTCAAGTATATGAGAGAATGTATGAGCCATGGCAACAGGAACATTCTGTGATATGTGGCGCTTGGCATTTATTATACAACTCAATCAATTGGAATTTTTGATGATATATTACCGTTCAGAACTTGGTTACTACACACTAACCCTTGAAAAACTAACCTATTCTAGGAGGTACTGGTAAGTCAGGCTTCTAACCCTTTAAGGATGAAGGCCACTTTCTGATAAGTTCACCAAAGAAATACTCATAAGAGGACCCCTGTAACAGAGGCTGGACCACTAGTTCCTCTTGATGTCTTCTGAGGGTCCTCTGTCTTCTTATTTGAAACCTCATCTCCACCAAAAACAACAAACCAGCCAAGCAAAATCCCCACTGAGACTAGGGAGAATGGTATAACTTTAAGTGAGACTATCATAAGAAATCACTTGATTTATGTTGAGTGAAAAAAAATGCATATTATGTCTGTGCAATGCTCTGTGGTGTCCTCAGTGGGACGGATATCCAAAAAAGAGGGGATATATGTATACATACAGCTGATTCACTTTACTGTACAGCAGAAACTAACACATTGTAAAGCAACTATACTCCAATAAAAATTAATTTTAAAGTACATATCATGGCCACTAATAGGTAAGAGAAATAAAATACCTCTCTGTGAAGATTTCTCAGACCACCAGTGTCCCCTCAGATGACTGAGAATCCAATGTTATGAATTCTTCCTTCTCCATGGCAGACAACCTTTCCTTACAGGAACTAAACTTAAGAGAACAAGAGACAAAGCAGAAATTGTGGTGAAGTTTTTTTGTGTGTGTTTGGTACATTTATTTTGCATTTTTTGTTTGTTTCATTTTAGTGATGAGAGAAAGGAATTGAATTTCTAGAAGAGGTTATTTACATTTTAAAAAAACAAACATGGAGAGATGGGGGAAGGCAAATAAAGGTGAATAATAAATTTGCATCAAAGATACTTTAGGGGAGCAGGATAATCAGCAGGTTCTAAAAACCAAGTTTAACTTAATAAGAAAACTTGGTCAAGAAGAAATGCCTAACTCCTCATTGACAGATATAATAGCAAAATTCTTATGATCTACACAGAAAAACTCTATTTCCAACAACTATTATTATTATTATTACTACTTAATCATATTTGTCCTTTTATACAAAATGTTTTGCTCATTCAGCATTATAGTCCAAGTCACTGATGGAACATTTTGCTTTCATTCAGAAATATAAAATATTGGTGTCTCCAATTTTAAATGATAGTCAAAGTCATTAATCAGTAGATTATGATTTAAATAAGGCTAGTAGATATTTCAAATTTTCCTTGACCTCTTTCTTCATTGTATAAACAAAGTCATGCTCAGAAACAAAAGCACAATTAAACAAAGAGTGTGAAGAAGGCTAAATAGCTTTCTAAGAACCTTTGTTCTTTGGGAACTGGTTGCTTTTCATTCTGTCCATTTACAAATGTGCATGATACATCAAGCCAAGAAATGAGCCCATGGACATTTTCTGTGAATAAAGTGGTAAAGAATTGTTCCTGTAATACTTAGCTGAAGGTGATTACAACATGCTCCTTTTTATATCAAAATCTGTTCCAATACTATGTTGGTTCATATCAGAAGGCCCTGATGAAATCCACCTTTGATTTCCGTAGTAATGGCAACAATAAGAAGGAACTGTAAATTAGGTTTGCAAAACTATTATCTGTTGCAATCAGAAATAGCTTTAAATGACAGAGACTCTTGTGACTCAAGGCTCTGGGGGAAAAAGTAGAAATCACAAATACATTTCTCCTAGCAGACTGGACTTTTTCCTTTGTTTTCTATTCCTCCCTAACCCTTCTCTATTTGCCTAAAAAGTGCACTGATGCCTTTCTCTGAGTAAGAAATAGGATGAAATACTCATGGATAATTGGAATTCTGTTGGCCATCACCTTACTACATTCTGAGCTTTGCAGCAGGAACTCAGTTCGTTTTAAGATCAGACTCACATTTCCTTAGTGGTTATTTGCTGTTCCAGTCCAATGACTACTATTCACTTGGAAGCTTTGAACATTTGGTGACAATAATAACAAAGGTGTCTTAGAGCCCATTTATACGTAAACTGCCCTAGTTCACACAGGTTCTCAAATAAGAACAGTCAGGATGCTGTGGCAGGAGGGTGTGATCATCTTTCTGTCATCCAAAAGAGAAGAGTCCAATAATAAGCCAAACATGATTAGGACTCCAAGTAACACCTAAAGGTAAAGAGGCTATCAGCCCCTGGCATGCTCTCATTCTGGCCTGTGATGAATAAGACTTAGTGTCTTCTGTTGATCTTTGAAAGCTACTGAGGCCATGTTAAAAACCGTTGACTCCCAAACACTAAAGTTGACAGTGGTTCTTTCTATATATATCAAGCTCTGATTTGCTCAGGTATTCCACCGCTTTCCTCTGACATTTGCCAAGTTTCAGCAGCAGAAGCTTTTTTATACCTCAGAAAGCTTAGGAAATGCAAAGAAGACATAGGAAGTATGTTTATTCAAAGTTAGCTTTCTAAAAACAAATAGAAGGGCTTCTGGAGAATAGTTGTTGTTGCCTCTGACCATGGTAGCTTACTAGGAAAGATTATTCACTATTCATTATTAACCTAGCATCACCACACAACTTCCTCCTCCTGTAAAAAAAAAAAACTCAGGTTCTTGATAATTTATCTTAGGTAAAGGGATGGTGATGATTTGGTCACTAAGTCGTGTTTGACTCTTTGTGACCCCTTGGACTATAGTCTGCCAGGCTCCTCTGTCCATGGGATTTCCCAGGCAAGAATACTGGAATGGGTTCCCATTTTCTTCTCCAGGGGATGTTCCTGACCGAGGAACCAAACCCACATCTCCTGCATCTCAAAGGAGGCAGATGCTTTGCCACTGAGCCATTGGGGTAGAGGGAGGAGAGTAAAATGTGATTAACTATGCAAATTAAATCCACTTTTAATTATCTACCTATAAAATAATATTTGAGTTGTATTTTCAAAGCAATCACTGGGCTAGGGTACTATAAATCTTTGTTGAATGTAAACAAGCCAAAATCCATATCTTACCGGGCAACTGATGTAATTTCTAAGCAGTACAGAGCTATTTAAATTCTCACTATTGCCACTGTCCTACTTCTCAAAATTCCATTTAATTTCACACATCTACAACATCATTGGAGTAAATAAAACCATTGATTAGAGGAAAAACAGATGGCATCCATAATATAAGAATTTTCTAAACACCATGTGGCCTTGGGTTGATTATTAGCAGTGGCTTCATTACTTTACAGAATAAGACAAATAGTTTATTAGAAAGCAGGCAACCTGGATGTCTAAGAAGTGTGGGAATTACCAGTGAGGGTATTTCTAAGGTAGACTACAGTTGGCAATTACAAAGACAAAATTCAAAATATTTTACTCACGGTCCATCATATGTGGGTAACTAGGCCATATTTGATAATATCAGGGAAATAAAATTAAAAATCAAAAATCATCTCCCACCCTAGAAATCCTCTTCCAGTAGAGAAAGAAAATACTTTATCCAAAGAAGAAACAAATTTCTCATATTTTTATGACAGGAGCAACTTGGAGCAAGGTGCCCACTGGAGTTCGGCTCCTACCCTCCCTCAGAAACTGGGGAGAAGCTATCTGCTTGATATTTACTTTCAAAGAGATGACTCCCAAAACCTTGAGAAAGATATTCCAGGATCATAAAGCTGACAAAAAGCCCTACACAGTCTCCAAAAAGATATACATACTTTTCAAAGTGAGGAGAAAGTAGAATTTTTTAAAGTGAATGTTCTAAGATAAAGAAGGAGGGAGAAGTTTCTTCAATTATTTCCAATAAAATTAAGCTTATTTTTAATTTTTATTTGTCCCTAGAAGACTAATTCTCAACACAAACTCCAATTTCTTCCAGTATTTCTTACTGTCACATAGATTTCAATTTTGTTCTCCACGTCACGTTCCTTGATGTCTCATCACAGAAACGATTCAGTGAGAGACAAAGTGATAGGTAAGAAGTAGATTTATTTAGACAGAAACACACCCCACAGGTAGAGTGTGGGCCATCAAGGTAAGAGAGAGCTTCAAAATATGGGGTAGTTAGTATTTATGGCCTGGGAGGATTATTCCTATTATTTGGGGGAAGTGGTGGGGATTTCCAGGAATCAGGCCACCACCCACTCTTTGGCCTTTTATGGTCAGACTCAGAACTGTCACGGCACTGGTTGGTGTATCATTTAGCATGCTAACATATTACGATGAACTTATGATGAGGCTAAAGGTCTGCTGGAAGTTGAATACTCCACCATCTTGGACCCAGCCGGTTCTATGGCTGCTTTTAAATGTTGTGCCCTGCCCCCTTCTTTCCTGTTTCACATTCAAACCTTCACAATGTTCACTTGCCTCAGGGCTTTTATGCAGCAGAGCAAAATTCAGCAGCTGGCCTGTGCCAGTAAGAAGAAGGATAATGTAGTCATTTACTCAGAGACTGGGCAAAGGATTGGTTGTTGGATCCAGAGTCTGTAGAGTGTTCCAAGTATTTGGGAAATATAATTAAAAACAAAATCTCTTCCTAACCAAGGAAACCTCTCCACAGACTGAAGAGAAAGAAAACAACTTTATTATTGAATACTCATTAGCCAGAATGTAATGCTCATCCTAGGCAAAAGAGAATCACGAGATCCATATGCTCGTCCTCTATGTCTGGGTCTCTAATTCTGGTTTATAAATAAGATCATCTATACCAGTTTTTCAGATTCCACATATTTGTATTAAAATACATTTGTTTTTCCCTTCCTGACTTTCTTCACTGTGGAAACAACCTAAATGTCCATCAACATGGGAATGAATAAGAAGGTGCGGTACATATATACAATGGAATATTACTCGGTCATAAAAAGGAACAAAATTCAGTCATTTGTACAGACGCGGATGGACCTAGAGACTGTCACCACTACTATTTCTGATCACATCCATTTAAAGGTCGCTAGCTATGTACTCTTACAGTGTATATCTTCAGCTCTCCCCTCACTTGAAGAAAAAAGGAATAACCTACTGACAGTCTCAGAAAAAAACTTTTCTCATGTGTATAGGTACATTTTCTACTGAAAACTCTTTTTTAAAATTAAGACAATATTTTGCCTCTGTTTTTAATTTAAGGGCCTCCCTCATGTCTCAGACAGTAAAGAATCTATCTGCAATGTAGGAGACCTGGGTTTGATCCCTGGGTTGGGAAGATCCCTTGGAGAGAAGGGAATGGCTACCCACTCCAGTGTTCTTGCCTGGAGAATCCTATGGACAGAAAAGCCTGGCAGGCTACAGTCCATGGGGTCGCAAAGAGTCAGACATGACTGACTCACAACTTTAATTTAAAGATGAGAGGAACTATGGAGAGAATACTGTAATTCAAAATCATACAAATGTCTTTAGGTATTTTCCTAATACCTTAACCTGGAGAAATAAGTCCCTTATTTCAGTTATTCATTCAATTATTTTATTTATCATATCCATAAACATTAACAGTAGAAGAAATTCTCAGAAAGAGAGTGATATATTTTTCCATTTGAAAGAATCGTAAATTCAACTTGCTGCTGCTGCTGCTAAGTTGCTTCAGTCATGTCTGACTCTGTGCAACCCCATAGACATCAGCCCACCAACTTAAATATGCTTAATTCATTGACTGGAAGTTATGTAAAGTATTCTTAGATTCCATAGGAAGTTCTTTAGTTGAGTTTTTGAAAGTTAAATATTAATGTGTACTGATGCTACAAGGAGATCCAACCAGTACATCCTAAAGGAGATCAGTCCTGGGTGTTCATTGGAAGGACTGATGTTGAAGCTGAAACTCCAATACTTTGGCCACCTGATGTGAAGAGCTGACTCACCGAAAAACACCCTGATGCTGGGAAAGATTGAGGGCAGGAGGAGAAGAGGACGACAGAGGATGAGATGGCTGGATGGCATCACCAACTCAATGGACATGAGTTTGGGTAAACTCCTGGAGTTGGTGATGGACAGGGAGGCCTGGCGTGCTGTGATTCATGGGGTCGCAAAGAGTTGGACACAACTGAGCAGCTGAACTGAACTGAACTGAACTGATGCTACACATCACAGGGAAATTAAACCTTAAATTGGAAATTTAGGCATAATTGCAACTAATCATTTTAATTGTGTAATTGCCTAGCCTAAATAAGCTGCTTGTTATAGCTGTGTTTTCAGTAACTTTGTAATTAGATCTGCGTCTTGAGAAACAAAGTAATTCAACACCATGTTATTCACTAACAGAACTATTATGCAATGAAATCAAAAGGAATAAGTCTATGCAAATATGCTAAAATAACAGTTCATAGATTGCAATGCTTTTCCCAAATCCCTAGGCTGTCTATTAAGACTATTACCTCATTCAAAATGAAAATAGTTTTCTCTTTTCAGATTATAAAATACTGAATGTTCAGTTTAAAGAATTTCCATGCAATTCAGAAACTATTTCTAAAGAATAAAAATAAAATCAGCCTTAATGTCTCCATGAAGAAACAACCACTAATATTTTCCTTTCTATCCTCCAGATTTTTTACTATACATATATATAGATATTTTTACAAAACTGAATCATTTTTAAACAATGTACTTCATCTTGTTTCATTTACTTATTATATTATTAAACTTTTTTGCTCTTTATATACATTATATCTTCATTAATGTAAATATTTTTCAAAATATATTTTCCTTATTTATTTAACCAATCCATTTTTTAAATGCACTTAGTTCTTATGTTTCTTTTTTTATATTAAAAGCAATATTTTAATGAACATTCTTATTATACTTTTATGCCCTTTATTTCATAAATTTCTATATTGTAATTGCTGGGTCAAAGAGGACATATAATTTTAAAACTTTTGTTAAATATTTCTCCAAAAGTTTATACCAATTTATAGTCTCATTAATAGTGTATAAAATAACCTTTTCCCTGACACTCTCACCAACACCAGTTCTTAATAGTATTTTTAATTTTTGACACACTGGTTTTGTTTTTCAAGTTTAAGGAGGAATTACAAAGAGGAGACTTTGGATATGTTCACTGGATATGCTCATTTTCTTTATTATAATGCTGCTTCACAGACATATACGTATGTCCAAACTCATCAATTATATACTTCAAATACTTGCATTTATAACCAATCATGTAATTTATAACTGATAAAGGCTGAAAAAAAAAGGATTTGAAACAAAGACTGGCCAAAAAATTTTGGTTTTCTACTTCTCTGATTAATATTAGAGAAGTAAAATATGTTTTAAGTGCCTGCTGGCCAGTAGGTAATTGTGTTTTTTATTGCGGACTTGTGTATTCTCTTTAAAGACTAAAATAATGACTCTTTGTAAATGTCTTTTCCAAGTTTGCCTGGTTTGATTGTACTGCATTTGGTCACTATATGTGCGTGCATACTTGCTAAGTCACTTCAATCATGTCCGACTCTTTGCGACCTTATGGACTATAGCCCACCAGGCTCTTTTGTCCATGGAATTCTCCAGGCAAGAATACTGAGTGGGTTGTGGATTGCCATACCCTCCTCCAGAGGATTCTTCCCAACTCAGGGACTGAACCAGTGTTTCTTACATCTCCTGCATTGGTGTGCAGGCTTTTTACCACTAATGCCACCTGGGAAGCCCACATTTAATCACTAGAGGTTTCAAATATTTAAGTAGATAAATCTGTGTCTTTCTCTTGTTGGTCAGGGCAGGGTCCTGTAGTAATGTTTCTGAAGCCATAACCTGTTCCATTTTTAATGTCAAATCTGTATTGAAGGTAGTCTACCCTTCGTTTCCTGCCTGTTTTAGAAGCTCAAGTCAGAACCAAGGTGGGTTCTGGTGGTTCAAGGAGCCACTCAACCTTTTTCAAACTTGTTTTTTTTTTTCAGAGCACAAGTTCTCACAGCTCCCACAGAGAGTCACACACATCACTTTACAAACAGCAGGTATATTATGTTAAATCATATGATTAAAGTTATTTGACCATTTTTGATCTATGAAAATGACTATTTTGCATGATTCAGTTTAGCAAGCAGACTCGGGTACATGTACGTGTTTGAGGAGCATGGATCACTCAGTAACATCAACCTGCAAAAAGAGTTGGATTTCTTGAAGGCAAAGTCCCATGTGGAGAGAGCAAAGCTCCAGCAGCTTAGAAAAGATTTTGATTTGTACAAGCTGTATGGTATTGGCAGGGATAGAGACTATAAGAACAGCTGCAGGTCTGATAGATATGCCATTTGTTTCTACGGCCAGTGCAAGCCTAACACAGCCCTGCGTATCTTCAATGCACCAGCTTTTAGATCACTGATGACCCAGCATCTGCTTCTTCATTATCCTGTTCCCCAGCCATACTCCAAAGGAAGGGGATGGCAGAAAGTGATACTAGTGCTGCCCTCAAAGCAAGGACACTTATCCAAAACCGAAGGAATTCAAAACAGGAAGAAAGGCCAGGTTTGGGTGAGATGTGGCACATTGTAAGAGGGCATACTGGTCTTCACTGGGTCCCAAAGTGTGCTGGCTAGGGAGACAGCACCAATTGGGAGCTCCAGTTTAAAAATATGTCTAGAAACTGGATACAAACATGGAAATAAGAGGCAAAGCTGTTCAGGAAAGCAAGGGTTATAAACCCAAAGAACTCCACAGCAGAAAGTGAAGACAGCACAGAATGGTGAGGGTTTTGGGTTTCCCTTGGGCTTTGTGAAATACCACAAAGATCTGTGGGGAAGATAAAACCACCAGCTGTGATAGGAGAGTTGCTACTATCATTGCAGGGGGCAGGGGGAGGTGGAGGGATTACCTTCTTTTTATAAAGTGTAGAAAGTGTATTCCTGAATAGGTGGCACTAGATTTAGTATTGGCTTCAGAATACAGAGATCAAAGAAAGACTGAAGGAAATATAACAGACTTTAACTCAAATAATATTGTTGAGTCAGGGAGACTAAACATTTTTAAACTTTGACTAAAAGATAGGAGTGTTTTAGGTGATATTCTCTAACAAATGAAGCAGTCGGTATGGGTGATGGATTTTTTTTTTAAGGTGAAATGAGATAGCGTTATAGTTAATCTCCTCACAGGTGATTTTCACCAGTTGAATTTGAGAATCACAAGAGGTAAATTTTAGATCACTGGAATGGATTTAGGGGCAACCTAGCAAAGCCAAACCTAGGACACTTCCACTTTCTCATTCTTCTATTTTTTTCTATTAAACCATCCTCCCTGTCCCTCCTCAAACTGAACTTCTATAAATTACTTTTTTCCCCATTTTTAATCAAGAGCATGTTAACTTGCCATCTGATACACACCACATAATCAATGCAATCATGCCAACTGCCACACTCAGTCCAGGGCCAAAAACAATATACTTTTCAACTGGACATTGTCTCTTCACAGTGTCAAAGTGACAGGTGTGAAAATTTATAGAGCTTTGTGAATAGTTAAAGAACCTCAGGCAGAACCTAAGATTGGAAGCCCTGCTTCCAGGGAAAGAATCCTTCAAATTAAATCTAGTACTGATCCCCCTCTACCTTTATAAACACTTATTTCTAGAATTCATTATAAGTTCCATATATGAAGTCTTTTAGAAGAAATACTGCATAAAACCTCCCAGAGATATGAAACCTGCTGTTAACAAAGAAGCAAAAGTCCACACAGTCCTTTTGTTACACCTTAGGAAAACAGGAACATCTGACGTTTAAGCTGCTCAGTTTTCAGCCATCCCTTTCTCTGCAGGTCTCTCTGTCAGTTCAACACCCACTGAATCCCAGATACTACCCCAGGCACTTTATATCATAGCATTTCATCTTCACCACAGCCTTATAAGGTAGGCATGATTATCCTCATTTTAAAAGATAGAGACTGAGCATATATCTGGAGAAAGCCACAATCCAAAAAGATACATACACCCCAGTGTTCATTGCAGCACTATTCACAGAAGCCAAGACACAGAAGCAAACTAAATGTCCATCAACAGATGAATGGATAAAGAAGATGTGGTATGTATATCTACAATGGAATATTACTCGATCATAAAAAATATCACAAAATAATGAAATTTGTAGCAACAAGGAGAGACCTAGAGATTATCCTACTAAGTGAAGTAAGTCAGACAGGCAGAGACAAATATCAGATGATATCACTCATATTTGGAATCTTATTTTTAAAAAATGATACAAATGAACTTATTTCTAAAACAGAAACAGTCTTACAGATATTGAAAATAAACTTATGGTTACCAAAGGGGAAACAGGGGAGGGAGAGATAAATCAGGAGTTTGGGATGAACACACACACACACTACTATATATAAGAAACTGTGTATAAGATAGATTACCAAGGACATACTGTATACCACTCTACTTAAGGAAACTCTACTTAATATCCTGTGATGATCTATAAGAGAAAATAATCTAAAAAAGCGTGGATATATGTAAATGTATAACTTTGCTATACACCTGAAACTAACACAACATTGTAAATCAACAGTTTGCCAATAAAATTAAAATTTTTTAAAATAAATAAAGGCCAGGCACATTGAGTTTCATAGAAATCAAAATAGTTTGCCATAACTAATACATAGTCCATCTGAATGCAAATTACATACCTTTAGAGTCATTAAATCATTCAATGAATATAATTGAGGGACTGGGTACTGGGAATATAGCAGTAAACAACAAAGTGAAGTCCTTGCCCGTATGGAGAATATATTCTGGTGCTGAGCACCATTTGTTTTCTTGAATCCCATTTTCAGTTAATTAGTTTACTTTGAGGCAGTTATAAATAGAGGTTAGCCATAATATTATATTCTATTATAGCCACACACTCCTATGCCCACCACTAGGCAATAGCTGCTGATCAGAATCTTTACCAGGAGAAGGCACCAGGAACTGGATGAGTAAGTGGCTTGAGCACTAGACCTTGATGAGCCAGTTCATGCTTTGTTTTGATCCTTGATATTTTTCATGTTTTTTATTGTCTTACCTTGCTGTGCATGCTATGCTCAGTCACTCAGGGTGTCTGTCTCTGCAACCCCGTGGAATGTAGATCTCCTCTGTCATGGAATTTTTCCAGGCAAGATTATTGGAGTGGGTTGCCATTTTCTTCTCCAGGGGATCTTCCCAACCCAGTGATGGGACCCGTGTCTCTTGTGTCTCCTGCATTGGCAGGCAGATTCTTTACCACTGTGTACCTGGAAAGCTGTATCTTATGTTAATTAGGATCAAAGGGTCAAACTGATATCAGCCTGTGTAATAAGGCTTTTCTTCCACAGAAACTTCTTATTTTTTCTTCCCTTTGAAAAAAGAAATCCATGCTAGCTTTATAAGATTGAGGATGCAGAATACATTCTGGCTCAAAATTATCATGAATCAGCAATTATTTTTAAACTATTCAAAAATGGCTTGTAAATGTTTTGAGTTTTACTATTACTTGCCTGGAAAATTCCATGGACAGAGGAGCCTGGCGGGCTGCAGTCCACGGCGTCACAGAGTTCGACATGACTGAACTGAGCACGCATGCACGGCTAAACTTCTAAATTAGACTGACATAATGGAGCCAAACATCACTGAACCCTCATCCCTCCAATTGGATGCAGAGGAGGAAATAAATCAATGAAGAGTAATCATTCACTTGTCAAACATCTTCATATATTCCTCATTTCTTGTACAAACACTCAGAAGGACAATTGTTCAGTGGAAGCCTCTGCAAGAAGGGGAAACTTTGAAACTCATTTTACAGTTGTCCCAAAGTAAACTAATTAACTGAAAATAGAGGTCCAAGAAAGCAAGTGGTGCTTTACAGGAGCTATCAATATCCTGCCCACCTCCATCCAGGAAAAGAAAGTCCAGATCAGAATAGTCTCAAACATGAGGATCTAGCAGATGGGGTCTTTTATTTTCCTCTTCTGTAGACTAGTGTTCAAAGAACATAATTTTTTGAAAAATACCTGGATAAATTGAAAAGCTATCTATAACTAGTCCAGAAGTCACTCTGTACTAATTCACAAGTTGGAACACCCCTATTAAGTCACAAATGTAAACATTTAATGAAATAAATTAGATCGAAATGTCTGACACAAAAATGTTACACGGTATAAATGGTCATTAAATGTTTTAAGAAAACATCAGTTACAGTTATTTAATCTATTAAATGGAAGTGTTGAGCATGACATAGCATGGCACAGGTTTGATTTCTAGGTTGGCATACGTGGTCAAGCCTGGACCATCACTATGATGTCACCAGTCAAGGGAAAAAAGGGGACAAGCTATATAAAGATCCTTAATCTACACTCTGAATATTCAACCTCTCAGTTATAAAGATCAGCTAACCCTGGAAAAAACAAGATGATTGAGTGGGAGGAATTGCCTTTTACATAGCAAAAAAAAATCACCTTTTGATTAAATAACCACCAACTGATTTCTCATATATTAATATTAACCACCACAATTCTTTAACTGTAGTGCAGTTCTTTCTCAAAGAATAAATACATGAATAAGAATAAAATTACAGTGATTATATTTATAATATAATCACAGTAGTAATTATGCTCAATTTATTTGGGAATATGGAAAGCAATTTTGAAAGGAAACATTTTTAAACATCTCATATTCTCTTCTGAAGATGAATCAAATATTTTAGAATACATTTAACTGAGCAAGAGGGATCAAGAGAGCTTCAACACAATAGTGTTAACAACTATTTTCAACCATCCAGGGATTTTTTTCATGTTGTTTCATTTAACCCTGCCCATGATTTAAACAGCTACTTTTGCTCTTCACCTGGGTTATTGCCACCTCAATAAGATACTGTCATTTTTATATCATACTTTTTGAATTTAACCAAGAAAGTTACTTGTTAATGACCTAATCACAGTAAAATCTGCTTTGATTGAGAGCATTTTTAGAGGTCAGTAAAAAGATAAAGACACTTCAAATGATAGTTACCAGTCAGTGAGCTAACAAAATCATTTTTAGATGAACTTTTAAAGTGCTTCAAAATAGTACAGTGTGTTTGGATGTAAGACCATAATTCTTCTCATGAGTCCTTAAAAAAATCCCTTTTTTCATGTTTAACATGTTGTATGCTTAAGCAGCTGCTCTATAACTGTAAAGGAGTACATACACTTAAGTTAATTCCCAGGTTTCTTGAAAAAGCTTATTCACATAGGACATCACCCTCCGATTTAGATTAAGGATTGTTACAGATGTTCATTCAATTATTTCAATGTTAATAGACTACATAAATTACACTGCTCTGTTATAAGCATCCTCAAGTACAATAACTTTTATTTGGAAGTTTTAAACATATGGATATTCAATATGCTCCAAAGTCATAACTATTCACTCTTATTCAAATGACTTCAGGGAGATTTTCAGCAGACCCTTATGAGAAGAATTTAAGTAAATTAAGGATTTCACACAGTCAGTAGTTTTTTGGGCTGTAGGTTTTTCAGCTCTAGCCAAATCCCTAGCCTCATCTTTTCTGAAAATTTCCCTTGTTTACCCAAGCTTTCCAAAAACCTTGTCCTAAAAA
Source organism: Oryx dammah (assembly GCF_014754425.2). Classification (NCBI taxonomy): domain Eukaryota; kingdom Metazoa; phylum Chordata; class Mammalia; order Artiodactyla; family Bovidae; genus Oryx; species Oryx dammah. The sequence continues at coordinate 40,467,339 of NW_024070188.1, read as the reverse complement.
GCCTGGATCTGAAGTATGATCACATAGAGAAGCAGGAGAAAATGTCCATATGAAGCATTGTGAAAAGTTTTAAACTTCAAGAGAGCAGATAGAACAATGCTGGGTGTGTGTGTTAGTCCCTCAGTTATGTCCGACTTTTTATGACCCACAGACCGTAGCCCACCAGGCTAGTCTGTCCATGGGGTTCTCTAGGCAAGGATACTGGAGTGGGTTGCCAGTTCCTTCTCCAAACAGAACAATCCTAGCCACCTACATTTTTACATTTCATCAAATTCCAGACTTCATACCATTTGACAAATTTCCTACGTTTTTTTTTTTCTGTATCTCATTGTTTCCTAAGTTCATGAAATAGAAAAATCACAAGACCTCAATTACTCTTCAGTTAGGATGCCCAGATCATACTAACCTCAATCTCTTTAACTAGTACCAGAGTTCCCAAAATACAATTTCACTTTACTGGGAAAGATGAAAGGTGCATTTGGCATTTGCACTGCAATGAGAAGTCAGTAGTAGGTGAAAAGCTATCAGTCTCCAAGGTTTTTTTCTTTATTTTGTAAGTTATGTGCTAATCTTAAAAGGCTTACAAAGTGAGTTTTCCAAACAAGAAAATAGAGGATTAGCAAATTCCTAGAAACATCCCAGTGGAAAAGCACATGAGTCCCTGTTTCTTCCAAACCTCATACCTTAATTAACCCACAAATAAATATCTCACAAAATATAGAGAAAGTTCACAGAAGAGAAGTAAAACACTGTAAAAGATAAAGCTGAAAGAGATCCAAACCTAATATTCTCTTGGCTTCTTGCTCTCTCACAAATACTACATCTAAACCATCAAGTCCTGCCAGCTCTTCCACATTCAAAAGTTTTCTAGACAGTCCTTTTCCTGCAGGGCCCTGTGCACAAATCCTAAGACCAATTCCAAGCCCGAAGGTCATCATCACTTCTCAGTAACATGGGACTCTCAGCACAACCACATCTCATTTTGGCAAAATCTACTTCCCACCTGAATTTCTCTGCAAATTTCCACCTGGGATATCACAATACTTGTTAGTGACAGATTCTGAGTGCTTGAGAGCAAAGACAGTGAGCAATGAGTAGCTGTGTTTTGTTAGCAGCAATACTGTGTTCCATGTAACCAGCACTCAGGCCCTTTGAACCTCAGCAAGGAGGATGTCAAGTAAACCCTGGAACCCTTGGGGGCTCACGAGAGGACTACAACACTCCTGGTGGGTGAAAATGACTCATTAGCTACTATCATCATTGGCTACATCCCACTGTGCCTTAACAAGTAGTTCCAGGAGCCTTCTTCCCACCAGGGTTTCCATACCAACCAGTGGTTCCCTCCCTGAATCTACCAGCTCCAATTCTGTACTGTCTTTTGGCAGCTATAACTATCTCATATTAGATTTTATTTGTGGGGGAAAAAAAATCACATATGAGAAAATGGCCTAACTTTATGTGAAAACGTTTGCAGACAGCCAGCCTAAGATGTTGTGAAATACCCTTCAGTTGTTGCTGTTTAGTCGTTAAGTTGTGTCCAGCTTCTTTGCAACCCAGTGGACTGTAGCCCACAGGCACCGCTATGCTTGGGATTCTCCAGGCAAGAATACTGGAGTGAGTAGCCATTCCCTTCTCCAGGGAATCTTTCAGACCCAGGGATCGAACCCACATCTCCTGTATTGACAGGCAGCGTCTTTACTGCTGAGCCACCAGGGAAGCCTAGCCTAAGGAGATCCAGCAAAAACAGAAAGGTCACCAGAAGGGAAAGCAGAAAGCTCAGGCTGAGAAGAGGGATGACAAGGTGACTTCAGCAGACTCTGGTCCACAGGAGAAGTTGCATGGAAGTGAACAGGAGTTGACTGCTGAGCCCAAGGCTAAGGGCCCCCTTGTTCACCTGCCCAGGAGTACCTTTGGGTTGGATGAGTTTAAATGAACATTCAAATGAGTTTAAACTCATTCTACAGTGCCTCATATTTCTCAGACCATATTAGTTTGGATGACTGATCCTTGTTGTGTGCTGGTTACAGCACACTCAGCACTTACCCTGAACTTCATGAGTTGCAACCTAAGCACTGGGATGCTGGACAGAAGTTGGACAAACAGAAGGCCTTGCCAGTGTCTACTTCTTTGGAATCAACTTTTATATTTGGATTCTGGGCTAGAAGCTTGCCCTCCCATTGAGTCCATATTGATAGATGTCCTATGAGTAATTGATATGGTCACTAAAGGAAACAAAACATTAACATTTTCCAGAATTTGACTTCTTCACACCTTGCCACAGCTGCCACCCAAGTATAAGCCACCCTCTTGTCCACCTCCACTAATAGACCATCTTCCTACTTCATTCAACCACTGTAATCGATACTTCACAAGGAAGCCAAGTCATTCTTTTAAAATATGGAATGGATCATGTTATTCTTCTGCTGAAGACACTTCAAAGGCATTTCATCACATCCAAATAAAATCCCAACTGTCAAAATAGTCAGATTTTATGTCTAAGCAAAACCCTGACTGAATGGATTGAGGCCCTTCTTGTTCTTCATTGTCTTCCAGGAGATAAATCCTCCACTTTCTAATAAATGAAACTAAACAAACAATGCTGCTCCTCACTTCTCTGTCGCTGTCCCCTGCAGACCACCTCATTATGTCCCTTCCAAAGACAGTGGCACCTGGCTTATCGTTCTCCCATCTACCCTGAGCTTTAGCATCATTCTGAAAGACTTCAGTGTCCATTTAGACCCTCGTCTCTGCGGTTTCAGTCCAGCTATCTTCTAGAAATTTTCTGACTCTCTAATTTCAATACATCTAAAATCAATTATTCAAATATCCCAGAAACTTCTCTCCTTTCAGCTTGCTGGCTGAAATATTCCTCCCTCAGCCTCACTGAGATCTCTACTTCATTAACCAATCTTCTTGCTTTCAGTCTGTTTCCTTTCCTTTCTTATTTATATTGATTAAATGGTCCGTAACTTCAACTAGAGTCATAACATACTCAAATTTTCTTACCCTCTTATACTTTTGTTGCTGCGGTTAGGAAAAAATCCTCAAACCTATTTGACTGCAACTATTCTTTATATTGGCTGATGAAAATCATAAAATAAGGTAGAATGTTTTCACTTTAAACTCACTTCCAGGGCTTCCCTAGTGGCTCAGTGGCAAAGAATCTGCCTGCCAATGCAGGAGATGCAAGTTCAATCCCTGATCCAGGAAAACCCACAGGTTATTCAGCCTGTGCTCTGCAACGAGAAAAGCCAGAGCAATGAGAAGCCTGCTCACTGCAACTAGAGAGCAGCCCCCACTCACCACAACTAGAGGGAAGCCGGAGCAGCAGTGAAGACCCAACACAGCCAAAAGTAAAGTAAAATGTTAAAATAATAAACTCACATCCATCAACCCAGACAGGCTCCTAACACTTTCTGCCGTCCCCACTATGATGCACTATTTAACTCCCCCTCTCCACAGTGGCTTCAATTTTTCTCTATTCTACTCACAGCTCCAATGCTCTTCTTCCTACCTCAGTATCAGCAGATGATTCCTACTTACTGAGAAAATTAAACACTATTCTTACTAAATGTTAAAATTTAAATGTTTATGAACTGTTTAAAATGTAAAGTTCCCAATTAAAAAATAGAAATTAAATGTATTAGTCACAAACCAGTAGAGAGAAAATAAATAGTAAGGAACAAGTTCAATTTTGCAAAAGGAAAAATGCAAAAAAAAAAAAAAAAGCATAGTAAATAGAAAGCACTATTTGTTATGAAATAAATTTTAAAAGTGACATAAACAAAACTAAATATATTAGTAACTTTATAAATAAAAGTGGAATAAAATTCCATTTAAATGTCAGATTCTTTGGACTTTGAAACTTTAAAATCTGGCTATGTGCAGTTTATAAGAAATATACCTAAACTATAATAATAAAGATTGAAAGTAAAGTAGTAAAAAATATATACTAGATAAATAACCAAAAAATGTGGTAGATTTATTTCACAATAATTTGAAACTGAGTTTAAAGAGAAAATCATCATTAGGAGTGAAGAGTCAGTACATGATAAAAGAAAACTTCAGCAGGATGACATATCCGTTCTAAACTTTTATAAACCTAACTTACTTCAAATAAAACAGTAAAAATGGACAGAACTATATGGATGTACTTGAAAATCTACAATTATAGTGGGAAAATTTCTGTTAATAATAGTACATATATAGTATTCTGTAGCATTAATTAATATTTTGGACACTAATCTAAGCTCTATACTTAGCATGTCTGATAGGCTCTCATTCTTAACACACTCCAAATCAAAGTTCTGATTTCCATCCCCAAATCTGCCCACACACAGTCCTCCCCATCTTAATACTGATGCTGTATTTTTCCAATCACCTGGCCCAAAACCTTGGAGTGATTTTTATTCCTCACATTCTTTTATATCCCATATTCAACAGATCAGGAAGTCCTGTCGAGCCTGTCTTCAAAGTATATATTAATACAATTGTCTCTCACTCCTTCCTCTGCCACCCTCTAGTCCAAGTCACAACCATCATCTACCTCCATTTTTTCAATAGCCTTGTAACTAGCCTCCCTGATTCCATATTTCTCCCCATACCATTCTGTTATCAACGCAGCAGCTACAGTGATTCTTTTAAAATGTATGTCAGATCACATCACCTCTCTGCTCAATATCCTCTAACTTCTCAACTTACCTACAGTGAATATCAAAGCTCCTCACAGTGGCTTATGAGGCTCTACAGATGTGAACTTTTACCCCCCAGACCACTTACTCTCCCATGCTCTTCTCTGCTCACACCTCTCATGAAACTGTGGAATCTCACGCCATGCCAAGCATATTCTAGTCCTGGGGCTTTTGTATTTTCTTCTACCTGGAACACTCTTGCCCAGATATCAACATGCCAAGTTTTGTCGCTTCTTCCGAATCACTCTTCAGATATCATCACCATAATAAGGCCTGGCCTCTCTATTGAAAATAGAAACTTACCTCTCACCTCATTCTCCTCTGGTCTATTATTTGTATGGACTTATCATCTAAGATACTATATAACTTACTTATTTATCTTCTGTTTCTCCCTGGTAGCTCAGACAGTAAAGCAACTGCCTGCAATGCGGGAGACCCGGGTTCACCTCCTGGGTTGGGAAGATCCCCTGGAGAAAGCAATGACAACCCACTCCAGTACTGTTGCCTGGAAAATTCCACGGACCAAGGAGCCTAGTAGACTACAGTACATAGGCTTGCAAAGAGTCGGACATGACTGAGCGTATTCACTTTCACTTTCTCCCTCAATACAAGTTCTAATTGGGGAAGGGGATATTTGTATATTTTATTCACTGGTGTGTTACATATGGCAAGAACATAACTGGCACATAATGGGCTCTCAAAAAATATTTGTTGAGGGACTTCTGGTAGTCAAGTGGCTGAGACTTCACGCTCCTAATGCATGGGGCCTGGGTTCCATCCCTGGTCATGGCTATCAGGCCATGAAAATAACATGGAGGTACCTTAAACACAGATTACTAAGTGGAAGAAGTCAATCTGAAGGGGCTGCTTACTGTATGATTCCAAGCACAAGACATTTTTGGAAAAGAAATTATGGAGATAGGTAAAAATATCAGTGTTTGCCAGGAGTTAGAGAAAATAAAGGAATGAACAGGTAGAGCACAGGGGACTTTTAGGGCAGGAAAACTACTCTATCCTAAAATGGTGAGTGTAAGTCATCATAAACTTGTCCAAACCCACAGACTGTACAATATAAAGAGAAAACCATAATGTAAGCTATGGACTATCGGTGATAATAATATGTCAATATAGAATTATCAATTATACCATTCTGTAGGTGAATGTTGACAATGAGTGAGACTAAGCCTGTGTGTGGGGACAGTGGGTATATGAAAGACACTATACTTTCCACTCCATTTTGCTGTGAATCTGAAACTTCACTAAAAAATAAAGTATTAAAATTTTTCTAATGTATCAAGAAATCTTAATTCCATCCCCATTCCTGTTCACCTTGACCACTCATCCATTACAAGTAGTATAATTAAAATTAATTTAATTAAATATAATCAAAACCAGTTTCTTAATTATTCTAAAACATTTTCGTTCAAATATGAACAAACACAAACATATAGTCCTCTTTTCTCATCTTTGTTAGATAAAAGGTAGCTTGGAATGTACACAACACTGCTCCTGGCTTTTTCAGTTAACAGTAATGTATTCTGGAGAGTTCACATCAGCACAATATGGATCCCATAGCCTAGTCGGTAAAGGATCTGCCTGCAAGACCGGAGACCCCGGTTTGATTCCCGGGTGAGGAAGATCCCCCGGAGAAGGAAATGGCAACCCACTCCAGTATTCTTGCCTGGAGAATCCCATGGACAGAGGAGCCTGGCAGACTACAGTCCATGGGGTTCCAAGAGCCAGATGCAACTTAGCAACTAAAGAGAGAGAGAAGAGAGATTCTTTTCTTAAATTAATTTATTTTTATAATCCTTGTAAAATTTTTATTGTTTTATTTTATTTTTAATTAGAGGATAATTGCTTTACAATATTGTGCTGGTTTCTGCCATACATCAGCATGAATCAGCCATAGGTATACATATGTCCTCTCCCTCTTGAACCTCCCTCCCATCTCCCACCCCATCCTACCCCTCTAGGCTGTCACAGAGCACCAGGTTTGAGCTTGCTGCATCATACAGCAAATTCCCACTGGCTATCCATTTTATATATGGTAATGTATATGTTCCAATGCTACTCTCTCCATGCCTCCCACCCTTTCCTTCCCCCACTGGGTTCACAGTCTGGAGGCCCTCATTCTTTAAGCAACTGCACAGTACACCATTGTGTGGTGAACCAGGTCCCCATTACTGGGCACTCATGATGTTTCCCCTCTTTTGCTATTGGAAAACCAAGATATTAGAAACTAAACTAAGCCATAATGACTAGGTTTATACATGTGACATTTTGTATTTGTGTACATATAATGTATAACTCCTGAGAGTTCCTTGCACAGCAGGGAGATCAAACCAGTCAATCTTGAGGGAAATCAACCCTGAATATTCATTGGAAAGACTGATGCTAAAGCTAAAACTCCAATAGTTTTGGTTACTTGATGCAAACAGCTGACTCAATGGAAAAGCCTGTTGCTGGGAAAGACTAAAGGCAGGAGGAGAAGGGAACAACAGAAGATGAGATAACTGGATGGCATCACCAATGCAAAAGACATGAACTTGGGTAAGCTTAGGGAGATGGTAGGCGACAGGGAGGCCTGGTGTGCTGCAGTCCATGGGGCTACAAAGAGTCAGACATGACTGGGTGACTAAACAAAAACAGCATATAGCTATGGGCTTCCCTGGTGGCTTAGTCAGCAAAGAACCCACCTGCAATGCAGGAGACTCGGGTTTGATCCCTTCGTTGGGAAGATTCCCTAGAGAAAGGCATGGCAACTGACTCCATGAGAATCCCATGGACAGAGGAGCCTGGCAGGCTAAGACAGCCTTCAGAATAGGAGAAAATAATAGCAAATGAAGCAACTGACAAATAATTAATCTCAAAAATATACAAGCAACTCCTGCAGCTCAATCCCAGAAAAATAAATGACCCAATCAAAAAATGGGCCAAAGAACTAAATAGACACTTCTTCAAAGAAGACATACAGATGGCTAACAAACACATGAAGAGATGCTCAACATCACTCATTATCAGAGAAATGCAAATCAAAACCACAGTGAGGTACCTTCTCATGCTGGTCAGAATGGCTGCGATCCAAAAATCTACAAACAATAATGCTGGAGAGTGTATGGAGAAAAGGGAACCTTCTTACACTGTTGGTGGGAATGCAAACTAGTACAGCCACAATGGAGAACAGTGTGGAGATTCCTTAAAAAACTGGAAATAGAACTGCCTTATAACCCAGCAATCCCACTGCTGGGCATACACACCGAGGAAAACAGAATTAACAGAGACACGTGTACCCCATTGTTCATCACAGCACTGTTTACAATAGCCAGGACATGGAAGCAACCTAGATGTCCATCAGCAGATGAATGGATAAGAAAGCTGTGGTACATATATACAATGGAGTATTACTCAGCCATTACAAAGAATACATTTGAATCAGTTCTAATGAGGTGGATGCAACTGGAGCCGATTATACAGAGTGAAGTAAGCCAGAAAGAAAAACACCAATACAGTATACTAACACATATATATGGAATTTAGAAAGATGGTAACGATAACCCTGTATGCAAGACAGAAAAAGAGACACAGATATATAGAACAGCCTTTTGGACTCTGTGAGAGAAGGCAAGGGTAGGATGATCTGAGAGAATAGCATTGAAACATGTATATTATCATATGTGAAACAGATCACCAGTCCAGGTGCAAATCATGAGACAGGGTGCTCGGGGTTGGTGCACTGGGATGACCCTGAGGGATGGGATGGGGAGGGAGGGGGAAGGGGGTTCAGGATGGGGAACACATGTACACCCATGGCAGATTCATATCAATGTATAGCAAAAACCACTACAATATTATAGAGTAATTAGCCTCCAACTAAAATAAATAAATTAAAAAAAAAAAAAAAGACAATACCATGGACAGAGGAGCCTGGCAGGCTACAGTCCATAACGTCGTAAAGAGTCAGACACGACTGACGCAACTGAGCACACACAAATATATAACTATAGAAGAGATACCCAGAAGTGAGATTTCTGGGACAAAGAGTAAAATGCATCTGTAATTTTGGTCGCTGTTGCTAGATATTCTTCCACAGATGTTGTAGCATTTTGCTACATCTGCAGCCAGCAAATGATAGTGTGTTCTCCAGCTTTTAGATTTCAACCAACCTTATATGTGAGAAATGGTATCTCATGTATTTCATTTTTATTTCTCATATTTGAGTGGGGTTGAACATTTTTTCATATGCTTATGGACATTCCTATTCTTTTCCTACAACTGCTCCTGCCTTTTAATAATCTTTTATGGGGTTGCTGGTATTTACAGTTTTAGGAATTCTTTACACATTAGGAAAGTTACACCTATGTATAACATGTGATCACATTGTCTTTCATACAACTCTAGATGGTAGCATAATTACTCCCACTTTAGAGACGAGGACACTGGAGTAATAGGAATATTAAGTAAATTGTTCAAGAACACACAAACCCAACCATAGACCTGACTTTGAAGATGGTATAATATCCATTATACCACACTGCTCTCATGCCACAAAGATAAAAACTAAGCAAAGCAATAATATCTAACACTATACATTAACTACATTTTTATCTTCACAACAACTCTATAAAGTTGACATTATTATCATCATCTTACTGATGAGAATGTGAGATTTCAAAAAGATAAATAAACTTTCCCAGGAAACACTAACTCATTTATCAGGGATCAAGTCCCCACAGTCTGTTCAGAACTGGAATGCTTTATCTGCAAACTCTTCAGTTCTTGTCCTCAAGGAATTTACACAATCCAGTAGCAGAGACAGAAAAGCAACCAGCCTCAAAAATAGAGGTCAACTAAAAAATAAAATAGAACTGCAAGCAGGTACAGTTGCTATCACTCCATTTACTGGGAATCTTAAGCTGAGTCTCATTTGTTTTAGAGATAATGATAAACTGTGAGGCTAGTGTCCAAGAGATTGGGCAGTTTCACCTGATGCTGTCACTACACTCAGCCAAGGCTCCTAGCAATGCAGTTCAATTCAGTTCAGTCCAGTCCCTCAGTCGTGTCCGACTCTTTGCGACCCCATGAATTGAAGCACACTGGGCCTCCCTGTCCATCACCAACTCCCGGAGTTCACTCAGACTCACGTCCATCGAGTCAGTGATGCCATCGAGCCATCTCATCCTCTGTCGTCCCCTTCTCCTCCTGCCCCCAATCCCTCCCAGCATCAGAGTCTTTTCCAGTGTGTCAACTCTTCGCATCAGGTGGCCAAAGTACTGGAGTTTCAGCTTTAGCATCATTCCTTCCAAAGAACACCCAGGACTGATCTCCTTTAGAATGCCCTTGTTGGATCTCCTTGCAGTCCAAGGGACTCTCAAGAGTCTTCTCCAACACCACAGTTCAAAAGCATCAATTCTTTGGTGCGCAGCTTTCTTCACAGTCCAACCCTCACATCTATACACGACCACTGGAAAAACCATAGCCTTGACTAGACGGACCTTTGTTGACAAAGTAATGTCTCTGCTTTTCAATATGCTGTCTAGGTTATTCATAACTTTTCTTCCAAGGAGTTAAGTGCCTCTTAATTTCATGGCGGCAGCCACCATCTGCAGTGATTTTGAAGCCCAAAAAGATAAAGTCTGACACTGTTTCCATTGTTTCCCCATCTGTTTCCCATGAAGTGATGGGACCGGATGTCATGATCTTAATTTTCTGAATGTTGAGCTTTAAGCCAACTTTTTCACTCTCCTCTTTCACTTTCATCAAGAGGCTTTTTAGTTCCTCTTCACTTTCTGCCATAAGGGTGGTGTCATCTGCATATCTGAGGTTATTGATATTTCTCCCAGCAATCTTGATTCCAGCTTGTGCTTCTTCCAGCCCAGCATTTCTCATGATGTACTCTGCATAGAAGTTAAATAAGCAGGGTGACAATATACAGCCTTGACGTACTCCTTTTCCTATTTGGAACCAGTCTGTTGTTCCATGCCTGGTTCTAACTGTTGCTTCCTGACCTGCATATAGGTTTCTTAAGAGGCCAGTCAGGTGGTCTGATATTCCTATCTCTTTCAAAATTTTCCACAGTTTCTTGTGATCCACACAGTCAAAGGCTTTGGCATAGTCAATAAAGCAGAAATAGATGTTTTTCTGGAACTCTCTTGCTTTTTCGATGATCCAGTTAATGAAACACAAATTGCCATGGTTCAGCTTAGGGAACATTACTTCAAATTCACAGCGTTCAGAAGTTCTTTGGAAAGGAGCGCTGTTTATGGAGGACTTCCTAAAGGATCAGTACACTATCAATTCCCCTCAGTAAGCACTAGTTCCAGTATATGCCAGACTAAGAAAAGAAGGTACATGTCCAGCTTCATAGTTCTCCCTCCTGAGCAATTGTTCTGACTGAAATTTGATCTTAAATGATGCTTTCAACCAATAGTGAGAAAGTTTTAGAAATTTCTAGGAAACTATGCTTTCTGTTAAGGTAATATTACGGATTCTATTCAAAATGATCTCCAGTGTCTTCTCTTTGAAAGCAAACTGGAAGTGATTTCTGATCTCAATGTCAGGAATAGTTTTATTCCTACTGAGACTGAATTTTCTTATCTTGTAGACTCTGAGATTCTCCTAAATGATCATATTTCCCTCTTTGAATTGACTGTAAGAAAGCTCGGATTAGAGTTTGTGCCATGCACACACACTTTGTATACTCACTTTACTCCCAATTCCAGCTTACATCCTTAGCCTTCTTGTCCTTTTACTCCCTTAAATTATTTTATCTTATTGAATTATGTGTATCATATTGTCATCTAAATGAATTTTAAAGGAGACCAGGTATAAATATATTCAAGGTATAAAAATATTCAAGCTACATATTTTAATCGCAATTTCCATTCTTTTAAACATTGCCAAAACATCATGATTGGAACTCTACTGAATCTAAATTGTGATGCAAGTTAAATGAGTACATAAAGAAAGACTACTCCAGGGACTTCTCTGGTGGTCCAGTGGTTGAAACTCCATGCTTCCACCACAGAGGGCACGGGTTCAATTACTGGTCAGGGAACTAAAGTGCTACATGACTCACAGTAAAGCCAAAAAAAAAAAAAAATTACTCCATCTGCACCAAAATTTTACTAAATTCCTCTCATCTTGTGCTGACCTATAAAATTTAACCAGAAATTTGTGGTAATTTGTATCTCTGGTAAGAGAAGGGTCAGAGCATGCCAGAATTCTTTTTTAATTATAGATTATGCAGTCTTGCATGCTAATTGCTACCTGATTAAATCAAGTTTAACCTACTAAAGATAAATTTTCTGCTGTTAACTACTTTGAAGCCAGTAAACATGGAGCCTTTAAATTAAAGTAGATATTGGTGCTCAAAATGCAGTCTTCCTAGAAACAGGCCCCTATATGCTATAATAAAATCAGGCAAAAAGCAAAATTACCTGGAACATCATTTTAAAATACTACTGGCTACAGAATAGAAAATTCTGATTATGTCAAAAAAAGGATCCAAATGAACCCCAGAGTACTTTCTTAGTAACTTGTTTTTATTAACCTCCAGTGGATTACACAGAGAAGGCAATGGTACCCCACTGCAGTACTCTTGCCTGGAAAATCCCATGGATAGAGGAGCCTGACTGGCTGCAGTCCATGGGGTCGCTAAGAGTCAGACTGAGCGACTTCACTTTCACTTTTCACTTTCATGCATTGGAGAAGGAAATGGCAACCCACTCCAGTGTTCTTGCCTGGAGAATCCCAGGGATGGGGGAGCCTGGTGGGCTGCCGTCTATGGGGTTGCACAGAGTCGGACACAACTGAAGTGACTTAGCAGCAGCAGCCGTGAATTACAGATTCTAGGCTATTAGTACAATTGAGAGAGAATTTCCCTCTGTTCTCAAGCATCTGTCTTTATCACTCCATCTACAGAAGACTATCAGCATATTCCATCCAGGAAAAAAGGGTATTTCATAAAATAAAAACTCAACTCATTGTGATTAAAAAAAAAGTCAAAACTAAGAAAACCCAAATATGTTGACATTTCTATCCTAAGAATAAAAGTGAAAGGATTTTGGGTCTTGCTTTGTTCACCTATTGGCTCATTTCTTTCTGTTTTCAATGACTTAATGAATACGTCACTCCAAATCTTTGTTGTGACGAGACAAAAACCGAAGGGCGTACCCTCGCATACTCACGTGACAAAAAGATCAGGATTGATTCCCCTAAGCCTTGGCTCATTTAATACTTAGACAAGCTGAGTCCTGTTATCTCAGGAAAAATCATTCTTTCGACTTTTGCAATATTTCTAACCTCAGAAAATTACCCATGTTCCTGGAGTCTAAAATGACTATACCCAGAGGAGCTAATTTTCATCTGTGCTTTGAACTTACACAGAAACCACAGCTGCCTTTATCTCTTTGGCTTATAGGTTAATTTACCACAGGGTGTTCACTTTGGCTCTCCTTGGTGTTAAGCTGATAAAAACTGCTTGGAAATATTTTGACTCCCTGTGTCTTGCCCTTATTATATTGTCCAATTCAGTTCATATCATCCTTCTTCTCTCTCTTGACTCTTTTCTCTCTCTCTCTGAAATTAGGTTTTGCTGTTGTCAAGAATGAACTGTTCCTTAGGGAAACCAGGGAAAATCCTGATTGCATGTCACCTTGAGCATAACTGTGTCAGGTCATTTTAGTTTCCCCTCCGTTTAAAACCACTGTTTCCCCTTCTTCCATATCTTTTTTCACCTTCCAAGGGAGGTGGAGAGAAGTGCCATATAACTGACATCATAAACTCATTTACTAGAGCATATCTACTGACAAGGAATCAAACTATCCCTAGTCGGCAAGAATTAATATTAAAAAAATAAAAGGTGTGTCCCCCGGTGATGATAAATAAAGTAATATACCTAAGAGTTAAATATTCAACTCAAAAGAAGAACATAGTCCTTATTTGCTGGGTTAGGCTTAAAATATTGGATCTTTCTGGCTTTTATCTAATTTCTGGATCCCTTATGAAATCATTACTTCATAGTGGAAGCTGAAGTCTCCCTGGGGATGTTCCTCAGGTGTAATTTCTTACAAAAGGCACAGAGAAAAACAATTTTCCAATTATAAGCAGAAGAAAGGAAAACCTGTCTTTGAATAAATAAATAAACAAAATTCCAAATGGTAAACTAATTGTCTTAATGCTGTGAAGTTTACTTACCTTTCCCTAGGAAAGGAAAGTGAAGTCATTCAGTCGTGTCTGACTCTTTGCGACCCCATGGACTGTAGCCTACCAGGCTCCTCTGTCCATGGGATTTTCCAGGCAATAGTACTGAAGCGGATTGCCATTTCCTTCTCCAGTGGATCTTCCCAACCCAGGGATGGAACCCAGGTATCCCGCATTGTAGACAGACACTTTACCGTCTGAGCCACCAGGGAAGTCCATACCTTTCCCTAAGTGACCCCCATCGATTACTGTTTTTTCCTAATGCTCCAAAATCAGAGGCAAAATTAAAGTAAAACAATAAAAGAGGAAACAGTTAAAGGCCCAGACTTAAGGAAAATAATTTGAATAAAACTCTATGAGAAACATTTGAGCAGAGCAAAGATGCAAAGAGATAGTATGCAATTATTAAGAAGAATGAGTTATTTCCATGTAGACAGACCTGTAAAAACAGCCATGATCTATTAATTAAAAAACAAAGATATTCTACAATAATGTATATAGTATGACCCCAGATTTATAAAATAAATAAGCAAACAAAACTAAACATAATAGATGTTTATAAGTTTCTATAATCATAGAAGAAAATATATAAGTACGTATAACTAATGGTCAACATTGGTTACCGCAGAAAGGTGTAATTAGAAAGAAGAAAGTATTTTTTCTATATGTCTACATTGCTTTGACTATTAAAATGAATATTTATTATCTTATAATTAAAACAAAAATGTAAGGAAATAAAAAAATTATATACCAAGGAAAATACATGTATCATACATGGGTGAGAATTTTCTGTCTGAGCAAGTAAGTTTTTCTTGAGTATTGCTGCTGCTGCTAAGTCGCTTCAGTCGTGTCCGACTCTGTGCGACCCCATAGACGGCAGCCCACCAGGCTCCCCCATCCCTGGGATTCTCCAGGCAAGAACACTGGAGTGGGTTGCCATTTCCTTCTCCAATGCATGAAAGTGAAAAGTGAAAGTGAAGTCGCTCAGTCGTGTCCGACTCTTAGCGACCCCACGGACTGCAGCCTTCCAGGCTCCTCCATTCATGGGATTTTCCAGGCAAGAGTACTGCAGTGGGGTGCCATTGCCTTCTCCTGTTGAGTATTAAGACTGGTCATATAGCTTAGGTATAGTGCATTTGGCTGCAAGCAGCTGAAAACCCATGACTTAACTAAAGACATGTATTGGCATGCCTAACTAGAAGTCTAACTAGCAGTCATGTGGGTTTCAGGAGTGACATAATCTATGAACACCAGCTCCATTTCACTGAGATTCTCTTGGCTTTCCCTTCTTTATGCACTGACTTCGTCCTCAGTCTTACAGAAGAATCAGATTTCTACATATCACATGTCCAGAAGAAGACAGGATTATGTTCTAGAAGTTACCAAGAAGACAAAGTAAATACTCCCATCAAATCTCTCCTGGTGCCTCTCTGGTTCAAAAGCAACACATTCCCAATCTTGAAAAATTTATTGGCAAAGGAGATAGATATTAGGTCAATCAGGGCTACTCTTAGGGTGGTGTGTGCACATAGTCTACCAAGGGACATGGGCTGAGTTGGGGAGGGGACAGGGTAGATACCAGAATAGGGTTCCATTAGCAAAGAGCAGAAAAGTGGTGACTCTGGCCACACAAAAGTAAACAACAGTTATACAATCCTTACCCTAATGAAGTTTACACTGTTGCAGAAGGCAAACAATAAACAAGGAATTATGACTGTAAATAGCATTAGCAAAAGTAAGTATAGAGAGTTACACTTTAGGAACAGACTGCAAAGGATTTGTCATTGACAAATAGGGTTGAAGAAGTTTACAGAAGACTACCCTAAAAAACACTCAGGATCCGAAAAAGGGGGAGAAGACAGAACACAGGAAGACAGGAATGTCAGCAAGTGGTTTAAATAACCAAAAGCAAATAGCCAGAGCCAAGATAAACTGATGCAAAGGCTACATCTTCTGTAAATCAGAAAAACTTACAAACTGCCAGGGCAAAGATAAATGCCGAGAGGGAAAAATGGGCAATGTAGAGCACAATAAATAGAAAAGGCAAATTATATATCATTTGGTTCACTAATAAAGAGGAGCTTTCCAAGTGTCTCAGTGGTATAGAATCCACTGGCAATGCAGGAGTGCAGGAGACACAGGTTCGATCTCTGGGTCAGGAAGATCCCCTGGAGGAGGAAATGGCAACTCACTCCAGTATTCTTGCTTGGGAAATCCCCTCGACAGAGGAACCTGGTGGACTACAGACCATGGGGCTGCAAAGAGTCACACACAGCTTAGCAACTGAGCATGCAGATGTAGCAATGATCAGAGTAATGCATTTTGAAATAAATATTCCACTTTTCACCCAACAAAATGAAAAAAATAAAATGAGAGGGGTCCCAAATTGAATTGGGGATACATTTCAAATGGATAGCAAGAGGATGATCCAGTCATTCTGAGGTCATTGCTCAAATTTTATTTTCTAATATTAATGTTTGGGATGTATAAAACGTGAGATTTCAACATAGACACTTGGCATTTGTAATACTGCTAAAGGTTTCTGCTTTGCAAACAGGAATTCTGATAAATTCTCCTTCACATTATTCTCATCTCCAAAGAAACTTACATGTGAGCTGAATTTTCAATTGTATTATTTAATATGTTCCCAACAGAAAGCGTCTCTTTTTGCTAGGTTTCAGTGAGAGCGGAATTATCGACTTGTAACTTTACATTTGTGAAGATTGGAAGAACTTTCTACAGATTAGCTTCTGGCTCCAAAGACTGCAAATATTGTTTCTCCCCCACTATCTTCATAATGCCTATGTTAGGCACCAAAACATGCATTTTCACAGCACTTTCACGTCACAGTTGAGTGTGAGTCAGCACAGTGAGCAGTGGGGGTATTCCTGGAAGCCATCCGTACCCTAGGCTTGCTAGCAGTAACTTAGTTGTATAGGCTTAAGTTAACTTAGCTTAACTTAACTGTATATCTCACTAAATCTAAATTAAAGTGTGTCCTCAATTCAATTTGGACCCCAAAATGCCTACTTCTTTCCAAAATACAAAGCAATGTGATAGAGGTAAGTCAAAGTGGAGTCAGGAGTCCTAGAGTGAGTGAGAAAGAATATAGAAATATTACCATTAAAATATCTTACTTTTGCACAAATACATGTGATCGTGCAAATACACCACTAAGGTCTCACCCAGAACCTTGAAAAGGGCTCAGGCAAATGAGAAGCCCTGAAGATTATTTAAGCTTCCCTGGCCTTGTGAAAAGTTAACTGAGTAGGACTGAAGTCAAAATTGAAGAACATGAACTTGAAATGTCACCAGTCTTTAGGGTTGTGTGATAATCTCCAGCAGCATTCAGCAGCTCAGCTGAGAAACTAAATGTAATGGTAATGTGTTGATTTTTAATCACTCAATATTCATAGACCATCATTTTACTTACTGTACGCCAATTTCTCCCTTGAAGAATCACCCACTTCTTCCCCAACTTTTAGCCCATGCACTTCTGGGCTCCAGAGTACAGCATGTTCCCTGGACCTAAACCAGACCATGTGGTATTCTGTCACTTAAAATGGAAAAAGTCCTCACACAATTTTTAAAAAATTAAAAAGGAAAGAAACTGGAAGCATAAGAAATGAGGAAAACAAGGATAGAATAGGGGCTTCCTTGGTGGTCTAGTGGTTAAGAATCTGCCTGCCAGTGCAAGGGGCACTGGTTCAATCCCTGGTCTGGGAGGATCCCGCATACCTCAGAGTAACTAAGCCCTCAAGCCACAACTGCTGAGCCCACACACCCTAGCTGTGCTCTTCAATGAGAGGCCACCAAAATGAGAAGCTGGTCAATACAACGAAGAGTAGCCCCTACTCACCACCACTATAGAAAGCCCATGTGCAGCAGCGAAGACCCAGTGCAGCCAAAAATAAAGAAATAAATCTTAAAAAAACACAAAGATGGAATAGGCAAACATAGGATAAAAAGAAGACTCTCCGTCTTGGGCAAGAAAGCTAATAATCCCTGGTAAGGAGCAGAATAAAATATTTAATCTTATTCCTTGGAATTGAGACCATGTGCCTCTTGAAGTTTTCCAATAAAAAAGCCTGATAAGGAAAGAGTTAAGAGTGCTGCTTATTGTGGCCTTCTGTAAGGTGCTGCAATGAAAAACCTTACTTAGGCTCAGCTGAAATTGGCCCATTTCAAAGCACAAAGGAATGAAAATTAAGAATATGCTGATGGAAACAATTTCTGCCTGTGGCCTGTGATCTGAGTTGGCTAAAAATCCAATGAAATGAAACCAAGGACTGGAAAAGATGGAATGCTCTGCTGTCAGTTAAGGTTCTTGCCAGAAAAGGCAGGGAGGAGTCATCCCAGGAGACAAAATTGGGCTGTGTTCCCACTCAACTATCTGCTGTCATGCACTCCAGGAGTGACTGACTGACAGAGGGAACAATTAACTTAAACGGAAAGCAGCAGCTGGGATGGAGCCTAGGATCAAGAGGCAAATTACTGGTGGCTCAAAGCACAGTTGTTGTTTAATGTTATTCCTAGGTAGAGACCAAAGTGAAAGCCATTAATCTGAGACTCAAGTGCATAAACTAAAGTCTGAGACTAAGGCAATGCCAGCTACTGAGATGTCTTGATATGATGTCTGACTTTGGGTGTCAGTCCATGGAATCCAGGGAATGAAAGGGAGGTAGTGGGTGGGAAGCCTTCTAAGTTGTTAAAGAAGCTGCTTTGCTTAATGCTCAATCAACTCCTAGGCCCCTGATACTTAACTAGTTCAAAGTAGAATGCTCCAGGATGATATTAATATATAGCTCATTCTGTCCAATATCTAAGATATCTTAGGATATGCCCAATATATAAGATATAGCTATGGAAAACAGTGAACAATGGACCAAACTGTCCCAGTAGGTCTTGGTTGGGGTTCTGTACTTTTAATGAATTAAATGGGCTTATCCCACATACACTTAAATATTTGGAATATAGTAATTTAGGGGAAAATAATCTGAGATATAGAAAGGCAATGCCAAAGAATGCTCAAACTACTGCACAATTGCACTCATCTCACATGCTAGTAAAGTAGTGCTCAAAATTCTCCAAGCCAGGCTTCCGCAATACATGAACCGTGAACTTCCAGATGTTCAAGCTGGTTTTAGAAAAGGCAGAGGAACCAGAGATCAAACTGCCAACATCTGCTGGATCATCGAAAAAGCAAGAGAGTTCCAGAAAAACATCTATTTCTGCTTTATTGACTATGCCAAAGCCTTTGACTGTGTGGATCACAATAAACTGTGGAAAATTTTGAAAGAGATGGGAATACCAGACCACCTGGCCTGCCTCTTGGGAAACCTCTATGCAGGTCAGGAAGCAACAGTTAGAACTGGACATGGAACAACAGACTGGTTCCAAATAGGAAAAGGAGTACGTCAAGGCTGTATATTGTCACCCTGCTTATTTAACTTATATGCAGAGTATATCATGAGAAACGCTGGGCTGGAAGAAGCACAAGCTGGAATCAAGATTGCTGGGAGAAATATCAATAACCTCAGATATGCAGATGACACCACCCTTATGGCAGAAAGTGAAGAGGAACTAAAAAGCCTCTTGATGAAAGTGAAAGAGGAGCGTGAAAATGTTGGCTTAAAGCTCAACATTCAGAAAACGAAGATCATGGCATCTGGTCCCATCACTTCATGGGAAATAGATGGGGAAACAGTGGAAACAGTGTCAGACTTTATTTTGGGGGGCTCCAAAATTACTGCAGATGGTGACAGCAGCCATGAAATTAAGAGACGCTTACTCCTTGGAAGAAAAGTTATGACCAAGCTAGACAGCATATTGAAAAGCAGAGACATTACTTTGCCAACAAAGGTCCATCTAGTCAAGGCTATGGTTTTTCCAGTGGTCATGTATGGATGTGAGAGTTGGACTGTGAAGAAAGCTGAGCACTGAAGAATTGATGCTTTTGAAGTGTGGTGTTGGAGAAGACTCTTGAGAGTCCCTTGGACTGCAAGGAGATCCAATCAGTCCATTCTGAAGGAAATCAGCCCTGAGTGTTCTTTGGTAGAAATGATGCTAAAGCTGAAACTCCAGTACTTTGGCCACCTGATGCGAAGAGTTGACTCATTGGAAAAGACTCTGATGCTGGGAGGGATTGGGGGCAGGAGGAGAAGGGGACGACAGAGGATGAGATGGCTGGATGGCATCATGGACTCGATGGATGTGAGTCTGAGTGAACTCCGGGAGATGATGATGGCCAGGCCTGGTGTGCTGCGATTCATGGGGTCACAAAGAGTCGGATACGACTGAGTGACTGAACTGAACTGAATCTGAGATACAGGCAACTTAGGGCACTGACTTTCATTGAGTATTTGTCCCATCTGTTCAAATGGTCACATATGCCCATCTTCAGCTCCTGAGGCCCAGGAAGTCCCAGCAAGAGAACTGCAGATTAAGGCTTAGATGGTTGACAGGAATCTTGGGGAAATCTTGGGCCAGGTAAAATATTTTTCCAAGGAAACTTGCAACCTTGATTCCAGGGGTAGAATATGAATCATAGTCAAGAAGTTACAGTAAGAATTTATGACCAACAGCAGATCCTAAAATTACAGTCAAATTTATAAGTAGAAAAATTAAGAACTATGGGTGGAAGGTAGGAGCATCTCATTCATGAGTTTTCACAAATCCTAAGGTCATAGACACATGAGGATGTTTATGATCCACTTTTACATGTTGCACTTCTATGTCACACGGTTGACCTCCAGCACCATGGGTTCTATGTGATATTCTACCCAGATGTTCACGGGTCAGGAGCCCTTCCCCAGTGTCCATCCCTCAGTAGGAGTCAGGGGTATTTACTCGGACTTGCACAAAGTTGGGGCAGTTTAGCAGCAAGGCCTATGCACCCAGGATCCAGAAAACAGGATTTTCTACAACTACCATTCTATGGATTTGTGCCCAGTTCATCACAGTCCTGTGAGCATCCAGAGTCCAATATGGAACACATATTATTAAAATAAATATAGAAAATGGAAGAAGAGAGAAGAGTACAAGTTAGAGGAAGAGAGAAGAGAAAAACCAGCAGTTGCAGTTACTAGAGCAAAATGCACATTTCTCATCATTGAGTAAAGGGCCTTTTGAATAGAAGGAGGGGAATATTCACAGAATTAGCTGGTTTCTCTAGGATGCAACTGTAAACATCCCCACTGATTGCACCTTCACACAGCAATAACACACTTCCTTCACTCACATAGTTTATCTCCAGTCTTCAGCCAACAAGAATATATGGCTGGCTTGCCAACTTTCCATGCCTAGACAACTGATTTTGTAGCCTACACTAATAAATCACACCTTTACACACTGTTCATGGGGTTCATGCTTTCAAACTGTGGTGCTGGAGAAGACTCTTGAGAGTCCCTTGGATAGCAAGGAGATCAAACCAGTCAATCTTAAAGAAAATCAACTCTTAATATTCATTGGAGGGATTGATGCTGAAGTCGAAGTTCCAATACTTTGGCCACCTGATGCGAAGAGTTGACTCATCGGAAAAGACTCTGATGCTGGGAAATATTGAGAGCAGGAGGAGAAGGGGGACAATAGAGAACGAGATATCTGGATGGCATCACTGACGCAATGGACATGAGTTTGAGCAAACTCCAGGTGAAGTACAGAGAAGCCTGGCGTACTGCAGTCCATGGGGTCACAAAGAGTTGGACATCCTTTAGCAACTAAACAACAACAATAAATCAATGAAAATATCATGTAAGTTTCCAGAAAGCCTTCCTGAGACATTCAGGTCCTCCTTGCTCTTTGATAAAACATATACCAACAACTAGAACTCCTTCCTATACCCAGCAACACATTGTCTGATGTGCTCATAGAAGTGAGACGTGATGGAGGCACTTGCTGCCAGGTAGGCTGATCTGACATGGCCCAAAACTCTTTCAGAAATCCTGCATGATGCTTCAGGAGGAGTCTGGTTGGTCATGAGTGTGGGACTGTTCATCCATTTGTCTCTCTTCTCAGCCAGGATATCAAGATAGTCACTCATTCTGGCTCACCCATAAATTTCACAGCCTTACATACAGAGTTCATCAATAGCATAAGGAAATCAAGGGGCCAGACTATGTCAGGGGAAATCTTAAGGAAGCTGGACCTGCCTGTGGGGCAACTAGCCAGGGCCACTACCAAACTGGGAGGGAAGTCCAATGTTCTTCAGTGGTCTCTTCTTTTTAGGATTTTCTGGTCAGAAATGAAGAGGTCACTGTTGGCTCTACTGAGGCAGAAAACACTGTGTTTTCACCAAAACTTATATCTTCTTCATCAGGAGGACACGACTAGACCACATTTCTCAGTCTCCATTGCAAGAAGGTATATCCACTGTGGCCAAAATTTTATCCAATGGAATATGAGGGAGAAGCAATGAATGCCACCTCCAAGCTTGGCCCTTAAAAGTCTCCCAGGTATCCAGGCATGGTAACTTTATCCAGTCTACTGATATTGGTACATTAGAATTCACAGGCTGAAGACAGCAGAGTTCCTATCATCTTGGCTTCCTGAATGATTACTTGGAGCCAAACCAGGAATGTGTACATTGAATCGCTACATGAAAAAGAAATAAACTATTGTTGTGTTAAACTACTGCTCTGAGGACTTTGTTGTCAAAAAACCTAGCACTACTTTAATGAATGCATGCACTGATGTTCATGTCACATTTGTGGTGCTGGGATAATAACACTCAGAGCCTTGGTTAGACCAGGGGAGACAATGGCCCAGGGTGGCCTGAGGAACCATAGATAAAGAATTTCAATTGCAGTATAAGAAGGAAACAAATCTAACTGCTAGGAAAGCATTCCCAAAAGTCAAAGGTCAAGGAATGAAGCCATTCACAACAAAGTAATGGGGACTGAGCCAGGAGGCCTGTGAGTGAGTTGGGTTCTGGGGATGAAGACAAACAGAGCCCATGGTGTAGGATTTGGGCAGAGATATGAGGGCAGCAAAGGTCCATTTTCTGTGCAAATTCAGACAACGTCTGTTACTATCTTTAATAACCAGCTGTTTATCCATTAGCTTCCTGAAGACTCTACTCACTGGTCTCATTTCTGCAAACCCCATTTCTCAAGAGCCAGTCATTTCCCAAATTCTTTTATTTCACTTTGTCCTGTACCTGTCACACACTGACAGTATTTTCATATTCTACTTCCTCACCATATCTGTGCCTTAGATTTCCACTTTTTTCATAATCTGGTAATTGATTGCTGAGTATGTTACTGGGAGTAGAGAAAGACTGCTGTTTTCACTCTCATGTTAAACTTTTACTGGCATAAATACTAGTGTGTGTCAGCCCCCAATCTGGGATTAAGTCGAAAGCACCCAGATGAGCCCTCAGGCTGCAGAAGAGGGCAATGCTCAGCAAACCCTGCTTCTGAGACATCAGGACCTCATGACATAAGCCACACACCTCTAGGCATTCCATGATCTCTTGGCCAGCCTAACATTCCTGAGGAAGGAGGTGTCAAATGTGGGTTGAAGATATGAATAGGAGATTCACCAGCCTGAGTCCCTCTCCATTACCCGAATCTCACCTGCCTCTCTAGTGATTACCATGTCTGAACCTCTTCCCAGGAAGAATCCCAATGCAAAGAATCATTCTTTGTTTATTGTTGGGACTATTTAGATCTCAAAAGACTTCTGCTGGCCCCAGCCTCTAAGAGCGGTGTGCCTGCTTGGCCTGTCTGGATTTCTGCCCTGTGTTAGGAAGTGCTCTGAGGACATACAGGCCAATAAAACTTCATAAGGATCTGTGGCTTTTTGTGTTTGTCTGCAAGAAACACATGACTTCAGGCCATAATAAGGATATTCATCTTGTGGGGTGGCACCTATGCAAACTATCAGCACAGAGGAGTTCTCAGCCTTAGTAATGCTGAACCGAGTATCTACCAAAATGAAGGTGTGACAAATGTAGGCAGACCACCAAAGCCAGGAAATCATAGAAGAGTTGAGAAAAAGCTGAGGGCAGGACCAGAGGCAACAGGAGGAATCATGAAGTCCAAATTAGGTTGACTGGGACAATCAGGTTCTAAAGGAAAATTCATAAGTGAAGGAGAATTAAGGTGAAGGAAATAAGAATGCATAGTTAAGAAGTTGGATAGATAGCACCACAATGTGAAAAAAAAGCCTGAGTTTTAGTGCTGACAAAGAGTTGAATTCCTGTATCTCCACTTTATATATCCTGTGGCCTCTTAAATTCATTTAACGATTAACTTAAAACCTTGAAGGATTTGTAAAACAGATTGATAATGTCTATTTCCTAGAATTATTATAAGAATTAGAGGCTTCCCTGGTGGTTCAGTGGCTAAGACACCACACTCTCAATGCAGGGAGCCCAGGTTTGATTCCTGGTCAGGGAACTAGATTCCACATGTTGCAACTAAGACCCATTGCAGCTAGTTGCTAGCTCACTAAGCAAGTAAATACTTTTTAAAAAGAATTAGAGATTATATATTAATATAGTACTTGCACCATTTAACAGGTATCAAATAAATGATGGATGTCATTAATAAGATTACTTGGTTGTGGACTTTCTATAGGATTTAAACAGCAATCACAGTCTTACCCAAGAGCCAGTGACTGAAATCATTCTTTATAATGCCTATCCTGCTCCAATCAAAAATGAATCTTTATTTAGTATCAGACCTTTTAGCATTTATTCATTGAACATAGTAAGTAAACTCCTTTTATACATAAAAGGCTGAGCTAGCTGCCAAAAAACACAGTACTACCCATGCATATACCATATTGTTACCTGTTTCTATGTGGTTATACATCTTGTTTTAAACTGTCAGTATTTTAAAGCTATGTTACTAAATATAAGTTTTCTTCATTTCCACACAACACTGTACTGATCTGGCTGCCTTTTTTGTTCGCCTAACATTTCTTTTTTATTGAATCAACCCTTTGTTCTGGCACCAAGTTAATGTACCTTTTGGTATATTTATACATGTCATGTCTTGGATTGACTTTTTATTCCAAGTTTCTTCCTGGCAAAGATAATGAGCACAGTGAGCTTGCTTAATAAATGTTACATAATAATAACTATTAAATGTTCCTTTAAAATCTCAAGCCGCTTTTTATCTTTTGCTTCTACTTTGAGATAATTATATACTTCTCCAAAGCTATTTATAGCCCCCATCAGGAAGAACAGCTGAAAAAAAAAAAAAAATGTGTTCCCGGTCCTGCCAAAACTATGGTGAAAGTGATTTAAACTCCGAATTTCTGTTGCAAATGTTCCGATGGCATTCAACATATGGATGTCTAATTCTAGCAATAGGAAACTTCTTCCAACCAAAGTCTCCCCAGTGGAGGTGGTTATTAAATACATCTTGTCCATATCACCATCATCCTTCATTTACCAACAAACTGAGATCACACAGAAACAGTTATGAAACACACCTTTTACTTGTTATCGGTCCATCTGCATCTGCTTCTCAGCTGCACAGTGAGTCACGTCCTCCTCTACCCTTTGAAGTCTGAACCCCAGCATATTTAGTCAAGACCGCAAGATGTAGCCACAGACCAGCCTCACAGGAAGAGCAGAGGACCTCCTCCGTGCCATGACTTGCACATTACAGGGTCAAAAATATCGTATACATATGTGCACTACTCTGAGGGTTGCCAGGTTTAGCAAATAAAAATTTAGCAGCCCTATCCATTCCACACAATCGTCTCCCAAACTAGCCTTAAAACCCTCTAATTACTTTCTCCCCTAAGTCAAGGCAGCAGGTTTATACAGTGGGCCGCTCACTGGACTTGGAGACTGAGGCTTTGTGTGCCGACCTTAGCACTCGCTACTTGGCTTGGGTAAGTCCATTCTGATTTTAACCACCAAGATTCTTTTATCAAAGGTCCATTTCCAGACTTCTAGGAGCCACCCCTCTCTATGAGCCATGGCACTAGGTGCTGGAGAAACAGCAAGCAAGCACAGTGCCCTGCCCTCGGGGAGCTTAGGGTCTAGTGGGAAGGAAAGGTGAGAACTCCGGGGAGAAAGGGAGGGCTAGAAATCAAGACCAGGCTGATTTTTTTCTTTTTTCTTTTCTTGGTTGTCAACACATCTCTGTCAGATTCCATTCCTCTATTTCTCTATTTCCCTTCAGTGTGCAGCTTGTTTTACTGTAAATGTTTTCATGAGAAGCCTTTTGCCCTGGAGAGAGATCTAACAGAACCTGTTGCTTGGCAATTGCAGCCTTCACAAAGGTGAACATATAATATTGTGATGTCTTGGAATCCAAGTTAATCACAGCATTTGTATAGCTTTGGGGAAGCGATACAAGAAAACTCCATATATCTTCCCATCAGAGGCAAATGTCTTCTGAGCCATTTGCAGTTGCTTTGCTCATTAGATGAATCCTGGAAGGTGGGGTGAGAGCACAGTGAGATTCTCTGGGTACAAACAGTTTCCCAAGGAGTCCTCAGCACCCATGAAGAAAAAGTCCTGCCGCCTAGGTCCAGAAAAGCAAAAGCAATAGCGATACTTACCAGACAAGTTTGGGGTATGTATATCCTGGGTAGGTCTGAGGTTTGTGTCCAAACTGAGAACAAAATGCTCGACCCATGCTGGGAACCAGCTGCTCCTGGCCCATGTGCCTTTTGTCCTCAAGCTCAACCTTTTTAGCAGTAAATCTTGGATGATGAACTAAAAATCTTGCTTTCTTACAAATATAAACATTTATTATTCTTTCTACTAGTGAAAATGCACATATTTGATTAAAAGACATTCCAGGATTATTTATTTGACCTCTGTTTTCTTGGCTACTATATTTTTTCCAAAGCTTGAAAGCTCATTTTCCAGCCCTTCTCGCACTGACGCTAAAATCCCACTAAGTGCTTCTGAGGTCTAAAGTTGGGAGCTGATGAGCTGGGCTTGAATTCTCGTTCTACCTCCTAACTGCTGTGAGACGTTGGGAAAGTCGTCTAATCATTTAAACCTATTTCTTCATCTGCTTATTAGTGGATACAGCTGATCCCCAAACAACGGGTTAGGTGTCTTCATCCTCCAAAAAGTGGAAAATTCAGGTAGAACTTAATGGTCAGCGCTCCAGCCCCATGGCTCTTGCAGCCAAGATTTGACCAACAACGGATCTTGTAGTCTAGTGTGTTTACTATTAAAAAATTTCAAATGTGAGCGTACCTGAACATATGGTCAATAAGATAAATTACACAATTAAATTTTTTCAGTTTGAAAAACTATATAAAAAGAGGGCTTTTTTTTTGTATACAAATGCTGCTGTCAACTAATGAATTCTATTTACTATACCAATCATAGTTAAGAGGATGTTAAAACACAGCCATTTTATGTCAGGCTGAAGGAGTCCTGGTTGGCAACATAACAGGAGTGTCAAAGCTGCCAGCAGGACCTCAGCGTTCTTGACTTTATCACCTCCACCTTCTCTTCCAAAGTCTGGGCTACTATAAATCCTGTGGAACTTCAGACAAACCAATATGTTCTTGAAGCCCAAATGCACACCAGCATGAAACTCTTTCCAAAAGGGGTTGTGACATCTGTGCAGTCTAGTAAACTGTCTGGATAGCTAAGTATTCCCAAAAATTCTGCCACAGTCAGCAAATTCCTGAAGGTCCTATGATATTAGAGATGGTGTACCCAGGGCTCCAGGGGCCCAGATAGCTTGACAGCTCAATTTTGATTTAACCAAATCTACTTAATGACTTAAAGAATAAACCAGTCTAGGTTTTGTGCTAATACCTACAACTTTGGGTATAGGTTTTTTCTGCCATTATTATTTTATCTAATGCATGGAGAGGAATAATCACCTAGTATGATGCTTAGTAAGTATACTAGCCTCACTAGAAACTCAGTTCTATTATTGGGGAATAATAGGAGCAAGGTGTTCTAAAAAACTGTGAACTTTGGCATTAGGCCTAGATTTCAATCCCCCTGAAAAAGTTACTTAATCTCTTGGGAACATAACTGGAAAAAGGAGAAAATACTATGGATTGAAATAAAGTGTATTTTGACTAATTTAAGTAGCCAAAATATGGCATGCGTGCTTAGTCGCTGTCAAGTCCAACTCTTTGTGACCCCTTGAACTGAAGCCCTCCAGGCTCTTCTGTCCATAGGATTCTCCAGGCAAGAAGACTGGCGTGGGTTGCCATTTCCTCCTCCAGGGGATCTTCCCAGCCCAGGGATCAAACGCATATCTCTTGCATTTCCTGTACTGGCAGGTAGACTCTTTTATCACTGAGCCACCTGGTAAGCCCATTTAAAACATGGCACTCATCATCATTATTATTGTTAGCAAGTTTTTAGGTTGTGAGTTAATATTGTCTTAACCATTTATGCTTTCAAATTTCTTAGAAGAAAGGCATCATCCTTGGCAAGTATCACAATAATTAAAGTTTATATAAGAAGAAAGTTAATTCATGAAATCATCTGATCAATTATTATTACTCCCTTTCGAGAAGTTTCACAGTGCTGTGAAATTCAAAGATACTATGTCCTGTGATTACGTGTATTTGAACATAATGCAGTCAGAATGTTTCCCATCCTCTTCAACACACTTATCTTTGTCATGATATTAATCTCAACACTGAGATTTATGTGACTGAGTTTTTTACAATAACACTATAGCATTATTCGTTGTTTTTGTTCAGTCACTAAGACTGATAGTTTGCAACTCCATGGACTAAAGCCCACCTGCCAGGCTCCCCTGTCCTTCACTACCTCCCAGAGTTTGCCCAAGCTCATGTCCATTGAGTCGGTGATGCCATCTAGCCATCTCATGTCTGCTGCCCCCTTCTCCTGCCTTCAGTCTTCCCCAGCATCAGGGTCTTTTCCAATGAGTTGGCTCTTTGCATCAGGTGACCAAAGTATTGCAGCTTCAGTTTCAGCATCAGTCCTTCCAATGAATATTCAGGGTTGATTTCCTTTAGGATTGACTGGTTTGATCTCCTTGCTCTCCAAGGGACTCTCAAATCTCCAGCACCACAATTCAAAAGCATCAATTCCTCAGTGCTCAGCTTTCTTTCTGGTCCAACTCTCACATCCATACATGAACCGAAAAAACCATAGCTTTGATATTTTAAATTTGGATGTCATCACTTCAATGGTCTTTTGATGTACAGGAGGCAGGAATCAAGACCATCGCTAAAAAAAAGAAATGCAAAATGGCAAAGTGGTTGAGGAGGCCTCACAAATAGCTGTGAAAAAAAGAAGCAAAAAGCAAAGGAGAAAAGGAAAGATATACCCATTTGAATGCAGAGTTCCAAAGAATAGCAAGGAGAGATAAGAAAGACTTCCTCAGTGATCAATGCAAAGAAGTAGAGGAAAACAACAGAATGGGAAAGACTAGAGATCTCTTCAAGAAAATTAGAGCTACCAAGGGAAATTTTCATGCAAAGATGGGCTCGATAAAGGACAGAAATGGTACAAACCTAACAGAAGCAGAAGATATTAAGAAGTGACAATACACAGAAGAACTATGCAGAAAAGATACTCACGACCCAGATAATCAAGATGGTGTGATCACTCACCTAGAGCCAGAAATCCTGGAATGCGAAGTCAAGTGGGCCTTAGGAAGCATCACTACAAACAAAGCTAGTGGAGGTGATGGAACTCTAGTTGAGCTATTTCAAATCCTAAAAGATGATGCTGTGAAAGTGCTGCACTCAATGTGCCAGCAAATTTGGAAAACTCAGCAGTGGCCACAGGACTGGAAAAGGTCAGTTTTCATTCCAATCCCAAAGAAAGGCAATGCCAAAGAAGGCTCAAACTACCGCACAATTGCATTCATCTTATATGCAAGCAATCCACTCCAGTGTTCTTGCCTGGAGAATCCCAGGGACGGGGGAGCCTGGTGGGCTGCCATCTATGGGGTCGCACAGAGTAGGACACGACTGAAGCAACTTAGCAGCAGCAGCAGCAGCATATGCTAGCAAATTAATGCTCAAAATTCTCCAAGCCAGGCTTCAACAGCATGTGAACCATGAACTTCCAGATGCTCAAGTTGGATTTAGAAAAGGCAGAGGAATCAGATTTCAAATTACAAACATCCACTGGATCATTGAAAAAGCAAGAGAGTTACAGAAAAACATCAATTTCTACCTTATTGATTATGCCAAAGGCTTTGACTGTGTGGATCATTACAAACTGTGGAAAATTCTGAAAGAGAGGGGAATACCAGACCACCTGAGAAATCTGTATATAGATCAGAAAGCAACAGTTAGAACTGGACATGGAACAACAGACTGGTTCCAAATTGGGAAAGGAGTAAGTCAAGGCTGTACACTGTTACCCTGCTTATTTAACTTATATGCAGAGTACATCATGAGAAATGCTGGGCCGGATGAAACACAAGCTGGAATCAAGATTCCCAGGAGAAATATCAATAACCTCAGATATGCAGAAGACACCACCCTTATGGCAGAAAGTGAAGCAGAAATAAAGAGCCTCTTGATGAAAGTGAAAGAGGAGAGTGAAAAAGTTGGCTTAAGGCTCAACATTCAGAAAACAAAGATCATGACATCTGGTCCCATCACTTCATGGGAAATAGATGGGGAAACAGTGGAAACAGTGAGAGACTTTATTTTGGGGGGCTCCAAAGTCACTGAAGATGGTGACTGCAGCCATGAAATGAAAAGGCACTTGCTCCTTGGAAGATCAGTTATGACCAACCTAGATAGCATATTGAAAAGCAGAGACATTACTTTGCCAACAAGAGTCCGTCTAGTCAAAGCTATGGTTTTTCTAGTAGTCTGTATGTATGTGAGAGTTGAACTATAAAGAAAGCTGAGCACTGAAGAATTGATGCTTTTGAATTGTTGTGTTGAAGACTCTTGAGAGCCCCTTGGACTGCAAGGAGATCCAACCAGTCCATCCTAAAGGAAATCAGTCCTGAATATTCATTTGAAGGACTGATGCTGAAGCTGAAGCTCCAATACTTTGGCCACCTGATGTGAAGAACTGACTCATTTGAAAATATCCTGATCCTGGAAAGATTGAAGGTGGGAGGAGAAGGGGACAATAGAGGATGAGATGGTTGGATGGCAGTGCCGACTCAATGGACATGAGTTTGAGTAAACTCTGGGAGCTGATGATGGACAGGGATGCCTGGCATGCTGCAGTCCATGAGGTCACAGTCGGACATGCCTGAATGACTGAACTGAACTCTGGCCAGGCTACAGTCCCTAGTTTTTCCATCAAACACAAATCTAAGTGGTGCTGTGAAGATGTTTTGTAGATGTGGTTAAAATCTACAGTCAGTCCACATTAACAGAGATTTTCCTAGACAATCTGGATAGGTCTGACTTGCAGTTGAAAGGCTGAAAGCAGAAGGGAGGCTTTTCTGAGAAGGAAGAAATTCTGCCTCAGCAGAAACTGATAGCAACTTCAGTTTGTGCCTGTGATTTCCAGCCTGCCCTACAGGACAGCTGGCCCTCAGCCAGCCCCACAACGATGTAAGCCACCTCTTGCAATAGATCTCATAATAAATATATTTTACCAGTTCTGCTTCCCTGGGTTAAATCCTGACTGATACACCTGTGAAATATTTTTTTCTTTTTTGCATTAAAGCTAACTGACTGCACCTTGACATAGAAGGTAGGCACTTCTCCTAAAGGTTTTCTTTATTATGATTTGAGAGGAGCTAATTATTTTCACAGTAGATGTGAACATGCTTTTAATTCAACATTTTTCTCTATTTTGCTATATCTTACCTTTCCATTTCAAAAGAAACTATTAGATGTAGATTCAATGACAACCTTCCTTTGTAAATCAACCTTCTATTGTAACTTAAAAATAAATATATTTAGCTTTTGCATATAAGTGAAAAGGAAAATAAAACCCTCGTGTCTAGTTGGCAAAAACTGAAACTCATATAAAAACGAACGATATTTTCTAAAGATTTAAAAGTAGGTTTTAGAAAGGCCTTAGATTTTAGAGAAGTACAGTATGAAATCATTCCATCAAAACAGAAGCAAACATTGTCACTGATTTGCCAGTGACAATCCAATTTCAAATGACTTAGCAGGAAAATTTTTATAACTCTCCTAGACAGAATGTCTTAAAACTGTCTCTTAATACTAATGGTCTTTTGCCAAGTTTCATTTCATCCTTAATTGCTCTGAGAACTTCTAAAACCAGAATACAGTTATACATATAAAGGCTTTGAGAGCTAATTTGAAAATAAAAACCCAAAGGAAGTAGGATTGAAACTAAACTCAGATTTTAATTGAACAGAAAGTATTATTCATGACAATTTTTTTTCTAAAATAAATGAAGTAGTCCTTTAAAAAAACTCCACTTTTAGAAATGTTAAACATTTATTCATTTTCTTATTAGTAGCTCTTTTCCTGGCTGTAATAAGAATATGCACAAATAATTGTACACTTTGATTTTGAATATTACAACCCAAAATTCAAAGTGATTTTTTCATATAGGTTAGGTACCATTGTAAAATAAATTAATTTTAATTACATAGGACTAGTACCAATTAATATCTAAGAACTGTATTACCATTTACTTGTAATAACAAACATGTGCTTTGACATTTTCATTTATTATTATCAAAACTGAGTTTTCAATGAAGACTATGGTTGTGAAAATCTGAATTAAACAGTCCTTTAAACATTGAAAATCATGGAAGAATAAAATATCAAGCAAGTGAACATTTTTCCTGTGATATATACATAAATATTTTCATGTAAACAAAAGCAAATATTAAGTTAAGTATCTTTGTCAGCAACTGAAATACATAGATTTAAATGGTTTTATTTTTTCATGCTTCCATTGAACACAACTGGCGTAAGCAGAGCAATAGGAATTGGATGAATCTTTGCATTCCCCTTACTCTTCAGGAGGTTACATACAATAAAGATATCTCTTACCTAGAAAAGAAAATGAGAGGAATCAGACTCCAAAAGGCATCACTTTCAATTGTGAAGTCACCTTTTCAGTCTAATTTGAAACTATATGTTTTATCAGAACTTTGCCAGTTGAAAGATGATAAAGCTGACACTGGAGTGATCCAACACTAACACAAGTGGCAGCAAATTAGGCACAATGATACACAGATTTTCCTCTCAATGTGGACTATCCATGCACTGTGAGATAATGGCTTCCAACACAAATCAAACATTTTTTGGAAAAAAGAGACAATTTTTAAGTGGATATATTTCCCACATGAGTGTTTCTTGAAGTATGCCCCAGAGACCATCTGAACCAGAATCAGACCACACACTCAACAAGATAAACGTGGGCCTTGGTGGGCCCAATGCCCCTCTGGGGGCCCTGGTGACCTGTATTTATTGTTAACCAGCCCCCCTGGGAAGACTTAAATGCAAATGAATATTTGAAAGTTTGAATATCACTATTTCAGATTATTAAGGATTTCTTTTGATTCTTTCTCTTGACCACAAACACTTCATTATCTCTTTCCTGCTTCTTACTTATTAGCCTGAAGGAAAAAGAAAAACATTTCTGATGATGTCAGCCAGTGGTGATAACTCATAGTGGCATTTTTTTCCATCAAGAAAATATACAATAGGCAACATATGATACTACACCTAAATCGTTCAAAGGTATACCACAGTACTTTTTTTTTTAAGCTTTCAAAATGTATATGTGATAAAAATGTTCAAAACGGTTTGTAAACTGTCATCTGATCAATCAAGACAGTCCAGTGTAAGAACTGCTGTTCAGTGTGGGTGCTGCATTCTCCCAAAGGCCCTTCCGGGTCATCTTTCACAAACACAGCCTCTTAGCAGGCACTCCAGAGCTCTTCCCAATGCTGCACTGCCTACCAGCAGCCCTGAGGTTACCTAAGGATTGCTCATAAAAACAGGACAAAGGAAACAAAGCTGTCTCAACTCCAACCATGAAAGGTGTCTCAGGATCTACTGCCAACACGTACAGATCACACTGACTTTCCTCAGATAAAGTCTAATTTCAAATAGACTTATTAATATCTGCCTGAAATCTAGCTTATATTGAAAATGGAAAGCATGATACACTTCAATGCGCTACTAATATCTACTACAGTGTTTGTGCTCTATAAGATCCCAATGGATAAAAGCAATTTTACCTGTGAATAATATAAATAAGAAACCAAAGAGGTAGGTGAGTCTCATCAGAGGATGATCTCAAAACGTGCTGAATAACATGCTTGAGTCCCCAAGGACAAGTTAACTGGAAAATGAGTCCCAATAACAAGACCACTGCCTCAAGAACAGCGTTTCTCGGGTCTTTGATGATGATATCCACCCCCTAAACTCCTAACTCCTGCCATGGTGCCACATGCTCTTTAGACATTCAATTTTAAGAAATATCTAAAGAAGTAAAATGTAACAAAAAATAATACTGGAGACCAAAGAGTGATGCTGATGTCAGCTGGGCTCTTCAAAAAATCTCTACTGTCACATTACAGTTGGGAAAGATCTTGAAGATTCATCTAGTCCAACTCTCTGGTTGTACAGCTAAAGAAACAGAGGCTCACTTCCCACTGGTGACAAAGCACAACAATTCTGAAAACATGCTATAAATCCAAAAGGGGTTCATGGTTAACTTGACTATTTATAAAGTCCATGATGTAGCCAACAGGCTACACTTTCAGCACTTATGGCCTTAGTCTGAAGCCCCATCTCTGGGGGCTGTCTAGTTCCTGGAATTGGAGAGAGAGGGCACCGAAGGCCCCGGATGCACATAGGGCAGTGGGGAGAGGCAGATTATATTATCAGCAAGAGAAGAATTTGAAACCCTAGACCTGCCCCAATGAAAACTTGCTCAAGGCTCAGACCAGGGTTTCTGTTCACCTCTAAGTGTTCACATTCTTCAACAGCCAGCTCTGCTCTGGGCAAGCACTGGGGCAACCACGGCATTCTGTCCAGAACATTGAGAATATAGCTGGACAACTGGAAACATCCAAACTTACAGGGCAAAGACCTATAGACAGCTGTATTTAACTTCTCGATAATGGTCACTTGTTTTGCAAATCAAAAATTTGCCTTATTTCCTTATACCCTTATCGATTTTTAAGTTCCACTTTATAAAGGAGGTTATGAATGATTTTAATTTTTTTCCTTTCTATTTTCCAGACTTTCTATAATGTAATTCCTTTTGGCAATTTAAAAAAAAATGAAGCTATTTTTTTTTTTTTAAAAAAAAGGTTTCAATCTAAAAAAAAAAAGAAAGGAAGAATACACATAGTTCCCTCTTGGTCATGGAACTTCCAAACGTGAAGGAGGTGTTTGTGTGGTACAGCAGAACAGCAGTCTCAGGACTCAGACGGATTTTCTGACCCCAGCTCTAGCACTAACCTTGGGCAGGATTTAAGTCTCTGAGACTTGCCTTCTTTGTCTGCAAAAGGAAGAACTAATAACCTCCCTCACAGCACACTATGAGGATAAAATGATGTACAGTGCTTGGCACCTGGTAGATGTCTAATAAATGGTGACCCTTCTCCCCAGTGAACTCAGAGAATCGGTGAGTAAAAGGAATCAGCACAGCCCCCACCAGCCACAGCCTCTCTGCATTTCATTTACATTTTCAAAGGTGCTCCATCTTCTCAACTCTGCCCTATTTCTCTAAAGATTCACTATTGTGCTTAGAAAAAGTTCTCCATTTTTATGTTCTCTCCTTTAAAACTGTACATGCAGATAAAACATTTTTTTAAAAAAACTATCTTCCTAGAAATAATGCAATGTTTCCTAAAGCACAACATGTCATGTATAAAAGCAATTCTGAAAAACATGACTGAATTAGTCTGTACATTGTTTCTTAAAGTGCACCAAAGTAAATATTAATGACCTTTAAAATGTCACTGACCCCCTTGGGTTATTGTTCTTAAACAAAACTATCTACTGAGATGTATGTGGCTTTTGGCTCCAATGTGATGGCAAAAAGCAGCAGTGTCTTCCAGGAAAAAAAAAAATTTATAAACTCAACTAAGCATATCTTAGCAGCATACAATATACCTAAAATTCAATGTAACTTCAGGCTCAATAAAGCACAATCCTGATTCCTACTATAGAAACAAAATCAACTGAAGTTACAGAAAATCATCTCCCCACCCTAAATCAAGGATTTCTCTTGAACCCTGGAGGTAACACATGGGATCACTTCCCTCTTGTGTATCCCTAGTAACAGACTTATAACTAATCACCATTTTTTCTTTACATTGCACACATACACATATATACATAACCTATGAATAAAACAACAAAGTTTAAGTGGAGGAGCCATGAGAAAGAAAATTCAAAGTCAGATAAAGAACAGCCATCACCCAAAATGTCAGGCGGTTCCAATATTCACACCACCGTCCGATGTTCCCCACACACATAGACAGCACTGGGGCGTATCCGTCGCCGTGTGTGACCAGGGAGCCGCGGCAAAAACTTGAAGGACTTAGGCATCATGTCCAAGCAGGCGTCGTGGAATTTCTTAATCCTCCAGTAGTAAATCAGTGGGTTCAACGCAGACTTGAGGTAGCAGAGCCAGAGTAGCCAGGTGCTGATCTCAAAAAAGTTGTGCTGATAGTAAAAGTGCTTGCTGAACGTTGCCACAAGGCTGTAAGTGGTGAATGGGGCCCAGCAGACGATGAAGACAGCAAAGAGAATCAAAATGGTTGTGAAGGCACGCGTTTTAAAGCCCATGTCAATGCTCATCTGGAAGGGTCTCTGGAGACTCATGAGACCCAGTTTGCTGGCCTGGCTGAGGCATATACCTTCAGGGTAGCTATGGATCCTCAAGGCGTTATGCCGAAGAGTATTGAGGATGCCCATAAATGAATACAGGATCACCAGGAAGGGCAGGAAGAAAGAAATGAGAGAAATCAAAATCACATATGCCTGGTAACCCGGATCGGTTGTGTACCCAAACACGCACTGGGGAGCTCGGGAAGGTATCTGGAGGTCGGGGTTCCCTACTGCCAAAGGAAAAGCTACACAAAAAGAAGTTGCCCAAGAAACTGCAATGAGAACCTTAGCCCTGTATGGATTTAGCTTATCCTGCCTCTGGACTATAATAAGAAACCTATCAATGCTAATGATGAGCAGGATGG
Organism: Oryx dammah; assembly: GCF_014754425.2. Taxonomy (NCBI): domain Eukaryota; kingdom Metazoa; phylum Chordata; class Mammalia; order Artiodactyla; family Bovidae; genus Oryx; species Oryx dammah. The sequence goes on along the minus strand of NW_024070188.1, from coordinate 40,430,387 downwards.
CTACTCCCTCTATGACAAACAACCAGAAAAACATAGCAGATACCCTACAGAAGAATTTCCCGAAAATCCATCTGGTGGTAAGAACACTGACCAAGGCCAAAGGCATGTTCAGTACTGCAAGCAACATGTCTGCGAAGGCCAGGCTGGCCAGGAGGATGTTAATGGCGGAACGCATGGCAGCTTTTTGGTAAACCATGAGGCAAACAACCAAGTTGCCAAGAAAAGACACACACAGAATAAACATCATTAGAGCAGAAAGGATGATCTGGAGAGGCAAGTTGAGGCTCTTGGAAGCTGCTGGTGTTGGGGACACAGCTGTACTATTCACTGTTAAGGAACTCATCCCAGTGGGAGCCAGGGTTTCAACACTGTATCTAAGCAGTGGACCAACGCCAGGGTGCTGGAATGGTGGAGAGACCGTAATATTCATGTAGGTGTTTTCATAAACTACAAACGTTGTGTTGGATGCCCCAGTATGGGATGCCATCAACACTGCAGAGACAACCATGGTTTCAACAGGATGGAAGCTGGCGTTGTCAGAGATGTGAGTGTTCTTCAAGCATTTTAACACAAAGCAGCAGGATCAGGTTTCACTGATGAGCTTGGAGACATATTCTGGAAACGGGAGAAAGATGTCCATCTTCCATAGGAGTCCTTTTGCCTGAAAACAAGTCCAAAACACAAAAAAATAAATGGGAGTGAGTTTTGTACATATCATTTGACTCCTTACTCTTCATCCTGAAGGACCTATTTTACTTTTTTAACTCTTTAAAAATATTTAAGTTTCTAGACTAGTCATCACTAAAATATTGTTCTGTTTTTAGTCAACTATAAAGGAAACTTCATGACTTCCACATATAAAGTGAAAGTGAAAAGAATAAAAATGTATTACTGCCTCAAAGGCCAAAAGATTACCTTACAGTTAACTTTTCTTTCCAATTTCCAGGAGCAGCATAGCCTTTTCACAGTTACTATTAATACAGATTTTATTATCTGTTTGTCCTGAGAGTATTAATACTTTTCTTGATAGCTCTTTGGTACAGGTTTATATTCCATTCTTACACTAGCCCAAAGCTAGTTGGCAAAGAACCCTGAAATCAGTTTCCTATTTAATACATGATAATCAAACACCTTTGCTTTCACAGCTTCACAAGTAGACACCACCCTTATTTTCAATGAGGGTCTGAAGCAGTTTTCTGGCTCTCTATTTTATTTGTGTTTTTCCCTAGAATCCTACCACTCTACTGAAGAAGTTCTTCAAGAAAAGAAGAAAAATTATCTGTAAAACGTCTTGGTCATATTTTGAAGACTTCCTTTCTTTTCCCAAAGCTCTCTTTGATCCTCAAATTCTCTCTTCTTTCCCATGCCCACCCATTTCCATCCTGTATTTTCTTAAACAAATACTTCTATCTTCTCAATTCTTCTTCCTAAGATCAACCTTACTATAATGCCAGCAACTTGATTAAAATGTCAACCAAGAAATAAAGGATTCTAAAGAAGATGACTGGGAAAATATTCAGGTGTGAAGAAGAATGCACTCTAGAAAACTTACAAAGATATTTCACTTTCTTACTCCAAAAAGCTTCTTATCACCTTTCTCTTCTCCTTACCCCCAACTTCTTAACAATTCCTGTAATTCGTGAGTTTTTTGTAAACAACTTTCTTAATCTATTATCTTCCTAACCTACTTTTGTGATGTAGGATTTTCCTTCCTTACTGGAGAGGTAACTTTAACCTTTCTAATTATAAAGAACTCCCACTGGGTGTCTGTGTAGATTCCTTTAATAAGTCCAAAGATTGGGGATGGACGAATTACATAGCAGTTTGCATGCATGTGTGTGTGCCAAGTCACTTTAGCCGTGTCTGACTCTTTGAAACTCAATGGACTGCGGCCTCCCAGGCTTCTCTGTCCATGGGATTCTCCAGGCAAGAATACCAGCGTGGGTTGTCATGCCCTTCTCCAGAGGATCTTCCCGACCCAGGGTCAAACTTGTGTCTCTTGTGTCTCCTGAATTGGCAGCCAGGTTCTTTTCCACTAGCACCACCTGCGAAGCCCCACATTAATTGTTTAAGATGATGCCATAATTTTCTCATTATTTGAACTTACAATTACTAAATAATTTTAGGAGTAAGTGCCAGAAGTCCATTTATTCATTTCTTGTAGTATAGAGGGTAGAAGCATTTCATTTGTGAGACCCAAGATCCAGCACTTTAACCAAATCATGGGCTCTCTAACATATTCCTATCTCTCCATAATCCCCAATTTGCTGTCCAGGGCTAACCATATGAATAAGAATATTCACCTATTTGTTCAAAATATTAATTTTATTATATACTTGAGATGTTATGGGCTTCACTGGTAGCTCAGATGGTAAATAATCCACCTATATTGCAGGAGACCTGGGTTCAATTCTTGGGTTGGGAAGACCCCCTGGACAAGGGAATGGCAACCCACACCAATATTCTTGCCTGAAGAATCCCAGGGACAGAGGAGCCTGCCAGGCCACAGCCCATGGAGTCACAAAGAGTCCGACACAACTGAGTGACTAACACTTCACTGTTATAGCTTAATTTCTTTGTCTCTACAAGAAGGTACATTTTCTAAGGAAAACATACCTGGATAAGATGCCCCACTAAGCCAGTGACTCTCAGACTTTATTAACCACAAAGGACTGTGGGGAAAGTCTCTTTATAACTATATAATCAGCCCAAGTCTCTTTATAACTTCACAAATATACATACAAATAAGCATAAAGACTGTGCTTACTGCATACCTCAGCCTCAATATGATTTTCTAGAGAAAAATCATAAATGTGTATCTTAGGCAAATGTGTATATTTAAGCCTAAAGTAACAGCTGTAACTGCTTGACTAAGAAAGCAAACATATCCATCCTGAAGGAGCACACACTTAGCTTTCTAAAACTCTTATTTTCTTGACCATGCTGAGAACAAAACCAAAACCGAACAGAGCCAAAACAAAAATTTATTGTAAAAGATGCCTTTTAGGTTGTTCTATGTGCACATATAGTCACAATATTTTACTGCTGTTGTAAAAACTTCTAACTCAATTCACTCAATTATTCATCCATGAAATACTTATTTCAGAGCCTATGATGAGCCTGCCTGCCCCCTGAGACACCTGTATGCACGTAAAGAAGCAACAGTTAGAACTGGACATGGAACAACAGACTGGTTCCAAATTGGGAAAGGAGTACATCAAGGCTCTATGTTATCATCCTGCTTATTTAACTTCCATGCAGAGTACATCATGCAAAATGCTGGGCTGGATGAAGCACAAGCTGGAATCAAGATTGGCAGGAGAAATATCAATAACCTCAGATATGCAGATAACACCACACTTACGGCAGAAAGCAAAAAGGAACTAAAGAGCCTCTTGATGAAGGTAAAAGAGAGTGAGAAATCTGGCTTAAAACTCAGCATTAAAAAAACAAAGATCAAAGCATCCAGTCCCATCACTTCATGGGAAATAGATGAGGCAACAATGGAAATAGTGAGACTTTATTTTCTTGGGCTCCAAAATCACTGCAAACAGTGACTGCAGCCACAAAATTAAAGACACCTGCTCCTTCGAAGAAAAGCTATGACAAACCTAGACAGTGTATTAAAAAGCAGAGACACTACTTTGCTGACCAAGATCCATCTAGTCAAAGCTATGATTTTTCCAGTAGTCATGTATGGATGTGACAGTTGGGTCAAAAAGAAGGCTGAACACTGAAGAATTGATGCTCTTGAATTGTGGTGTTGGAGAAGACTCTTGAGTGTCCCTTGGACAGCAAGAAGATCAAACCAGTCAAGCATAAAGGAATATATGCAGATGTCCTGATCAGAAAAGATCCTGATACTGGGAAAGACTGAAGGCAGGAGGAGAAGGGGACAAGAATGGAAGAGATGGCTGGATGGCCTCACTGACTCAACGGACATGAGTTTGAGCAAGCTCCGGGTGATGGTGAAAAGACAGGGAAGCCTGTCATGCTGCCGTCCATGGCATCGCAAAGAGTAGGACACGACTGAGTGACTGAACAACAAAAACGAGCGAGGCACTGGGGAAACAGTGATGAACAAATGATTCCTGAATTTCTGCTTAAACTAGACAAATGAACCATAGACCCTGCTTCTCAAAATTACCCTGAAATGACAGTATAGGGATATTTTTTAAACAAAATTCACAATCCAAAAGGACAAGTATGAATGAAAGATGCATCAATAGAGAAGAGTTTTTATAAATGTTTTAAGGCAAAGGCAGATGGTGGTGTGGTAACTGAACAAAGCAGAACAAAGAACTTTTTATCTTCAATACTTCCTGAGAAATATGCTTAGAAAAAGCTGAAAAACCCTGTAGATCCCCAGAGAAGCTGTGGATTAGGAGATACCAGGAAGTTCTTTAAGTTTGGGTGGGGCGGAAAACTGGGAAATTGACTAAAAACTCTATATACAGAGCTATTAGAACCCCACTCTAGGTTTGTGGCTCATCTTCTCCAGCAACCATATGAAAGAACATACCCCCATGCCAGCAGCCCTAGCCACTGGCACAAGTGAACCTGATAAGCACAAAACTTTAGTGAATCAGTGCACAGCTGAACACAGCAGGACTGGATGGGTGTCTGCACATTCAGCATGAGAACCTAACCCCCTTCTCCATCCTGTTCCCAGACGGCCGGCAGCCAGGCATACACTACCAGGCAGGACTGAAGCACTCATCTTTTCCAGTAATTAAAAAGCCCCAGAGGAAAAAAAATACTCTAGATACTAACCTTTCATGGTGCCCCAAGAAAAATGCCAGCTTGGTGCCCAGTTACCTTGTATTCTGAAGCCCACCTACTATTAAGCCCAACCCATGCACACAGAGCTTCCAATCAGCTTTTCAGTGCCCATTAAATACAAAAGTTGAATTTCCTAAATATATAAAGAGTCTATGAAAGGCTTACATAAAAGCAATGTTAAGGTAAACACTGAGGAAGATCTGAAATTTTTAATGTCAGAAAACATAACATACACGAATTTAATAACGCTTTTGCCCTGGTATCTATATGCTCTTCATTCACTGTACTCTTGGCTGAAAAATTAGGACTTCTGAATACTCATTGTAACTATGTCAAAAGATTCTTTCCTCTTAGAAATTCTTATCAAGTACATTGTAACCTGCAGTTTCTCTGAATTCCACAGAAGACTAAATCAAAGTTTTATACTAAAAATTTGCATTTCCAGAAGAAATGGGACAGTAGCAACATAAGAACAGTAGAAAATTAGCTTAGGTTGGTACTACTTGCTTAGCAATCCTAATGTTTAAACTAGTCTTTATTTGCCATTTGTTGGGTACTCTTATTATATATTCCAAGAAAAAATTAAAATTATATGTGAAGGTGTATGTTTATATGTATATTCATACACACATACATATATACACACCCCCCACATGTAAACCTCAGATATGGCAAAAATTATTGAATTTATGATTCTTTCTCTTGTCTCAAGTATCTACAGAAACAACACAGGGGCAATCAGGTTAGTGATATAGTAAGTGTTTCATGTTTGGTGAATGCCAAGATGTCACAATTCATGGGACTTCAGGGGCTGGAACAGAGAAGGCAATGGCATCCCACTCCAGTACTCTTGCCTGGAAAATCCCATGGATGGAGGAGGAGCCTGGTAGGCTGCAGTCCATGGGGTTGCGAAGAGTCGAACACGACTGAGCGACTTCACTTTCACTTTTCACTTTCATGCATTGGAGAAGGAAATGGCAACCCACTCCAGCGTTCTTGCCTAGAGAATCCCAGGGACGGGGGAGCCTGGTGGGCTGCCGTCTATGGGGTCGCACAGAGTCGGACATGACTGAAGCAACAGCAGCAGCAGCAGCAGGGGTTGGAATGGGCAGTGGAGGCCACAGAATTCTTGCAGTCTTCATCCTTCAGTCTTAAACTGCTATTTCAGTGCTTTAGATATGTTTCATTGAAAAGAGTATATTCTCCTAGAAGGCAGATTGATTTTATAAATCTCATTGTCCCCTGTGACTACTATGCTTTGCACACAGCTCAAATCATACTTGGTAAATTAATCTGCACTGTGTGCGTGCATGCTTAGTTGCTTCAGTCATGTCCAACTCTTTGTGACCCTAAGGACTGTAGCCCTCTAGGCTCCTCTATCCATGGGATTCTCCAGGCAAGAATACTGGAGTGGGTTGCCATGCCTTCCTCCAAGGAATCTTCCCAACCCAGGGATGGAACCCATGTCTCCTGCACTGCAGGAGGATTCTTTATTGCACAGACACCAGGGAAGCCTTTATTTGCATTATGCTTTATCAAATCAGAGAATTTCTTCTTTTCTCTTTTTATTATTTATTTATGTTATATGCACATAATTTCATTTAAAAAATCATCAAATTGAGTTTTAAAATGACAGTCAAATCCTATACTACCTTTCACATTCCACATCTGGTTTTAGAGGTAGCCATTTTTAATTATTTTAAAGGTTTTTTTCAAAAGTACTTATGTATCTAAATAACATGAAGAAATTGATATTTTAATCAATATTTTATATGAACTCCTGATTTTATATTAGGATAGTAAAGGTTTAGCTGCCATAGCACCTCCCAACTTATTTCTTATCTCTTCACACTACCAAAATATTTATTTGAAAATTCTGAAGAATAGCAGAAGTTAATGCATCTATTAATATATTTGTACAAATAGTATATTTACTGATAAGCCAAAAAATATTTTTCTTTCCTGTATAAATTTTGCATTTTCTAGAATTAATAATTTATATACTTCTAATTTTATTTTTTTTTAATATCTGTTTTTTTAATCTGCTCTACCAGGCAGATTTTATATCTAGAAGTATCATATTTTAGAAGGTCAGATATATCAGCTACATATTTTATCTTGAAGTTATTCATTCAGCTTTATGTACCTCCCCGGAGTGACACTGGGTCAGTTAAACAGAAGCCAGCAGGAAACATCTCTTTACTACCATCTTGGAATCTCCTTTTTACTTTGGGCTCTTGGCTTCCATATTTCTTAGGTCCTTTCTCTTCCACTTCATTGCTTCCTTTGTTGACTTCCTTGTTTCCCAGGAACCAATTGCTTTTGAATAAAGAACACAAGGGACATAAATTTTGAGTCCTTATATGTGTCTGTCTTTATTTTTATCCACATTAACTGTCTTGGTTTAGCATTCTCAGTTGAAAATGATTTTCTCTGAGAGTTTTGGAGGTGTTGTTCCACATTAGCAGTTCTCAAAGTTAAGCATGCATAAGAATCACCTGAAAGCCTATTAAAAGGGGGGCCCCAAACCCCAAGTTTCTAAGTCTGTAGTCCAGGGTGGGGCCTGGAATTTGAATTTCCAAAGGAAAGAAAAACTTCAATTGAGAACATTAAATTCCAATCTCAAGGATTAGAGGAAGGGCCAGAAAGCCTCTTTAACCACAGTGAAGAAAACTTATCTCCTACTGCCCCAGAGATGGGATTTCTAAATCTAGAAGTCTAATCCTATGGGTGGCAATATTGCAATGCAAATTGAATTCCCAAACTTACAGAATCTCTTCAGTTAAAGTTAGGATTCTGGATGGGAAGGAGAGGGGCCTAAAAGCTGGGATGAGACTCAGTTCAGTTCAGTCGCTCAGTCATGTCCAGCTCTTTGCGATCCCATTGACTGCAGCATGCCAGGCTTCCCTGTCCATCACCAACTCCCAGAGCTTGCTCAAACTCATGCGCACTGAGTCGGTGATGCCATCCATCTCATCTCATCCTCTGTCATCCCATTCTGCCCCTGCCTTCAATTTTCCCAGCATCAGGGTCTTTTCCAGTGAATTAGTTCTTCACATTCAGTGGCAAAAGTATTGGAGCTTCAGTTTCAGCATCAGTCCTTTCAATGAGTATTCAGGACTGATTCCCTTTAGGATTGACTGGTTTGATCTCCTTGCTGTCCAAGGGGATTTTTATGAAGCTGAGGCTGAGTACTATGTGCTGCAGTTTTATCTGCCAACAGTAACAGCTTTTCCTCCTTGCTTGATGAGGTTGGTCTCTCCTTGCCTGAAGAATCAGTAAGAGCCTTACCTACAATGGCATCTTGCCAGGGACTCTGGCCTTCCTTAGGACCCTGCCCCAACTATCTCTCTTGCTTCTAGACCTACAACCAGATCAAGTCCCAGCAAAATCCAGTGTGTAGTGTGAACTGTGAACGAGAAAGAAATAAAACTTATATCAAAAGATATGCAAGATAATTCCAATTTATATAGACAGAAACCAGGGAATATGTATGGAAATAGATGCAGAGGGTAGTAAATCAGGTTGGAAGGAATATAATGTTAGAATATATCAAAAATTTTAATATAGGCACACAATATGCCAGCAAATCTGGAAAACTCAGCAGTGGCCACAGGACTGCAAAAGGTCAGTTTTCATTCCAATCCCAAAGAAAGGCAATGCCAAAGAATGCTCAAACTACTGCACAATTGCACTCATCTCACACGCTAGTAAAGTAATGCTCAAAATTCTCCAAGCCAGGCTTCAGCAATATGCGAACTGTGAACTTCCAGATGTTCAAGCTGGTTTTAGAAAAGGCAGAGGAACCAGAGATAAAATTCCCAACATCTGCTGGATCATCGAAAAAGCAAGAGAGTTCCAGAAAAACATCTATTTTTGCTTTATTGACTACATCAAAGCCTTTGACTGTGTGGATCACAATAAACTGTGGAAAATTCTGAAAGAGATGGGAATACCAACCACCTGACCTGCCTCTTGAGAAATCTGTATGCAGGTCAGGAAGCAACAGTTAGAACTGGACATGGAACAACAGACTGGTTCCAAATAGGAAAAGGAGTACGTCAAGGCTGTATATTGTCACCCTGCTTATTTAACTTCTATGCAGAGTACATCATGAGAAACGCTGGGCTGGAAGAAGCACAAGCTGGAATCAAGATTGCCAGGAGAAATATCAATAACCTCAGATATGCAGATGACACCACCCTTATGGCAGAAAGTGAAGAGGAACTAAAAAGCCTCTTGATGAAAGTGAAAGTGGAGAGTGAAAAAGTTGGCTTAAAGCTCAACATTCAGAAAACGAAGATCATGGCATCCGGTCCCATCACTTCAAGGCAAATAGATGGGGAAACAGTGGAAACAGGGTCAGACTTTATTTTGGGGGGCTGCAAAATCACTGCAGATGGTGATTGCAGCCATGAGATTAAAAGACGCTTACTCCTTGGAAGAAAAGTTATGACCAAGCTAGATAGCATATTCAAAAGCAGAGACATTACTTTGCCAACAAAGGTCCATCTAGTCAAGGCTATGGTTTTTCCTGTGGTCATGTATGGATGTGAGAGTTGGACTGTGAAGAAAGCTGAGCGCCGAAGAATTGATGCTTTTGAACTGTGGTGTTGGAGAACTCTTGAGAGTCCCTTGGACTGCAAGGAGATACAATCAGTCCATTCTGAAGGAGATCAGCCCTCAGCCCTGGGTGTTCTTTGGAAGGAATGATGCTAAAGCTGAAACTCCAGTACTTTGGCCACCTCATGCGAAGAGTTGACTCATTGGAAAAGACTCTGATGCTGGGAGGGATTGAGGGCAGGAGGAGAAGGGGACGACAGAGGATGAGATGGCTGGATGGCATCACTGACTCGATGGATGTCAGTCTGAGTGAACTCAGGGAGATGGTGATGGACAGGGAGGCCTGGCGTGCTGCGATTCATGGGGTCGCAAAGAGTCGGACACGACTGAGCGACTGAACTGAACTGAATAGTGACACTAGACAATATTCATCATACACTGACTAAAAAAGTCAGCTTGCAGAATGACACACAGTCCTATTGTGTATGCATGCAAATGTACGCATGTATGTGACATACATGTATATCTGTATGTTTACACAAACAGAAGAATTCACACAAACTGACAAGAAGGATTTTCTCTCTGGTGTGAAAATAAAGGTGCAAAATACATTTTCCTTCCTTCCTTCTGGCTTTTTAAACGTTTTTTTCACATGAAATCAATACTGATGTTTATTTTTCAGTGGAACTTTCCCTCACTGTTTCCTAATATAAAACAAGACACAAGTTGCAGCCTATCTTTTTTATAACCTATCAGCCCGAACACAAAGCTGTGTACTCTAGCAATACTAACAATGCAATAACCATTCAGTGTACCCTTTAACCGTGGAGAAGAGAAGCACACCTTCTAGTTTCTGGATCTTTTTGACAAACTGGGCCCAGTGAAGGTTCTGGGTTCAGGCTTCTCAAGGCACCCAGAAGACACCTCCCACCTCCCCAGATCCTGGCTAACTGCATACACTCTACAGGGTGACCTTGAGTCCACCGAGCCCAGGCTGCTGGGAAATGTCAAGCAAAAAAACAACTGCTACTGGTCTAGAATTCTTCTGTCCCTTAAGAAGGAGTGAAGTAAATACATACTTGGCTTGAGTAAAGATCAGCAGAAGACGAATAGGATAATCAGTGTCCTACCAAATTTATAACTTACACAGCAGAATAAAAACAGGTAAGAATTTGAATACTGGCCTCACTCAGACTTTTACCTGCTTTTGTCTTGAGCAAAGTGAAAATCTAAAAGAAAGGAAAATTTCTAAGAGAAAGAAGCGTTCGTGTCCTGGGTTACTGAGCATCTCTTTCCCACTCTGGGCCACAGGCGATGCTGGAGGAGAAAAGGTCTCACCATGGTCCTCCTGATCCTCACTGCACTCAGCTATGAAGTGAACTTCTTTCAAGTGAATTTCTTCCTCCAACTCAGCAATGAGGGAACAAAGGCTTCCTCCCTCCACCCTATCTTTCCTCTCATTCAGGAAAGAAAAATAAATTAAAACTGAGAGAGGAAAGAGACTATGCATCACACATAAATCCATCTCCTTTGCCTGTAGTAGGCCCTTCACACTTTTCTAGAGATTCTAGTTAGAAAAGTGTACCGGTAGAAAAAGAATACACTGGAATGGGTGCAAATATACTGAGTCTACTTTTGAATTCTCTAAAAGGGTAGGTGGAGACAGAAACAAAGAACCAGTCATTTCACCTCAGAAGTAGCCCAAATTTCAACTTCATTTTTACAAAAGTGATCACCTTCATCAAGCATACTATTTGAAAATTTAAAAAAATAGTCTACAAAAAAATTTATATCACTACAGCAATGTCTACTTTTGGGGGGCTGAATTGCTATTTTGTTGTTGTTGTTTTACCTGTAGATAGAGTAAAAGGAAGCTTTGAACAAACTGATCAGAAGAAAATAAAATATTTTTTAATTTATTAATTTTTTGGCTGCACTGGGTCTTCACTGTCGTATGCAGGCTTTCTCTAGTTGCAGCATGCAGGGGGCTACTCTTGGTTGCAGTGTGTCAGCTTCACTTGTTATGGGGCACAGGCTCTAGGTGCACTGGCTTCAGTGTTGCAGTATTCAGGCTCAATAGTTGTGGTCTGCTGGTTCATTTTGCCATGTGGTATGTGTGATCCTCCCAAACCAGGGATCAAACCCATGTCCCCTGCATTGGAAGGCAAATTCCTATCCACTGTACCACCAGGGAAGTCCCAGAAGGAAATATTAACAATCAAGTAGAGTGGATGGGGTAAGAGGTTTATTTGAAGTCATTTTTATACAGAGACAATCACCATTGCATCAAAATTTCACTTGTTATCAAGGTATCTCTAACTTAAAACCTATATGCAATAAAGCTAAAGGGGAAAAATGCTGTGTGCACATTTTAAGTATCAACCATAGCAATGTTCTATTTAAAACACTGTTCCATTCCTAATATATTTCTAATTCCAACCAGAATACCCACCACACACACAAAAAAAGAAGTTTTCTCATGAATGCTTAAAGGAACATTTAGTTCTTCCATGGACATTTTTAAAATTAGATTATTAAGCATGAGGATTTATTTGCATTCGTGTTACTTTTTCCCACAATCGCCAAGGAGAAATTAAACTAAATGTCAGTGAGGGCTTTGTTCCAGAGGAAAATATTCTAAGTGACTACTGATGACAAAACTGAAACTCAAGTGGCAAGAAATGTCAATTATTTAATAGAAAATTAAATTAATTATAATTAAAAACTAGGAAAATGTATTTTTACAGTGGCTAATAGAAGATTAACCTTCTAGAACTTTTCTAGGAATACAAAAAGCAACAGAAATGATGAGCCCTATGGGTGGTGGGTTTTATTCATCTCCTTTTTGTCTCCTATTTCTAATTCTCATTCTTTGGCTCACATTCATTAGGTCATTGTTCTGCTGAGAAATCTTTACCTGCCTTGAATATTATTGGGGAAAATGTCAGCCAATTTAATTTTGTCAGCCTCACTGAATAATTCTGACACATTATTTACCTACCATTGATGTTTCTCACAGAGGTGACAGATTATAAATTCAAGGAAATAGCAAATCTTATTAGGTAATGAACGTGGAATCTTATTCTCATAGCTCTGCCTAGAATTATTACTGCTGTGTTAAAATTTGAGTATCTCCTTTTTTCACCTATAAACTACTCACATACAGCAAAAGGTGAAACCAAGTTTTATTTTGTGTTTTACACCTAAGGGAATACATGGGCACTCACATTAAAATCCACACGCTAATTAAAAGCAGTATAATGTAGTCTGATTTTGAGAAACACATTAAAAAAAAAAGATTTAAGTTTGGTTCATTTCTTCTCATACCATAAGCAATTTCCTCCCTACCCACCCCTTCAATTACTGCCTGAATGCAGATACCTGACAAATATGTTTCAATGGCCTAAACCTTACTTCTGAGTTCCAGACTCATGTACACAACTGCTCATTTAACATCTGCACTTGGATATCTCAAAGGAACCTCAAACCTTGAATGTTCAAATTAATGTGAATGTTAATTAACAGTAACTTGGGGGATGGTCTCTCCCACTCCAAGTTACCCCACACCGGAGTTCCCATGTTCAGTGACTGGACTGCCACCCATCTGGTTTTACAAGCCAGAAGCCTAAGAATCACCTTGACAGCTTCCTCCCTCAGCTATATTCATTCCTTCCCCCAAGAACTATCAATTTTAACTCCTAAACATTGTTCCTATCAGGCCACTTCTCTCTAATCACTCTGCCATCATCCCAGTCCAAACTGCGAATAAGTCTCATGAGGCAGGAACTTTCGCCTGGATTATTCACAAATGATTCCCAACACCTAAGGCTGTGCCTGCCACATGGCCCAAGGTCAGTAAACAATTTGCTAAATGACTAACAGCCTCCTGCTAACTATTCACCCATCCTCACAGCCCATTTGCTTTATGAACTCTTTCTCTGCCATTACTATGGGAATCTTCTCTGGCCAAGACATGGCCAGCCAACACTCCTGCTGTCTCATCCCAACACGTACTTCTTTGTGATAAGACTCCAAAGGCAGTCACTTTACAGTCATCCATCACACCCTAGATACATACCTGTGCCGAGGCCTGCCCTGTCCTTGCCCCATCTGGAGAGCAAACTCTAAGAAGGCAGAGATGTCACATGTTTTTTTATCAGGATTGTATCCCGAAACCCAGTTAAGAGCCTAGCATATTATAGTATACACTCAATAAAAAGCTTGCTGTTGTTCAGTCACTGTCATGTCCGACTTTGTGGTTCCATGGACTGCTGCATTCCAGGCTTTCTTATCATTCACTATCTCCCAGAGTTTGCTCAAACCTATGTCCATTGAGTCAGTAATGCCATCCAACCATCTCATACTCTGTCACTCCCTTCTCCTCCTGCCCTCAATCTTTTCCACGTGTAAGATGTGAATAATCATCTACAGGGCTGCTATAGGATGACAAGCAGTATATATTGAGCACAGTGCTGAGCAGTCCTCAAATGGTAGTAACAATATTAACATTTTAGTGCCGAGTATCTGAACTCGGTAGAGGGGGAATACTCTTCACAGTGCACAAGTGCTGTAGGCAAGCACTGTGTATCTGAGCTGAGCTAACACAGTCCTAAGGAGACAACCAGAAACTGTCCCGAGATTAAAAAACTCACATGGCTTTGTTTCCTGTGAGGATGAACATTAATAATATTTTAAAAACGTATCTAGGTGGGTTTATTCATAGGATTCTACAGTTTCATACATTTGACTTTTAAATAGGAATTTGACTTTTCTAAGCCCATGGTATGTAATGGATTTTTTGCAACCTCTTGGACTATATATAGTCCATGGAATTCTCCAGGCCAGAATACTGGAGTAGGTAGCCTATCCCTTCTCCAGAGGATCTTCCCAACCCAGGAATCAAACCAAGGTCTCCTGCATTGCAGGCGGATTCTTTATCAACTGAGTTATCAGGGAAGCCTGATGTAATGGCTATAGAAGTATAAATAAATGAAGTATATGAAGTTAATAAAGTATAATGAAGTTAATAAAAAAGTAAAAGGTTGAGCGAGGTTAGAAATTTACATCCATATCTAAAGAAAGTTGAATAGCATAACAAGACTGAGAAGGAAATCTGATGGTTTTGATGAGGGCTGACTTCCTACATACATTTAACCTTCATGACCACTGTGTGTTAGGGTTATCAAGTGTATTGTTTTTCTCCTTTGACACAGGAATAATGAAACTTAGAAAGATTAAGTTTAGAAACTTAGAAACTGTCTGAAATATTGTTTTTTTGTGTGTGTGACCTGGAATTATAATAGTTTATTGAGAAAAAAAAAAAAGCTTGCTGTTGTTCAGTCACTGGCATGTCCAACTTTGTGATTCCATGGACTGCTGCATTCCAGGCTTTCTTGTCATTCACTATGTCCCAGAGTTTGCTCAGACTTATGTCCACTGAGTCAGTAATGCCATCCAACCATCTCATCCTCTGTCACCCTCTTCTCCTTCTGCCCTCAATCTTTCCCAATAAAAAGCTACTGAGTCATTAACTTTTAAAAATCTGTCATCACATTCATAACCCAATGTCTCCTTGTTTTATTCCCTTTGTGAAACCCTTTCCTAAAGTTTATTCTACAGTATTGCCTTTATATTTCTTTATTAAAATATTTGGTGAATCTTGTCGACTTGGGAAGCAAACTACAGTGATTAGCATAGTAATACACAATGACTAGTTTAAATCTGGTATCTAAGAAGCATTTGCGGAGAAGGCAATGGCAACCCACTCCAGTGCTCTTGCCTGGAGAACCCATGGACAGAGAAGCCTGGTGGGCTACAGTCCATGGGGTCACGAAGAGTCGGACTGAGCGACTTCACTTTCACTTTTCACTTTCATGCACTGGAGAAGGAACTGGTAACCCACTCCAGTATTCTTGCCCGGAGAATCCCAGGGATGGAGGAGTCTGGTGGGCTGTTGTCTATGCGGTCACACACAGTCAGACATGACTGATGCAATTTAGCAGCAGCAGCAACAGAAACATTTGACCCTCATCTATTCTCTATGTAAAGAGCCAGAGACTTGCTATAGTCTGAACATTTGTGTCCCCCAAAAACTCATATGTTGAAAACGTAATGGATCAATGCTTTCAAACTGTGGTGCTAGAGAAGACTCTTGAGAGTCCCATGGACAGCAAGGAGATCAAATCAGTCAATCCTAAAGGAAATCAACCCTGAATATTCATTGGAAGAACTGATGCTGAAGCTGAAGCTCCAATACTTTGGCCACCTGATGCAAAGAGCCAACTCACTGGAAAAGATCTTAATGCTGGGAAAGATTGAGGGCAGAAGAAGTAGGCAACAGAGGTTGGATGGCATCATCAATTCGATGGTCATGAGTCTGAGCAAGCTGCAGGAGTTGGTGATGGACAGTGAGGCCTGGCACGCTGCAATCCATGGGGTTGCAAGGAGTTGGACATGACTGAGTGACTGAACAACAATAAAAAAACCTGGGAGTCAAACAATTCCTTCTCACCGCTCTAAGAGTACACCAAACCAGCCACTCCAGCTTTCCTGTCTTACCTCCTAAGTAGTTCTTTAACTCTTTCCCCTTCTCCGCACCCCTATGACCACATCCAGGTAGGAGGAGCCTTCTAAGTGGAGGCCTTCTCAGTCTTGCCCTTTCCTTTTAAATCCACCCACCAAACTGTAGCCAAGTGAACTTACTTTTAAATCACAATCCCAATCATTTAAACACTTAATGTATCACCATCAACTATACAGCAAGGATGACCAATCTTTTCCTTCTGCTCAACAACCTGAGGGATCTAACATACTCATAAGAATTCAGGGGCTGAGGGTAATATGGTCACCTCCAAAACATGGATCAAAATTTCTGAAGGATGAATGTGTAGTTGGGAAAAGTTTCTCTCCTCTGGGCTCTCCTAGATTATAACGTATCTACATGTTTTGTTGTTGTTGTTGTTTTTCTGACTTCTCCCATCATCTTGTAGGGACAGGGCCCCTGGGCCGTGCAGGCAGCCATGTGACTGTCAAGCATGCCATCTCCTGTAGTGACAGGTCTGGGGATGGACAGGCCCATGACACCTGCTAGCCCCTCTACCCAGAGCCTTCAACATTTCTAGGTCAGGTCACTCTTACACACACATACACTTATTCTCAGATCTCATTCTTTCCGGGAACCCTTTATAAGGCTGCAAATTGGACTAAGCACCTCATCTCTGTGCCCCAACTGCACTCTCTGCACACCGCAAGGCAGCACTCTAGACTAGTCTCTCCCCAGGAGCAAATCATCTGCTGGGAAGTTTCTACTAGGTCTTTCACTAAGTCCAGATGGTGAAGGAAGGCTGATTTTTGAAAGTTATCTGGGATTCCCTTGGATTAAATACATTATGTTAAGTATAACTACCCACCAACTCAAATAACCTATCTCTGTGAATCCCTGTAATAAAATAACAGAACTGTCTCATGCTTTAGGATTTAGAGATATTTTTAAACCTAGAGGGGGGAAAAAGCTACCAAAAAGAAAGAACATTTCCTTTTTCTACTCATCTGCTTTTAGTTCTCATTCCCCCACGTACATCCAAAGGCTGACAGCTCTTTAAGACTCTTTCAACCCAAATGACCAATATTTAGAGGCCTAGTTAACACAGTAAGACATGATTCAGACATTTTAAGTATTAATTAAGACTGTAAAAACATTCAGAAATGCTTACAATGTAAAGTCATAAAGCACGGGGTGGAATATTGCATTTTATGTACTTAAAACTATTTTACACACACGCACACAGACTCAAAGGAAATAATCATCCAAATGCTGAAATTAATATGTTAACGGTGGTAGATTATGGGTTTTTCCTTTTCTTTGTACTTTTTAATGTGCTCTTATTATTTTTATGAGAAAATAAAATTAACTTGAATCCTAAAGAATATTTTCAATGTATTTGAAAAAGCAGCATAAAGCCATGCCTCACTGAAATTCTAATACAGCAAAACCTTAGTCTGTAAGAATTATTCATTATAGCTCAGCGGCCCACCTTCCACTGAGGTGAGTGGAGGAGCTTTACCCTCTTGATGACAGACATATTTTGACAAGTACTACTCACTTCTCTAGCCTCTCCAGTTATGGATATCATTAAAAATACAGATGTGCAGAACACAGGGCTCAGCTTCATGGCTGGTCTGATACTGTACATCTTGCGAGTTCCCAAGACTGCAGAAAGAGGTTCTGAATGGTGGCTTTCCATGGTAGGGTACGTGGTTGTCTCTGGGGTGACTGAGCCAACTGTATGTGACACCCACACAGGGATGCACAGGTTCCCAACACCTGTGCTTGCAGCTAAGGCAGAGAACAGCAGCTCTTCCCTACTTTCCACCACTATCCTAGCAGGTATTCCCACATCTGCTTTTTAAAAAAATGGTTGATTTATGGGCTTCCCAGGTAGCTCAGGTTGTAAAGAATCTGCCTGCAGTGCAGGAGACCCTGGTTTGATTCCTGAATCAGGAAGTTCCTCTGGAGAAAGGATAGGCTAAGCATTCTAGTATTCTTAGGCCCTGGTGACTCAGATGGTAAAGAATCCACCTACAATGCAGGAGACCTGGCTTCAATCCCTGGGTTGGGAACCCCTGGAGGAGGGCCAGTATTCTGGCCTGGAGAATCCCTATGCACAGAGGAGCATGGCAGCTACAGTCCATGGGGTCACGAAGAGTCGGACACAACTGAGAGATTAAGCATATCCACACAGAGTCGATTTATAGTGTTGGGTAATTTCAGCTGTTCAACAGGGATCTGGTGATTCAGTTAGATATATAGATATAAATGTATTTATTTTCCATTATACGTTATTACAAGACATTGAACACATTTCCCCATATATAGTAGCATGTATCTGTTAATCTCAAACTCCTAGTTTATCCCTTCCTCCCATCCCCTTTCCCCTTTGGTAACCATATGTGTTTTCCATGCCTGTGAGTCTGTTTCTGTTCTGGAGATAAGTTCATTTGTGTTAGATTTTAGATTTCACATACAAGTGATATATATTTCTCTTTCTCTGACTTCACTTACTATGATAATCTCTAGGTCCTTTCATGTTGCTACAAATGGCATTATTTCGTTCTTTGCATGGCTGGCTGAGTAACATTCCATTGTGTGTGTGTGTGTATATATATATATATATATACACACACACACACACCACATCTTCTTTATCCATGCCTTTGTTGCCCACATCCAATTTGACAGCTCCTCTAGCTTTAACGGGCCTCTCATCTGGTGCTAATGGTGAGGAATCTGCCTGCCAATGCAGGAGACATAAGAGATGCAGGCATGTTCAATCCCTGGGTCGGGAAGATCCCCTGGAGGAGGGCATGGCAACTCACTTTATTCTTGCATGGAGAATCCCACAGACAGAGGTGCCTTGCAGGCTATGGTCCACAGGGGTCGCAAACAGACATGACTAAAGTGACTTAGCACGCATACATGCTTGCTTTAAGAGTCTTCAGCCTCCACTCTTTCCAAAGCTTCTACTTCCTGCAGTGCAGGCTGCTACTGATGCTCCCATTAGTATTATGGCTATCTATTTTGAGGTTTGACAGAAAACAAAATTCTGTAACACAATTATCCTTCAATAAAAAAATAAATTTTTTAAAAAAGAATGTATTAGAATCTTAGCCCAACACTAAACCAATCAACACTTATCTATTTTTTAATTTTTATAGCCACAAAGAATGTGGAATTTTCCTGACCAGGGAGCAAACCCATGCCCCCTGAATTGGAAGCATGGAGTCTTAGCTACTGCACCACCAAGGAAGTCTCACATTTATCTTTTCAATTCAACTTTATTTTGAGATAACTGGAGATTCATATGCAGTTGTAAGAAAGACCACAGCAATCCCATTTACCCAGTTGCCCCAAGTTTCTTACAATATCACAAACAAGATATGGAAAATGACATAGTCAAGATACAGCACAGTTCCATCACAGGGATCCCTCCTGTTGCATTACTATGGGCAGACCCACACCCTCCCACTCTCCCACTGCAGTCCCTGCCCCCAGCAACCACTAATCTATTCTCTGTCTCTATAATGACACAACTTCAAGGATGTTACATGAATAGGATCATACCGTTATGTCATCTTTGGGGACTAGCTTTTTTTACTCAGCATAATTCTCTGGAGACTCATCCAACTCAGTTCATATATCAATAGTTTGCTTCTCTTTCTGGCTAAGTGGTATCCCACCAATCTCCAAGTCTGCTTAACCACTCAGCTGCTAAAGGATAGGTACGTTATTTTCAGATTTTGTACACAACATTAAAACTTCTATGAATATCTGTAATACAAGTTTTGAGTGAATACAAGCTTTCATTTCTCTAGCACAAATGCCTAAGAGTACAATTACCAAGTCATATGGTACTTGCAGGGATTCTCAGGTGGTGATAGTAGTAAGGAACCTGCCTGCCAGTGATAGAGACATAAGCAGGCACGTGTGCAATCCCTGGGTTGGGAAGATCCCCTGAAGGAGAGCATGGCAATCCACTCGAGGACTCTTACTTGGAGAACCCCATGGACAGAGGAGCCGGGTGGGCTATAGTCCATAGGGTTGCAAAGAGTCAAACACAACTGAAGCACCTTAGCACAAATGCATGTTTAGTTGCATACTTAATTTTATAAGCAGCTGCCACACAGCTGTCCAAAGTGGCTGACCCTTTTTATATTCCTACCAGAAACGTGTATGTGATCCAGTTTCTCAGCATTCTCATTAGTATTTTAGTGTTGTCACTGATTTTCACTTTAGCCGTTCTAGTAGATATGTAGTAATATCTCACTGTAGTTTCAGTTTGCATTTCCCTAATTACTAATAACGCTGACCTCTTGTCATGGCCTTATTTACCATCTGTATATCATCTTCAGTGAAATGTCTCTTTATATCTTTTGCCCATTTTCTAATTGAATTGCTTTGTTTATTACTGTTTTGAGAGTTCTTTATGTCCCTACATGCTGTCTTGTGGGATATTTAGTTTGCAACTAGTTTCTTCTGGTTTGTCTTGTCATCCTCTTAACAGTCTTGAGCAAAGCAGAAATTTCTAATTTTGATGTGGTCCAATTTATCAGTTTTCCTTTTTATGCATGGTGCTTTTGGCGTCAAGGTTAAGAAATTTTCCCCTAGCCCTAGACACTGAAGCTTTCCTTTTTTCCCTAAAAGGTTTATAGTTTTATACTTTGGATTCAAGTCCATGGCCCACTTTAGTTCATTTTTATATAAGGTATGAGGTTTATCAGTTCAGTTCAGTTCAGTCGCTCAGTTGTGTCCGACTCTTTGCGACCCCATGAATTGCAGCACACCAGGCCTCCCTGTCCATCACCATCTCCCGCAGTTCACTCAGACTCACGTCCATCGAGTCGTGATGCCATCCAGCCATCTCATCCTCAGTCGTCCCCTTCTCCTCCGGGCCCCAATCCCTCCCAGCATCAGAGTCTTTTCCAATGAGTCAACTCTTCGCATCAGGTGGCCAAAGTACTGGAGTTTCAGCTTCAGCATCATTCCCTCCAAAGAAATCCCAGGGCTGATCTTCCTCAGAATGGACTGGTTCGATCTCCTTGCAGTCCAAGGGACTCTCAAGAGTCTTCTCCAACACCACAGTTCAAAAGCATCAATTCTTCGGCGCTCAGCTTTCTTCACAGTCCCAACTCTCACATCCATACATGACCATAGGAAAAACCATAGCCTTGACTAGACGGACCTTAGTCGGCAAAGTAATGTCTCTGCTTTTGAATATGCTATCTAGGTTGGTCATAACTTTTCCTCCAAGGAGTAAGCATCTTTTAATTTCATGGCTGCAGTCACCATCTGCAGTGATTTTTGAGCCCCAAAAAATAAAGTCTGACACTGTTTCCACTGTTTCCCCATCTATTTCCCATGAAGTGATGGGACCAGATGCCATGATCTTCGTTTTCTGAATGTTGAGCTTTAAGCCAACTTTTTCACTCTCCACTTTATGGTGAGGTTCATTTTTCTATCTATATTTCCAATGGATCCAGCACTATCTGTTGAAAAACCTATCTTTCTTTCACTGAATTGCTTTTGCTCCTTTGTCAAAAATCAACTGAGCACATTTGTGGATATTTCAAACTGTGGTGCTGGAGAAGACTCTTGAGAGTCCCTTGGACAGTAAAGAGATCAAACCAGTCAATCCTAAAGGAAATCAATTCTGAATATTCACTGGAAGGACAGATGCTAAAGCTGAAGCTCTAATACTTTGACCACCTGATGTGAAGAACTGACTCACTGGAAAAGACTCTGATGCTGGGAAAGATTGAGGGCAGGAGTGGGGTGGGGAGCAGAGGATGAGATGGTTGGATGACATCATCAAATTAACGGACATGAGTTTGAGCAAACTCAGGGAGATAGTGAAGGACAGGAAAGACTAGTATGCTGCAGTCCATGGGGTCACAAAGAGTCAGACATGACTTAAGCGACTGAACAACAACTTTTGTAGGCATATTTTTGGGTTCTATTCTGTTCCATTGTTCTATGTTTATTCTTGCACAACTATCACACTGTCTTGATAATGTAGCTATAAAGTATTAGGTAGAGTGATTCCTCCCCACTTTTTTTTCAAGACCGCTTTAACTATTTTAGGGCATTTCCATCCAGATTTCAGAATAAACTTGGCTAGGTCTACAAAAATAGAAGCAAGAAGGTTTTTGACCGAAAGGGTTCCTGCTGTACAACCATTCTTTTCCTCATTCTTTGGATAAGGGAAGCAGGCTTTTTTATTTTTTCCTGTCTGTTCCCAGGTTGCAGCACCAGGTTGTATTTTATGTACTATCAGAGACAATAAGGACATCCAAGGAATTCCAGTGCTTTATTGTTCCTCAAGCCCCAAGGGCCCTAGGCAGCCTGCCTTCTTCCCACTCTTCCAAGAACTCCTTCCTCTGCTTGTTTGTTGTGCTATATCCCAGGGACCCAGAAAGAATGAGGTTATTGATCATTGATGGAAGCAGAAATTCCAATGTGTATTTCTAATGTTACTTCTGGTGCAAAGAGAAGACAGAAGGAAAATAATGATGAACATGAGCAGAAATGAACTTCCATACACTGTCCATTATTCATAAAATACAACCTTTTGGTCACGTTTTTACCATACAGGGAGAGTTAGAAGCAAAGCAAAACAAAAACAAACCAGAAAAAACGGGAACTGTTATCATTCAACCCTGTCTCCCCAGGCCCCAGCACAGTGACAGGCACACAGCAGAGCCAATGCTCAATGAATATTTGTTCATTTATTTACTGATTCTCCTCATCTAAGAAAGTTTTAAAATGTCCCAGGCTCTCTCTGGAAATGAACTCTATATTCCTAAAACACATGGGAGAACCAGTATAATGACACAACGGTTTGGCTCAAAGAAGAATGTGGCTTTGATTCAATTATTTACTATTTGTCAACATCACGTTTATTGCAAAAGTGTAACAGCCCCTGAAGCTTTCCACTGTGTCTGCCATTAAAAAGAGTAACTGAAGAGAATACAGTCCAGAAACAGACCCATACCTATACTATCACCTGATTTACAACAAACATGTCACTGCAATTCAATGAGGGAAGGAAGAGTGCTTCAATAAATGGTGCTGAATCAATCAGATATCCATGCAAAAGAAATAAGCCTTGACCCCTAACTCACAGCACATGCACAAATCAACTTCAGATGCAATCTTAGCCCTAAATATCGTCTAGAAGACAATGTTGGAGATAATATCAGGACTTTAGGTAAGCAAAAATGTATTAAACAGACCAAAAGATATTACCCTCAGGGAAAATATGATTAAATAATATTTCATTAAAAATTAACAACCTCTGGTCATCAAAAATCATCATTGAGAGTGAAAACCCAAGCTATAAACAGAGAGAAGATAATTATATCATTCTAATCCAGAACCAGAGTTCAAATTGCCAACAAAAAGCAAGAGAATTCCAGGAAAACATCTACTTTTGCTTCACTGACTGTGCTAAAGCCTTTGACTGTGTGGATTTCAACATACTGTGGAAAATTCTTAAAGAGATGGGAATACCAGACCACCTGACCTGCCTCCTGAGAAATCTGTATGCAGGTCAAGAAGCAAAAGTTAGAACTGGACACGAAACAATGGACTGGTTCAAAATCGGGAAAGGAGTACGTCAAGGCTGTACATTGTCACCCTGCTTATTTAAATTCCATGCAGAGTACATCATGCGAGATGCTGGGCTGGATGAAACACAAGCTGGAATCAAGACTGCTGGGAGAAATATCAACAACCTCAGATATTCAGATGATACCACTACACTGACAGAAAATGAAGAGGGACTAAAGAGGCTTTTGATGAAGATTAAAGAGGAGAGTATAAAAACTGCCTTAAAACTCAACATTCAAAAAATGATGATCATGGCATCAGGTTCCATCATTTCATGGCAATTAGATGGGAAACAATGGAAATAGTAACAGACTTCATTTTCTTGGGCTCCAAAACCACTGCAGATAGTGACTTCAGCCATGAAATTAAAAGATGCTTGGAAGAAAAGCTATGACCAAACTAGACAGCATATTAAAAAGCAGAGACATTACTTTGCCAACAAAGGTCCATATAGTCAAAGCTATGGACCATGTAGTCATGTGCAGATGTGAGAGCTGGACAATAAAAAAGTCTTGGTGCCAAATAACTGATGCCTTCAAACTGTGGTGCTGGAGAAGATTTTTGAGAGTCCTTTGGATAGTAAGGAGATCAAACCAGTCAATCCTAAAGGAAATCAATCCTGAATATTCACTGGAAGGACTGATGCTGAAACTGAAGTTCCAATAGTTTGGCCACCTGATGCGAAGAACTGACTCACTGTAAAAGACCCTGATGCTGTGAAAGATTAAGGGAAAACAGAGGACGAGACAGTTGGATGGCATCACCGACTCAATGGTCATGAGTTTGAGCAAACTCTGGGAAATAGTGAAGAACAGGGACGCCTGATGTGCTGCAGTCCATGGGGTAGCAAAGAGTCAGACACAACTGAGTGACTGAACTACAACAATAGCAAGACACTTAATATTTGTGCATTTTGTTCTATAAATATGTTACACATCAATAAGAAAGTTTATAAAAGGAATACCTATGTAAGTCAAAAAAAAAAAAAAAAAAGGCAAATGACACTGACGGTTCACAAGAAAGGACACAAACAGCCCTCAAACATCTAAGATGGTCACCTTCACTCTCACTAAAGGAAAAGGCAAACAGCACACTCTCAGAGACACTATTACCTACATATGAGACTGGCAAAAAATGTTAATATACAACATTGGTAAATCCGTTAGTCATCTCCACATATTATTAATGGGAGTGCAAAATGATACAACCTATTTGCAGGGGAAATTAGCAAGCAAAACTATATATACATTTACCTTTTGCCCTAGAAAGCTTAATTCCAAGAATTTACCATGAAAAAATACAAAGCAACGTATGGAAAAATTACTCACTGCAGTAGTAATTATAAGAGCAAAAATACTGCAAAAAACCTAACTGCTCATCTAGGAGACTGAGTAAATAAATTTACTCATCCACATAATGGAATACTATGAACTTGTTTAGATTGAAGATTTCAAACAACAGTGATTTCCAAATATGTTATAAACTGAATAAAGCAAAATATAAGAGTACACATAATGTGTTGTTCTGTGAAATAAAGAGGGACAAACATAAATATATGCTTTTATTTGTTTATTTTTTAAAATAAGATAGACCGAAACCAGGGAGTTGGGGAGTATTTAGATGGAAAAGACAGAGCTATTAGTGATGCTTCTCTGAGTATATTTTTAATATAGTTTGGACATCTGAACCACTTAAATATTTTACATATTCAAAAATTGATATTAACAGGACAGAAATGTAAGCTCTCAAGATTTAATCAATAAAAATGAACTTAAACCTATTATCAAATTGATAGTTGCACTGAAGAAAGAACTTATCTCTGAACACAGCACTCGATTGTAAGCCCTTAGAACACCTTATATCCTAAGGACAAAGAAAATTTGCAAGGAAAAAAAACTCTGAACTTCACTTAGCTTATTTACTATTAGTGATATTGGTATTTGGTAAAACTATTTTGTTTGTATCATGGGATAAAGCATACATACATTTATCACCTCCCCACCCAGCTCTATCTACTGAAAAACTCTAGAGGCTACAATACTACAGATACAATGAATGCCCAGGGTGTCTTGGTTTCTAAACACACTCACCAGTAAAGGAAACCACAGCTCCTTAGAAAAATGGTTGACTCCAGGTCTAGGGTAGGAACAGTACAGGGGGAGGCTGAAGTACATTACAGGATCAGAGTGAAGTAAGCCAGAAAGAAAAACACCTATACAGTATACTAAGGCATATATATGGAATTTAGAAAGATGGTAATGATAACCCTGTATGCGAGACAGCAAAAGAGACACAGATGTGTAGAACAGTCTTGTGTACTCTGTGGGAGAGGGAGAGGGTGGGATGATTTGGGAGAATGGCATTGAAACATGTATAACATCATGTATGAAACAAATCGCCAGTCCAGGTTCGATGCAGGATATAGGATGCTTCGGGCTGGTGCACTGAGACAACCCAGAGGGATGGTACGGGGTGGGGGGGGGGGGTCTCAGGAGGGGGAACACGTGTATACCTGTGGTGGATTCATGTTGATGTATGGCAAAACCAATACAATATTGTAAAGTAATTAACCTCCAATTAAAATAGATAAATTTATATTTTTTAAAAAACTGAAAAAAAAAAGATTAATGGTGACTTGACAATCTCCCTTTTCTCTCTAGATGTCTCTCTAAAAGATCTCTCTAGGATTTTTTTCGTTATACTTAGTGTTCTTAAATTTCACAAGAATATTGCCTTCATCCATTTTGCCGGGTCCTCAGAACTTGTCAGTCCAAAGGTTTGGATTATTTCCCAGAGCACAAGAGAGGCTTCTATTATTTATTTGGTATTTTCAACTCCTCATTTACTCTGCTGTATCTTCTGGAATTCCAAGTATTCAGATATTAGACCAACTTGACTGAGCCTGTCTCTTTGCCTATAAGTTTTGTGCCTCTCTTTTCACACTGTTATAGGAAATTTCTAATATTCACTTTCAATATTTCTATTTAATTATTTTAATTTCACCAAACAATCCCTAGTTTTCAAGAGTTCTTCCTTACTCTTTGATGTTGCTATTTTAATGCATCCTGTTATTTTCCAGATGTCATTTTCTTGAAACTTCCCTAAAGTTTTCATATATTCTTTTCTGCTCCTTAATTAGTCTGTCTCTTCCAAGAACAATTGTTCTGTTTGTTTTATCACTCTTGTTTCTTGTCATATATCTGGTAGATATTTTTGAATAAGAGAGAGAGTAGCTTTTCCCTCTAGGGCTGGTGTGGGTTTCCTTTGCTTTTTTGAGAGTCTCTTCTATGCATAAGGCAGCAGGCAGGAAGGTCTGTGTAGGGAAATTAGGGAAATGTTAGACTTAACAAAAGACAGGCTTTATTTTAGGGTGAGCAGGGATGGGTCTTCAAACAGAAAGAAGATAAGGGTTTTATTGGGGCATATGCACTCCCTGAATCAAGTCCATTCTCTCCCAGGCAGGCACTTTGATTTCTTAAGAAAAGAAGTCTCTGGTTTTCAACTGAGGGGTAGAATGCTAAGCTGCTCTGTCCTACAGGGTGGGTGTGCAGGTAGAAGAAAAACAGTGCACATTGTTAGGACCAAACAGGCGCCATGACAGGCTTCAGGGGGCCAAGGTAGGCCTAAGTCTCCTTTACAAAGGGGCTGAGTTATTGCCAAGGAGGAGCTGAGATCATCCTCCACCGGCACCAGGACTCGACCAATCAGTATACTCCCTGTAGCCTGGTCCAAGCTTATCAGGACAAGGACGAAAACACCCGCCCCCCCACCCCCACCCCCACCCCCGCGAAAATCTAGCCAATTAGCAGATGCTAAGGAACCCTTGCAACCAATCCGCCCCTGCCAACTCCCTGTCTTTGTCTTAACCCTATAAATACTGCTGTGATTCAGGGCTTGGGGCCCTTGTTCCACTCCACTGCATTGGATGAAACTTGGGTCCTGGCTCGAGCTAGCAATAAATTCCCTTTTTGCGTTTGCATTGCTGTGG